>NC_063368.1:2141762-2157505 GCF_021869965.1 Rhincodon typus | reverse complement strand
CCTCCCCCTCACTGGCCCCCTTCCAACCCATAATGAGCCCCTCCCCTTTCCCTACACCATCATGAAGCCCCCTTCCCCCTTACTGAGCCCCCTCCCTCCTTACTAAACCTCTCATCCACTCCCTCCCCATCACTGTCCCCTATCACTGAGCTCACCCTAGCTGAGACCCCCATCTCACAGGTTTCCCCTCCATCCCCTCACTGCTCCCTCACTTCCTCACCCTTCTCCTCCCCCCATCACTGTCCACACCCCCTCCCCCCCACCCTAGTCAGTGGGCTGTGGGCTGCTCCTCTGCACCCTGACATGTACAACCTGCTGCCGCAGCCTTGGGATCTTGCTGCCCCTCGTTAGCTCTGATTGGGTGGGGCTCAGGCAGTTGAGGGGCAGTGGGTGGACAAGACTCTTCCATGGGGCTGTCGCTGCCTCCACCCGGGGGCCATGGGGTTAGTGTCTCTGCCTTCTCCTGGAGCTCCCTCTCTAGGACCATCTCAGTCAAAATGATATTCTTTCGGGCGTAAATTTGTGCATGGACCTCCTTCTCCCTCGAGACAGGAGAGAAAAAACCGGGCATCAAAGTGATGTGCTGCCATCAGAACTTTGTGGCCATGTTAGTATGACACTAACTCCTTGTGACTCCACATTGCCTGTGCTCATGTTACCCTCATCCACTCCATGGGCTGAGGATGTTATTTGCATTCGTGATTTCCACCTCAGTGTTGATCAGTGGATCCGGGACTCTGCACAAGTGTTTTTCGATCTCATGGTGATCTTCTAGATTACCAAACAATAGTGACAGTCTGATTGGCCTAGTTCTCTGAAACCAAAATCCATGATTGGCCCTCTCACGAGTAGTGACAGTCCATGATTGGCCCATTTTTCTGATAGCGACAGTCCCTGATTGGTCCACTTTCACCCCAGCAACCCTCCCTGGAACAGAAAGATTCCAGCTGCAGGTTTGGCTGACTTCCTTCTTGATCACAAACTTGATTCAGTTTTTTGAGGAAGTTACCAAAAAGATTAATGAGGACAGAGCAGTAGATGTTGTTTATTTGGATTTTTGTAAAGCTTTTGACAAGGCTCCACATGATAGACCAATTAGTAAAGTTAGGTCACATGGGATTCAGGGTTGGCTTGAAAATTGGATACATAATTGGCTTAACAGCAGGCGACAGAGGTGGTGGAAAGTTGTTTTTCAGAGTGGAGGCCTGTCACCAGCGGTGTTCCACAGGGATTGATTCTGGGTTCTCTTTTGATGTCTTTTATATAAATGACTTGGATGAGAATATAGAATGCATGGTTATTAAGTTTGTGGATGACACCAAAATTGATGGCATATTAGACAGTGAAGAAGGTTTTCTAAGATTACAAAGGGATCTTGATCAAATGGGTCAATGGGCTGAAAAACGGCAGATGGAGTTCAATTTGGATGAAAGCGAGGTATTGCATTTTGGTACAACAAACAACGGCAGGGTTTATACAATTAATGGTAGGGTCTTGGCTAATGTTGTAGAACAGAAGGGCCTAGATTCAGGTGCATAATTCTTTGAAGTTTGCATCACATATCGACAGGGTGGTTAAAATGACATTTGGCGCACTTGCCTTCATTGCTTAGTCCTTTGCGTATAGGGGTTGGGACATTATGTTGAGGTTGTACAGGACATTGGTGAGGCCCCTTCTGGATAAACTGTGTGCAGTCTGGTCACCCTGTTATAGGAAGGATATTATTAAGCTGGAGAGGGTTCAGAAGAGATTTACCAGGATGTTGCCGGGGATGGAAGAATTGCGTTCTCAAGAAACACTGGACAGGCTGGGACTTTTCTCACTGGAACGTAAGAGTTGTAAAGGTGACCTTATAGAGGTTTATAAAGTCATGAAGGATATAGATAGGGTTAATAGTAGGTGTCTTTTCCCTAGGATGAGGGAATTTCAAGATTAGGGAGCACATTTTTAAGGAGGGAGAAGACAGATTTAAAAAAGACCTGAAGGGCAACTTCTTTACACAGAGGGTGGTTTGCATGTGAAATGAACTTCCTGAGGAAGTGGTGGATGTGGGTACAATTTCAACATTTAAAAGACACTTGGATAAGAACATGAGTAGTAAATATTTGGTGGGATATGGGCCAGGAGCAGGCAGGTGGGACTAGTTTAGTTTGGAATTACATTCAACACGGAACGGTTGGGCAGAAGGATCTGTTTCCGTGCTCCTTGACTCTATGACTGTTCACTCTAGCAGCTTCAGCCTGTTCCAGCTTTGTGTCTCAGTTTCCCGGCGGTTGCTGTGATAGGTAAGGGGCCACTCTCCCCATCTGCCCCCAGTTTCACTAAACAGCCTCATATGACAATAAATGTTGGGACAGAGAATAATTCGGGAGATAGTGAGGGCATGTGACAAGCATTAATCAAAGATGACTTTATTCTTTGTGTAGATTGTGACAGTCAGATTGGCAGAGAAAGCAAAAGGGAGAATTCATGGAGTGCATTTGGGACAATTTCCTAGAACAAAATATAATGTTGATCCAATCAGGGATCAGGGTATTTTGGATCTAGGTTCAATAAATGACATTAAAGTAAAAGATTCATTCAGAAACAGTGACTGTAACACGATTGAATTTGTCATGATGTGGAGGTGCTGGTGTCGGACTGGGGTGGACAAGGTCAGAAATCACATGACATCAGGCTATAGTCCAACAGGTTTATTTGAAAACACAAGCTTTCGGTGTGTTACTCCTTCTTCAAGTGTTAGTGACAGAGTTAGTATTAGACACAGAATTTACAAGTAAAAGATCAAAGGGTCACACCACTGATGAGGATGTGCTAAACAAACCTAAAATGCTGTTCAATCTTTAATCTAACTGATCTAGCAGTGTCATGTGATTTCTGACCATGATTGAATTTAGCATTCAGTTTGAAAGAGAGGAACCTGGGTCAGAAACAGTTGCACTAAATTTAAATAAGGGTAACTACAAAGGATT
Organism: Rhincodon typus; assembly: GCF_021869965.1. Classification (NCBI taxonomy): domain Eukaryota; kingdom Metazoa; phylum Chordata; class Chondrichthyes; order Orectolobiformes; family Rhincodontidae; genus Rhincodon; species Rhincodon typus. The sequence continues at coordinate 2,154,533 of NC_063368.1, read as the reverse complement.
GAGGGCAGAGCTGGCTGAAGTGGATGGAGGAGGAGCTTAGCTGCAAAGACAGTTGGAAAAATAAATGTTATTTAAATGGAGAAACATTTCAGAAAGCTCCAGAACAGAGGGATATGGAAGTTCTCATCCATGAATCACATAAAACCGGTATTCAAGTTCAGCGGGTAATAGGGAAGGCAAATGGAATGTTGGCCTTTATGTCAAAGAGATAAAAGTAGGGACCTTTTGCTAAAACTGTATAAGGCACTAGTCAGACCACAATGGGAACATTGTGAACGGTTATTGGCCCCTTATCTATACCCCTCATAATTTTGTTCATTTGATTCAGGTTGCCCCCCTCAGCCTTCACTGCTCGAAGGAAAACCTTCTTGCTGTTGTATTCAATGCCTAGACCAGGAATAGCAAGTATCCCATAAGCCTCCTGAACCACCTTATCTACTTGCCCTGCTGCCTTCAAGGATCTATGGACATGGACACCAAGGTCCTTCTGATCCTCTGTACTTCCTAGGGTTCTACCATTCAATGTGTACTCCCTTACTTTGTTAGACCTCCCAAAATACATCATCTTGCACTTTTCAGGATCAAATTTCGTTTACCAAAGTTTTGCCCATCTGACCAGCCCATCTATACCATCCTGTAGTCTAAAGCTTTCGTCCTTGTTATTTACCCATCACAAATTTTTCCATAATCTGCAATCTTACTGATCAAACCTTGTACCTTCATTTCCAAATCATTCACGTGCACTACAAGCAGAAAGGGTCCCAGCAGCAAACCCTGTGGAATGCCACTGGACCCAGGCTTCCACTTCCAGTCCCTAAAACAAACTTTAACCATCACTTTTTGTTGCCTGCCACAAAGCCAATTTTGGACCAAATTTGCTAAATTCCCTTGAATCCCATGGGCTCTTACCTTCTTGACCAGTCTACCATGCAAGATTTTGTCAAAAGCCTCACCAAAGCCCTTGTAGACTACATCCGCTACATTACCTTCACCTACATGCCTAGTCAACTCCTTGAAAAACTGGGTCAAACCTGTCAGACCTGATCGTCCCCTAGCAAAGCCACACTGACTATCTTTGATTAATCCTTGCCTTTCCAAATGGAGATAAATTCTGTCACTCAGCATGTTTTTTTAATGAATCGTTTCCCTACTAATGATGATAGACTCACTGGCCTTTAGTTTCCTGAATGATTGCTTTCCCCTGTCTTGAATGCTGGCATTTGAATTCCATTTCCTCCCTCCGGAAAAACCTCAGTGGATCTCTCTCCCACTGCAACTCTCTCATAAAGCCATTTCTGAAGAAGGGTCTAGGCCCGAAACGTCAGCCTTCCTGCTCCTCTGATGCTGCTTGGCCTGCTGTGTTCATCCAGCTCTACACCTTTTTATCTCTTGAATTAGGGGATCTGATGACGACCATGAATCCATTGTTGATTGTCAGGAAAAACCCATCTGGTTCACTAATGTCCTTTAGGGAAGGAAACTGCCATCCTTACCTGGTCTGGCCTACACGTGACTCCAGACACACAGCAATGTGGTTGACTCTGAACTGGGGATTAAATGCCCTCATCCCATCAATGAATAAAAAAAAATTCCATCTCCTCTAACCCTTTCACACTTTGTCTGTCCCAGCTGATATTGGGAAAGTTGAAATCCTCTACTGTTATTTTAACACTCCTCTGAAATTTTCCTACACATCTTTCTTTCCATCTTCCCCTGACAATTTGGAGGGGTCTGTACCACACACCCAACAACATGATTGCCCCCTTTTCATTTTTAGGTTCTTCCCATAAGGCTTAAATTGAGGAACTTTCTAAGATATTATCTCTCCTTACTGCAGCAATTGACTCCTTGATCAATATTATGATATCACCTCCTCTTTAATACTCCCTCCCAACCTACATCTCACCTAAAGATTCTATACCCTGGAATATTGAACTGCTAGCCCTGTCCCTCCCACCACCATAGCTCTGTAATAGCAATGATATCACATCCCAATGTGTCAATGAACACCCTCAACTCATCTGCCTTACTCATAATTCTCCTTGTATTAAAATAAATGCTGTCAGCCTTGTCATTGTGCCTTGTGTCTAACTTGACTATTTTTACACTACCTCTGGACTGACTTGGTTCTTCTTCTGCACTTGTATGTGCATCAGCCCCTACTGTATCTCCACTCTGTAAGACATCCTCCTGCCAAACTTATTTAAACCCTCACATCCCGTACCAGCAAATCCCCCACAAGGAAGTTGGTTCCCTTCCAGTTCAATCTGTCAGACTTGTAGAGGTCCCAGCATCCCCAGAAATGGACCCAGTGATCCAGGAATCTAAAACCATTCCTCCTCTTCCAGCTGTTTGGTCATGCATTCATTTGCTTTATTGACTCACTAGCACGTGGCACCACGAGTAATCCAGAGATCACAACCTTTGAGGTGCTCGTTCTAAATCAGCAACTTCGCTCCCTAAATTCTTGCTGCAGGACCTCATCCCTCTTTCCACCAACATCATGGTCCCAATGTAAACCACAATCTCTGACTGTTCAACTTCCCCCTTCAGAATGACCTCCAGCCAATCAGTGACATCCTTGACCCTGGCCATGGGGAGTCAAGACACCATCCTGGAGTCATATATTCAGCTGCATAAACATGGGTCATTCATTTCATTGAAAAATCTCTTACTCCCTAATGTAGGCCACGTAAGAATTGATTATTAAAAAACAAAAACAGAAATTGCTGGAAAAACTCAGCAGGTCTGGCAGAATCTGTGGACAGAAAGCAAAGTTAAGATTTTGACTCCAGTGACTCTTCTTCAGAAGTTTTCTTTTAAAAAGAAGAAACTAGATCATCTTTCCTCCCCTTAAAAAACTGGAAAGACCTGCAGACACTGTAAATCAGAAACAAAAACAGAAATTGCTGGAAAAATTCAGCAGGTCTGGCAGCATTCATGGAGAGAAAATCAGAGTTAACATTTTGGGTCGAGTGACCCTTCCTCAGACTGGGAGGCGATGGCCTTTTGGTATTATCACTGGTCTATTAAATCCAGAGACCCAGATAACATTCTGGGGACCTGGGTTCGAATCCCGCCACAGCAGATGGTAGAATTTGAATTCAATAAATATCTGGAATTAAGAGTCTAATGAAGACTATGAATCCATTGTAGATTGTTGAAAAAACCCATCTGGTTCACTAATGTCCTTTAAGGAAGGAAACTGCCATCCTTACCTGGTCTGGCCTACATGTGACTCCAGACCCACAGTAATGTGGTTGACTCTTAATTGCCCTCTGGGCAATTAGGGATGGGCAATAAGTGCTGCCTGGCCAGCAACACCCTCATCCTGTGAATTAATTAAAAAAAGGCAAACTCTGATTTCTGTCCGCAGATGCTGCCACACTGCTGTGTTTTTCCAGAACTTTCTGTTTTTGTTTCCTTTTCTTAATACAGTTTTAAAGTGAGTAAAAACAACTTACCACTGCCAACCAAGCAGCTCATTGCTTTGTGCTGATGTCACTTTAGTCAGCCATTTTGTTTCTATCACTCTGACTGAGCTTGGCCTGAGCATTGTCCCCAGGGTTTCTCAGTGAGTTTTGCTTGCACTGCCAGCTACCAGGTTTGTTCCACTCCACAGTAACTCCAACAGACTCCAATTCAATTTTTATTTGCAAAAATACACTTTATTCATAAATTGTCTTAAGCATTAAAAAAAAGCTTAAGTCAGACATTACAGAAACTGCAAGAAAAAGTTCTACATTTCTCGTTTCACCCTTCAAACTCCCAGAGACACCATGTACAATGCTCTGGATAAAGGGGGTGGGGGAAGAATGTACACAACGTTGCCATCATCCTGCGTGTGGCTGCACCAAGCTGTCTGTAGACCATTGGTATACAAAACCAAGTGTCACTCCATGCTGAGGTTCAATCTGTCCTCACATTATGAAGGATGGGCCTGGCCTCAGTGATGTGGGACATTCCAGAGTCCAGATCTATGTACTGGGGAATACGTTAAAGCTTGGGGCAGCCATCATCACCAAGGGGCTGAGGGGAATGGTCACTGTCTAAGGCCTTTCTGCCATGATATGCCAAGGATCAGATAACTTATAGAAGCTCTTGTAGCTGGTATTGACTTGTAAAAAGCTTCTGGTCATATTTAGTGAATGTTCAAATTTTACACCTAAAAGTGCAAATGCTCAAATGAGAAATGTCATTTCTTAAATTGTATTTTGGACTTGAATTGTTCTGTATTGAACTTTTAGACAATGTACAGTTATATTTTTGCAAAAAAAAAGTGAATGCAGGACTCTGTGTTCCGTGGGCTGTTCCTGAACTCAGAAACAAGTACCTACTGTGTCTGGACACATTCACTGGAAGAGGCTGTTTGGTCTGTCTGACATTTATTGGTCTTTCAGTGTGAGGAACTTTCCTTGGGAAAGCATTGTGCTCTGTGAGCCTTCCAGTAAATGTGTTATAAATCACAAGTATGAAAAATATACTGAGGCAGCTCGGAGTTGACACTGATGGCGTGGTCGCTCAGTGGTTAGCGCTGCTGCCTCTGCAGTACCATGAAGCCAGGTTTGACTCCACCCTCAGATAACTCTCGGTGTAGAGTTTGCACATTGTCTGCATGGGTTTCCTGTGGGTACTCTGATTTCCTCCTACAGTCCAAAGATGAACAGGTTATGTGGACTGGCCATGGTGAATGCAGTGTTATAAGGTGGGGGATCTGGGTGGGTGTTGTTTAAAGGGTCAGTGTGGCTTCAATGGGCCAAATGGCCTGCTTTCACACTGTAGGGATTCTATGCTTGTTCACTCTACTTAATCTATATTTAACCCTCCCAGATGCTGCCAGATCTGCTGAGCTTTTCCAGCAACTTCTGTTTTAACCCAAACTTTATAAGTTGGCTTAAATCAAATACTACCGTGATTCGAGTTAAGTGACCAATGTTGTTTTCAATGAAGATCCTGCCTAGTGGTTCTTTGCTCTGTCTGAAAGTAACTTTAGGGCATGTGTTTTTCCAACATGGGCTGGGGATTTCTTCTCCTTTCTCTGAAAGCTCTGCTCCATTTCCAAAAAGACCTCTGGCACTCAACCAATGAATTGATCAAAGCCTGATCACATTGTTCGATCTTAGACAGTGGGGTACACTGGAAAACAGCTCTCAACTGTTCACACTCAGTCATAAGCAGTGACATCTCATTCTCCATATAAGGTAGTAGTGTCATAGAGTCATACAGCACAAACCAGACCCTTCTGTCCAACTCGTCTGTGCCAAACAGATATCCTAAATGAATCTAGTCCCATTTCCCAGCATTTGGACTAGTAGGTCCTATTCATGTACCCATCCAGATGCCTTTTAAATGTTGTAATTGTTCCAGCCTCCATCACATCCTCTGGCAGCTCATTCCATACACGCACCACCCTCTGTTTTAAATCTTTCCCCTCTCACCTTAAAACTATGCCCTCTAGTTTTGGCCTCCCCTACCCTGGGAAAACGACCTTGGGTCTTCACCCTATCCTTGCCCCTCATGATTTATAAACCACTGTAAAGTCACCCCTCAGCCTCTGACACTCCAGGGAAAATAGCCCCAGCCTATTCAACCTCTCCTTATAGCTCAAACCCTCCAGCCCCATGACATGATATTCCTAACTCCTACACCCAATGCACTGACCAATAGAGGCATGCGTACTAAACCTTCTTCACTACCCTGTCTACTTGTGACTTCACTTTCAAAGAACTATGAACCCTGGGGAACAGACCCGTAGAGCACAGAGTCCTGTGTCATGGAGCTGCTCGGGACTAACCTCGACAAAAAACCACTGCATCTTCCTCCAGACGTCCTTTACAAAGGCACGTTCCAGAAGGACATGTGTGACAGTCTTAAACACCCCCTCCAGACCCTGCAGCTGCTTCAAGGGCAGCGTGTGGTGGCACAGACTGACCGGGTGTACATGAAGGATCTCATGGGTAGTGCCCTTCTCACCACCAGCCAAAAGCAATGTCCTGGTGCTTGTTGGAAAGTTCTGGTGAAGAGACATTCTGCCAAATGACTTTGACAGTCTGCTCAGGGAACCACACAACAGGATCCACCCTCTCCTTTTCCCACAGGGTCTCAAGGATGCTACGTGCTGACCACTTTCTGATGGACTGTGGTCAAAGGGATTTTCTTTCACAAATGTCTCCATAAAGGACAGGTGATATGGAATGGTCCAACTACTTGGAGTGAGGCCAGTCCCATCCTTCACAACACCAGGGACAGGTAGAACCTCAGTACATAGTGACACCTGGTGTTTGCACAGGGCCTCAAGGGCTCATAAACTCTACAACAATCCAGAAGGATCCACTTTAAGAAGAAGGTCCAATTGACTGGCAATCCTTCCTCCACCGTCTTTACAGTCACCCTGACCATTTTCTAGACACACTGCCCCGGGGCTCAAGACTTGCTGAGGTCATAGCTCTGGTTGGCTGTGCACTGAAACGACATTCGGCTGAAGCCAGCATAAAGATCCACCAATAGCTGCTCATCCCAACCGATCATCCTCCAACGTCTGATGATGATCCAGTGAGATTTGGCCTGTGAGGGAACGTGTTGCAGTGAATCATTGGGGTTTTGAAGGGAAAGAACATTGGTGACAGGCCCATGCAACGTACCGCACAGAGACACACAGGGGGTTTGCCTACTCCCTAGCCAGAATAGTGCCAGCTGAGGAAGCTCAGATGGAACAGGCAGGACCAGGTAAAAGAACAGAGAAGATACAGTTAGATGGAGTGGCTGTGATGGGGACATACACTCAAAGACAATCAATCAATCGTTCGATAGAGAATGAGAGGATATGTATGGATTCTGCACGGTGGGCCAGGTAAGGCATAATCTTGGCTAGATCCAAAGAGGGGGGAATGTACCCAACTGGATTAATAGTACACAGCTGGTGCGATTAATTCATTCTAAGGGGACACTAGATGACTGTGCATCGAAAGGTCTAACAAGCGTCTACCCAGTAGTCCCCAACTATGAGGCCATACCCCTATTATCAGATGGAAAATATTGACATCATCCAAGGAAATGATTCTCTCTGACACCACCTCACAGATGCAAATGTGGTACATCGAAACAATACCTTTTATGAGGTCTCCCTTTCTGGGTGCAAGCACAAAGGGAGTAGCACTATATGCCCCACCTGTCAGGACAGGGACAGCTGGTTAAACGTGGATTTAGTCACATGGAAGGGTGTATATTAGAAATCACCCATGCCCCCCTGACACTTCACTTGATCAGGGTACAAGGGAAAGGGACAGGTACTGTGCATCAACCACAGAAACATTTCTGCTTCACCCCTTGCCTGCTGGTTACTATAGGCCAGCTTTGTATGATGCACATCCGACAACAAAATCTGGTACTGCTATACGCTCCACAACCACCTCATGAACTATGAGGAGATGGAAGCTGCCTTCCATCCTACACATAAGTGAGCAGGACATGTGGCAGACAAAATGTTTTTCAGAGAATTGTCAAGTATAAAGTGTTTCATTTTGTTAGGAAGACCGAGGAAAGGCAACGTAATATAAAGGATAATATTTGAAGGGGCATTTAATGAATGGAGGGATCTGGGTTTTATGGATACAATTTATTGTGGAACGGCATAGACATAGGAGGTTAAGGGGTGACCATATTGAGGTTTATAACATAATGAAGGGCATAGATAAGGTGGATGGCAGGTATCTTTTCCCTAGGGTGGGGGGATTTCAAAACTGGGGGGCATATTTTTAAGGTGAGAGGAGAAAGATTTAAAAAAGAGATGAGGGGCAATTTTTTTATACAGAGAATGGTTCGCGTATGGAAAGAATATCCTGAGGAAGTGTTGGATGCGGTGACAGTTACAATGTTTAAAAGACATTTGGATAAGTACATGAATCGGAAATGTTTAGAGGGATATGGGCCAAGCGCAGGCAGGTGGGACTAGTTTAGTTTTGGGATTATAGTGGTCATGGACTGGTTGGACCGAAGGGTCCGTTTGTCTGCTGTATGACTGTACGACTCTATGAGTCATTCTTACCTAAAAGTGGCTCAGTAAAAGGACACTGGCAAGTCCCATTGATAAAGAGAGTTAAGGAAATTGTCACATTTGTCACATATAACAGATTGTCCCAATGCTGAGTTATGCCATTTGGATTTAAGAAAACCCCCAGCACATTTCGATGATTAATGAATCAAGTCACAGCTGAAGTATCTAATTGTATAGTTTACTTGGATGACAGTGTAGTGTAGAGTACAATATGGGGTGAACATAAAGGGCAATTTAAAAATCTGTTTACACAATTACAATCAGACAGGTCGACGTTAAATCCGGCAAAAAGTGAATTTGCAAAAGCCAAGATGATGGGCTTAGGGTATGTTCTAGAACACAGGCAGGTATCACCCAGAACGGCAAAAGTAAAAGATTTAATTGACCTTCCTACTCTCCAAAAGAAAAAATAGATGATGAAGTTCTTGGGAATGGATTTTATCAAAAGTTTGTACCTAATTTTAGAACATTAGCCATAACTTTGACTGATTTACTACAGAACAAATGTTGATGGTACAGTCTACAGAATGCCAGGCTGCCTTTGAAGAGCTAAAAGTAGTTTTTAATGAATAAACCTGTTTTAACTGCACCTAACTTTAACAAACCATTTCAATTAGCAGAGATGCTATTGATTTGGAATTGAAGTAGTTCTCCTATAGAATGATGAGGCTGGAATAGATTCAGAGATTCATACAGAGTGGAAAAGGCCCTTCGGCCTATTGAGCCTGCACCGACATTACCATTAACATTAAAGGTGCACTAATCCTAATTTCCTGCACTTGTCCCATATCCTTGAACGTGATATGAGAAGTACTTATCCAAATATTTTTTAAAGATCGTATGGTTTCCAGTCTCCACTACCTCTCCAGGCAGTGCATTCCAGATTCCCACCACTCGCTGAGTGAAAATGTTTTTTCCCAAATCTCCTCTGAATCTCTTGCCCCTCACCCTAAAATGATGCCCTCTCGTGATTGATCCCTCAACCAAGGGAAACAGCTGATGCTTTCTATTCACCCTGTCCATACCCCTCATTAACTTACACATCTCCATCATGTTCCCCCTCAGTCTTCTCTGCTCTGAAGAAAACAAACCAAATCTATTTAGTCTCTCCTTATAGCTCACTTTCTCCATCCCAGGCAACATCTGGTGAACTTCCTCTGTAACCACTCTAGTGCTATCACATCCTTCCTGTAGTGAGGTGACCAGAACTGCACACAGTACTCTAGTTGTGGCCTGACCAATGCTCTGTAAACTCCAACATTATGTGCCACGACATGATGAAAGCAAGTATCCCATAGGCCTTCTTAACTATGGGAATGGGGAAGCTTATGGCTTATTTTTTGAAAAAGTTGAATCAATGTCAGAAACTGTATTGACTGTAGAAAAGTAAACATGGCTGGTTTTAGCAGCTGTTCAACACTTTGAAGTTTATGTTCTACATGGAAAGAAATTTCTTCGCCTGGAGACTGGTGAACCTGTGGAATTCTCTGCCACAGAAAGTGGTTGAGGCCAAAATATTGTATGCTTTCAAGCAGGACGTAGATATAGCTCTTGCGGCTAAAGGGATCAAGGGATATAGGGGGAGGATGGGACGAGGATATTGATCTTTGATGATCAGCCATCATGATATTGAATTGTGTAGCAGACTTGAGGGGTCAAATAGCTTCTTCCTGCTCCCAGCATCTTTGTTTCTATGGAATTATGAGAGTGTGGTTTTAATTGATCATAATCCAGTAACTTTTTGTTGGGACTGCCCACAGCTGAAAGCAGCACAAGATGGCTGAATGTAGCTTTTAGTTGACTTAGGAATAGCTTGTTTGGTGTAGTTTGTATTGAAGTAAATCAGGAATTAGAACAATAATAGCTCCATCGACGGAACATATGCAAGGCAAGAAGATACACAGAGGGTGCTGCTACACGTAGCTTAGTTGTTTATACAGAGAGAGCTGGATAAGAACGCCCTTGAGTATGCTGATTAAAATTCCATACCTCATTAATTTAAGTTCACAAATCGATGTACTGTAGTTCAGATTTCCAGGTAAACATAGTTATAGACTTTGAATTACTTATAGATTTTGGCATAAAAATATACCCACAATAAGCATTAGAGAGATTCCATTGTTAAAAATCCTCTGAATGAGACAGCTGTCGACACTAAAGGAGGGCCCCACACTGTTAACAGGGAGGATTGAATGACAGGTGCTGAGGTCAGCAGTATTGGAATGTAGTTACACACAGCATGCATTGTGAAAGCCCCAAAGACATGAGCAGTGGTTAGCACTGCTGCCTCAGAGATCCAGGGACCTGGGTTTGATTCCAGCTTCAGGCAGCTGTCTGTGTGAAGCTTGCATGTCATCCCTGTGTCCTGGCTTCCTCCAGGGGAAAAGATAAGGTGATTTGTACCTAGCATGGAGCGAGTCTGAAAGTAGGAGGCATATTTTTAAGCTGAGAGGAGAAAAACTTAAAAAGAGTCAATATAGTATGGAGCTGGAGGAAAATAGCAGGTCAGGCAGCATCAGAGGAGCTGGAGTGTCGACTTTTTGGGACCCCTGAGGTCCTGACTTGAAATGTTGACTTTCCTGTTCCTCTGATGCTGCCTGACCTGTTGTGTTCCTCCAGCTCCATACTATATTGACCCTGACTCCAGAATCTGCAGTTCTTGCTATCTCCAAGATTTAAAAAGGACCTGAAGAGCAACATTTTCACAGAAAATGGTTCATTTGTGGGATTAACTGCCACAGGAAGTGGTAGATGCAGGTACAGTGGTAACATTTAAAAGGCATTTGGACAGGTACACGAATAGGAAAGGTTTGGAGGGATATGGGCCAAATGCAGGCAAGTGGGACTAGTTTAGTTTGGGGACCTTGGTCAGCATGGTCAAGTTGGGCTGAAGGGCCTGTTTCTGTGCTGTATGACTCTATGACTCAATGATGTACAACTGGGAGAAATTAGACTGACAGTCAAGTTTCACCAGTAGTTGCAAAAGAAACTAGACATTCTTGAAGAGGATACAGAACAGGAATTTCAGGAACAGAAATGGTTAAAAAAAAATGAACATTATAATGCATGCCGAGATCGGGATAATACTAATGGCTTGTAGGCCTGGTAAGGAAGAAAAATTTAAACAGACCCTAGTGAGAGAGCAACAGAAAGTGCTCATAATTGTTGGCAAAATTCGGTTAAAGGGCCTTTGGTTGGGATTGGAAACTGCAAAGGTTTCTTCCCATTGGTGTAACTTCACTACATAGAATAGAATATCCTTTATTGTCACTTGTACTACGATACAGAGGTATATAAGAACATAAGAACATAAGAACTAGGGAGCAGGAGTCGGCCATCTGGCCCCTCGAGCCTGCCCCGCCATTTAATAAGATCATGGCTGATCTTTTTGAGACTCAGCTCTACTTACCAGCCCACTCACCACAACCCTTAATTCATTTACTGTTCAAAAATTTATCTAGCCTTGCCTTAAAAACATTCAGCGAGGTAGCTTCAACTGCTTCACTGGGCAGGGAATTCCACAGATTCACAACCCTTTGGGTGAAGAAGTTCCTCCTGACCTCAGTCCTCCATCTGCTTCCCTTTATTTTGAGGTGATGCCCTCTTGTCCTAGTTTCACCTGCTAGCGGAAACAACCTCCCTGCCTCCACCTTATCTATTCCCTTCATAATCTTATATGTTTCTATAAGATCTCCCCTCATTCTTCTGAATTCCAATGAGTAAAATCCCAGCCTACTCAGTCTCTCCTCATAATCCAACCCTCTTAACTCTGGAATCAACCGAGTGAATCTCCTCTGCACCCCCTCCAGTGCTAGTATATCCCTTCTCAAGTAGGAGACCAAAACTGCACGCTGTACTCCAGGTGTGGCCTCACCAGGACTCTATACAGATGCAGCATAGCCTCCCTGTTTTTAAACTCCATCCCTCTAGCAATGGCAGACAAAATTCCATTTGCCTTTTTAATTACCTGCTGTACCTGCAATCCTACTTTTAGGTGATTCATGCACAAGGACACCCAAGTCCCTCTGCACAGCAGCGTGCTGCAATTTTTACCATTTAAAACATAGTCCATTTTGCTGTTGTTCCTACCAAAATGGATGACCTCACACTTATCAACATTGTACTCCATCTGCCAGACTTTTGCCCACTCACTTAGACTATCTATATCCCTCTGCAGACTTTCAGTGTCTTCTGCACACTTTGCTCTCCCACTCACCTTAGTGTCATCTGCAAATTTTGACACACCACACTTAGTCCCCAACTCCAAATCATCCATGTAAATTGTAAATAATTGCGGTCCCAACACTGATCCCTGAGGCACACCACTAGCCACTGACTGCCAACCAGAAAAACACCCATTTATCCCTACTCTTTGCTTTCTACTGGTCAACCAATCCTCTATCCATGCCAATACATTACCTGTGATACCGTGCAACTTTATCTTATGTAGCAGCCTTTGGTGTGGCACCTAAGATTCTTGGTAGTGTGGATGAGTGGAAAGATCTCGGTGTCCATGTGCATAGATCACTGAAAGTTGCCACCCAGGTTGATAGCGTTGTTAAGAAGGCGTACAGTATGTTAGGTTTTATTGGTAGAGGGATTGAGTTTCGGAGCCATGAGGTCATGTTGCAGCTGTACAAAACTCTGGTGCGGCCGCACTTGGAGTATTGTGTACAGTTCTGGTCACCGCATTATAGGAAGGATGTGGAAGCATTGGA
>NC_063368.1:2126186-2126762 GCF_021869965.1 Rhincodon typus | reverse complement strand
TTTCTGAAGAAGGGTCCTGACCCAAAACGTCAGCTTTCCTGCTCCTGATGCTGCCTGACCTGCTGTGTTCCTCCAGCTCTACACTGTGCACTGTTTTGTTTTCTGCGTTATGGTTGAGGAGATATGAAGAGAGCAAAGTCCACTATTTTCAAAAGTAAACTTTCTTTAGCTAACAATGCTCACCAAGAGCATAATACTTTCTCTCAAATTCATGAGTGCTTTCTTCTGTTACAACATATCAACAATCCTACAATAGCCATGAAATACGATGGAACTTCCTGAGACTGTGAAAGTTGCTATATATAGATCATTATGCTCAAAAACTGTGTACAAAATTTTACAACATAAATAACTATGCAAATATTTAATTACTGTCTTTGGCAAAGTAAATTGGAGTCAACTGTTGTTTTACTTTCAACTCATTCACTAGGCAATCTTATTAGCAAATGATGATAGTGCTATGGATCAAACAGCTGAACTCCAGATAGAATAGTCAGAACTGCAGATGCTGGAGTCACAGATAAACACGGTGTGTAGCTGGAGGAACACAGCAAGCCAGGCAGCATCAGAGGAGCA
>NC_063368.1:2102007-2126086 GCF_021869965.1 Rhincodon typus | reverse complement strand
ACACTTATCTGACTCCAGCATCTGCAGTTCTTGCTATATCTAAATGATTCACTCGTTTCAAACTATTATGTGTATCTCCGTGATTGGCCTGAACTATAGAGAGTTCCAGAAAACCATCCAAAAAAGGTATATAAAAACACGGTTCAACTGCAGACTTCGCTCTTGGAATCTCTGGAATTGTCTGAGGCCTTCTGAGGAGAGCAGCATGGCAAGAGGCTGCAAAGGAAGTCTGGAGGAAGATGGTGGTTTGTGTCGAGGTTCATCCCAAGCAGCTCCTTGATGCAGGACTCTGTTCTACAACTGTGTTCCTCAGGACACACACTGAAACAAACATCAACTGCACCTGGAAGACGATCATCCCAGTGAAAGACGCTCTTTGGTCTGCCCGAAACTTCTTGGTCTTCCGGAACAAGGAGTTGACCCCGACAGTGTTGCAGACTGGCACATTAAGGTCCAGGACTACGTGCTGAGGGATGCACTAAAGCTTGGGACATCTGCTGCCAAGGTGCAGTGAGGAAAGACCACTGTCTGAGGGCTTCCTGCTGAAGGTAAATGGGGGTCTGTTCAGTTATTGGACCCTTCTAGTGCCTCAAATATATGTTTGCATTAACATTGTATGTTTAAAGAGAGAGCTTTGGTTTTTTGGGATGGAGTCAAAGTCCAATGTTTTGTTTATTTACTTGGTATGCAACTGTACAGAACCAAATTGCTTTAGTTACAGTGTATATTTAATTTGATTGAAATATTGTCACATGTAACTAAGTACAGTGAAAGACTTCATTTGCGAGCATTACAGGCAGATCGTAGTAAGAAAGACACAGACCATAGAGTGAAAAAACAAACAAAGGCATACAGCTTACATTGCACTGGCTGTGTATTCAAGCTTCTGTATGTTCTGACTGACAGAAGAGGTTGTGGGAGGTCATTACCAGGGTGCTTCCGTGATAGTCTGGGCTGTGCACATCACCTTCGCTAGTTTCTTAGTGTCCTGGGCAGAGCAGTTGTCACATCAGGCAGTTATGCACCTGGACAGTATGCTTTCAATGGTGCATCTGTAGACATTGGTGAGGGACCTTGTGGGTATGCCACATTTCCTGAGCCACTGGAGGGAGAAGAAGTGTTGTTGTGATGCACACGCACAAAGTGTATTTCTGAAATTAAGAGAAAAGCACTGCAAGAGGGAAAGAGGAAGAAAGCAGCAATGCAGATCCAGAGACAGAACTAGAGAGCGAGACTGAGTAAATTTACAAGAGACTCAGGAAGTATTCTACTTAAAAAAAGGGGCCAAATAGAATTAGAGAGAGGGTCTTTAGTGCTAAACATTGTTGTAACTTGTTTCCTAATAAACTTGGGAATGTTTTACATTGGCACCAGCTTGTGTTCATATTCACTTGACCACTTTGGCATTGTGGGACACCTGGGGAAATTCATTCATTACATTCTGGTTAGAGTGGTCTAATTTGTTTAAAGAGGCTCCAGACAACAAGAGTCAGGTACCAGAGGGTCAGCATCTCTGACACTCACCTTTTGTATGTCAGCCAGGGCACCCTGATTGAACCAGGTTAACAGCCCTAATCACAGAACTCATTTTCAATGATGTCCAGCAGGCTGACCTTATTACAATCCCTCCCCTCACCGAGTCCATGGACATAGGCTGGTACTTTATCTTGGATAGCCTCCTGGGGCATTTTAGCACCAGGTCAGATTCTTCCAACTTGGTGAGCAATACGAACAGGGTGTCACACACAGGAGCTCACCTCTTGCACTAGCAGCATCTCTGTAGAACCTCACTCTTCTTCTGGCAGCAAAGACATTGAGGTGGCTACTTCTGCCACGTCCACCTCTGATTCAGAGGATTTGACAATACTTGGAGAAGGTGAACCCATGGGTTTTTGTAGCATTTCTGATGGTTCTGAGGGACAGGGCATGTTTTGCTCCCACACTGTTTACAAATCTGTGGCTTCTATGGTCCATGTGCTTAATCAGGACCATCGCACTTACCCAAACTTTATAGGTCACTGGTTCTGTTGTGTTGACCCTGCCTCTTACTCATGCCAGACCATTTCCATGATCCTTGCACCTAAACTTTGTTCCCTGTACCAAACTGCTTCTCACTTGGTGTCTTGGCTCTGGCATTGGAGTTCCTGCTGCTATTTCACTCTCCCTGCCAGGTCTGGGAAGGATCAGACTTAACTTGGTGCAGTGCAGAGTATTCTCCCCATTAGCAACTCTGCTGGAGCTATCCCAGTAGTTGCATGTGGGGTGGCCCTATAATTGAATAAGAACCAGGACAATTTGGTATCTAGTGAAGCTGTAGGCTGCTTCTTCAAGCCAGCTTTCACAGTTTAGACTTCTCTTTCTGCCGGGACAGTGGATGATGGGTGGTAAGGAGATGGCTTTATATGTCGAATCCTATTCAACTTTAAGAAATAACCAAATTCTGTGCTGGTAAACAATGGCCCATTATCTGCAACCATTACTTCTGGGACTTCATGTGCACAGTTTTTCCATCATCCCAGTGTTTGACAAATGGACCCTATGCATGTTCAACTGCTTTGAGTGGGCATCTGCAATGATTAAGAACTTTGAACCTATTAAAAGGATCTACATAATCAACATGCAACTGAGTCCAAGATTTACCTGGCCATTCCCATGGATGTGGGGCAAGCTGATGGTCATTTTCATCCTTGATGCTCTGGGCACTGGTCCCACCAACATGGCTATGTCAGCATCCAAGCCTGGCCACCAGGCATAACATCTCATCAACATCTTCATTTTGGAGACTCCTATATGGCACTGGGGGATTTCAGCCAGTTTTTCCAGTGCCCTCATCTTGGGACAATCACTCTTAATCCCCATAACAATATGCCATCCTCCACCGTGAGCTGGTCCCTCCAGGTCCAAAAAGGTTTTAATTCTAGTTGTAATGGCCCTTTGGATTCCCCCATTCGTACCAACTGTTTCAGTTTGGAAAGGACTGGATCCTTCGGTGTTTAAATTCTGATATTGTCAGCTGAGAGGAGTGTGTTCAGAAAATTTACTATTATTACAGACTCTTCCATTGGAGGTACCACTGGCGGTGTATCTGCTAATGGGAGGTGGCTCAATACATCGCATTTGTTTCTTGGCCTCCCAGACTGTGTTCTAACTGTGATTATGAGCACTTAGTATTAGAGCCCACCACTGAATGCAGCCTGAAGCTGTGGGTGGCACTGCCTTGTCCTCTTTAAACAAAGAAAGTCAGGGTTTGTGGTCTGTGATTATAACAAATTTTCATCCATAAAAGCATTGGTGGAGCTTCCTGATTCTGAATATGACAGCCAATCCTTCTTTATCTATCTGGGTGTACTTATGCACTACATTGGCCAAAGTCCTGAATGCATAAGCTATTGCATGTTTCTTTCCATTGAGCCACCTATGAGCTAATACCCTAATGCTGTCAAGGAGGCATCACATGTCAATACTAGATCTTTCTTGGGAACACAGTGTGCCAACACCTGAGAGGATGATTGCTGTTTCTTTACTTCACTGAAAGCTAGAGATGAAACCATTTCCAAGGCTGACCCTTTTTTAGGAGTTGATGCAAAGGTGTTAGGATGGATGCTAGATTATGTATGAATTTTTCATAATAATTTACCAGCCCAAGGAAAGACCTAAGTTTCGGTGCAAATGTAGGAGCTAGGCATCTTTGATTACCCTCACTTCATCTTTCAATGGTTGTAACCCACTCTTGTTGATCCTATATCCTAAGTTGGTCACTTGGGGTGCCTGGAACACACATTTGTCCATTCTGAGGCAGCCATCTGCCTTGGGAAAATGCCTTAGGACAATATTGAAGTTCTCGAAGGCTTTCTGATTTGTTTTCCTTGTTATCAGTAGGTCATTGAGGTAAAAACCAATCTGAGGTAGACCTTGCAAGATGTTCTCCCTCATCCATTGAAAAATTGAACAGGCTGACAATGCCATAAATGGTATTCTTATATATTGGTACAAGCCCTTATGGGTAATTGTAGCATTTTCCTGGGAATCCTGGTCAAAACAGTTGCAAGTTAGTGTGGCTCCAGCATCATGAAGGACAGCCCTCCTGTCAGTTTTGCATATAAATCCTTTATCTGAGGGACAGATTTTTGAGCTAGATAAATAAACAATTTACTATTTGTTCAAAATCTCTACAAAAGCAAACCAACCCATCAGACTTCAAAATTGGTACAACTTGTGCTGTCCAGTTTGTGACTTTGACTGGTTTGATGATTTCTTCACTTTTCAGCCTTCTGACTTCTGCCTCTACTTTTGCCCTCAAGGCAAAATAAAACAAAAAAGTTCTTGCCGAATCACAGAATTGCTTTCTGGTCAACATACAAAGTGGCCTTTGCTCCCCTGATACATCCTAGACCTTCCTGAAGGACTGAGTATTTAATTAGGTCTTTACTCAGGCAGCCATTTCCTAACTGAAAAGTGTTGAGCCAAAGCAAGTGAATCTCTCAACCAATTTCACCCCACAAACTTGGGCCTGAGCCTTTTATAACAATCACTGGTAACCAAACTGGTGGCTTTCCATAAGAAACTGGAACTGAAGTTGTACCTTTAATCTGTAAATGTTCCCTGGTATATGTTCTCAGTCTAGCTAGGGTCTTGTGCAAAGTTAAGGGCTGGAGACCAGAGTGAATTTAATTAAAAACTGGTTCTGCAATCACCGATACAGCTGGTTTCAACCTCCATTTGAACTGGATGACCATTTAACCAGACATTAATCTTGATTGCTTTGCAACATCAAAATCAGAACCAATCTAACTGTTCCAAAGCAGATGTAGGTGATCTCCCCAAGTTATGTGCTCTCCTCGATACTGATCTAGGAGTTATTTTGCTCAATTTAGGTCTAATGGCACTCTTTTGCTGTCTCAAGTCTGC
Source organism: Rhincodon typus (assembly GCF_021869965.1). Lineage (NCBI taxonomy): Eukaryota > Metazoa > Chordata > Chondrichthyes > Orectolobiformes > Rhincodontidae > Rhincodon > Rhincodon typus. The sequence continues at coordinate 2,121,178 of NC_063368.1, read as the reverse complement.
ATACCAGCAATAACTACAATTGCTTCCAGGCAAGGATCCTGAAGAAGATTTTAAGTCATTTGGCTGTGGCTTGACTTTGTTTTGGGGTTTTGCTGTGGGCTGACCGAGAGTCCTTCTGTTCAGGTACATTCTGAGTGACACTATGCAATTGCCTACACTCAAGTGGTGTTCCCCAAGCTCAGTCAGACTGGGGAGAGTGTCACATTCCATCAGAATACCCAGCAATTTATATGGTCCACTTGCTGCATTTTCCCAACGATAAAGCCAGGTGTAGTGCTGTTTGAATTCCAGTTGGGCTTCTGCTGGTAGGCACTTTTGCACAGTTACCTCATTAATTCCACATACCAACTGGTCTCAAAGCATCTCATTAAGGTTTAAACCAAAGTCAAAGGCTTCTACCAGTCATCTTAACCTAGTCAAAAAACCTGACACAATTCCACTGATTTCTGATGAATTTCCATTTCTGATGAAGGGTCTAGGCCCGAAATGTCAGCCTTCTTGCTCCTATGATGCTGCTTGGCCTGCTGTGTTCATCCAGCTCTGCACCTTGTTATCTCAGATTCTCCAGCATCTGCAGTTCCTGCTATCTCTGATACAATTCCACTGGCTCACGAATTGCTGAGTAAAAGCAATAGTGTCTCAGAATTAGAAGGGGCTTGGGTTCACAATATTCCTTAACTATGTCAGTCAAATCTTGAAAGGTTTTAGTATTTGGTGCCTCAGGGAAAGTTAGGCTCAAAATTACAGAAAAAGCTGCTGGCTGTAAGGAGAATTACTTGTTTCCCATCTGCCATGATGTCATTTGCCTGGAAAAAACAACATTTTTCCACATACTGGGCTCAGTCCTTATTGGCTGGGAGAATGAGTCAAGTTCCCCAAACAAAAGACCATAAGACATAGGAGCAGAAATTAGGCCATTTGGCCCATCAAGTCTGCTCCACCATTCAGCCAGGGCTGATAAGTTCCTCAACCTCATCCTCCCAATTTCTCCCTGTAAGAAATTACTTAAGAAATGCTTACCCCAACTCAAAGATGACTGTTGTGAGCGAGTTTCTTCAGGATTATGCTTTACTCTTGTTGCCATTCAACTAACTCCACAGAGGCTGGTATCCCATCACCAAGTCACCCTTTATCTACACATGAGCAGTTCTTCATTTTAGCACTGCCTCATTCAGAGTCAGTGTCTCTGATACTAACCCTTTTTATTATGTCAGCCAGGGCTCCCCAATTGGTCCTGATTAATAGCCCCAACCAGGAAACTTATATTCTATGAGGTCCAGCTGGCTGAGCTCGTTACAAACACTATAAAATTGATAGAGATTGATTGCTGTGATTAGTCAACAACCCCATTCCCATTATATCGAGTAACACCCATAGAAGGTGAACTGGATGGACATTAAATCCCTTACAACCTAAAGGCAGCAACATTGGAAGTAGTAAAAATTTGGTGGTTTAAATTTCAAAGCATAGCAAAACAAAAATGAGCAACTCAGCTAAACTCCTTAGACCTTCCAAACCCATGATCACTTCCATCTAGAAGGACAACATCAGAAGATAGATGGGAACACAGGCACTTGCAAGTTGCCCTCCGAGCCACTCATCATCTTGACTTGGAAATATATCACCGTTCCTTCAGTGTTGCTGGGTGAAAATCCTGGGACTCCGTCCCTAACCGCCCCCACCCTCTTGGCCACTGTTCTCGGGGACCTCATACCTGGGATCCTGGATCTGGGGGAGCAATGGGCCTCAGGACAACATGAAGAATCAGATCACTCCCACCACCCTTATCTGCAGTTCGCCCTCTGCACGAACATTAATAGGAGTCATCATCACCCAGGTTGGGTCCTGCCCAACATCTGTGCTGGTGCCCATAGAAACCAAAGATTTCACCTAAAGGGGCAAGGCGGGAGAATGATTAGAAACAGCTTTTCAATTCACATATTTTAGAGCCCAATGTGTGTCTCAGAAGCCCAATCGTGTGGCTCACCCAATCCTCACATTTCTTCAATGAACCCAACTCTCGTGCAAGGGGTTCTGGCCCACACTTGCACAGATCATTCAGGTATTTGAGAAACAAACTCCTGAGCTGATCAAACTTCTCGAAACAGAAAGTAGGAGCAGGAGTAGGCCATTTGGCCCTTCAAACCTGCTTCACCATTCAATATGATCATGGCAGATCATCTAACTCAGTCCTCTGTTCCTGCTTTGTCTCCATATCATTTGATCCCTTCAGTCCTCAGAAGCATAATGCATTCTTGAAAACATTTAAACAGTTGGGTTACATTAGCTTCGCTCCAATCCATAGGAACTGTTCCAGAGTCTGTAGAGTCATGAAAGATGACCACCAATGCATCCACTATTTCTTGGGTCACTTCCTTCTGTTTGAGCTGACTGAATTTCCAATGATTTCAATTTTTCACTGCTGATTGGTTTAAAGGAAAATAAATATTTACAATTGATGAGCTTGGAATGCTATATGATTTCATTTCAAGTTACTGATTTCAATAGATCACATATAGATGGCAGGCAATGACTCAATGAATAGTTTGGAACACAGATTGAACACTTTTGGATGTAGATCATCACAAACGAGAGGAATCAAACATTGTTGAGCACAGAATGACCTCACAGTTTCCTGATGGGATTATCTGAGAGTCTCCAGCACATCTGGTCCTTCAGTTTCCACAAGTTGCTTTTCATTTTCAAAAAGCCCTCATCCCCTGGATCCACTTCAGCTGATGAAGCAGCTCTACTCCAACCCCAATCTGCAGAAGAACTGAGGGTGACAAGAGCACAGAAGGTCCTCTGGATGGCGACTTCAATGTCTATCACTAAGAAGATCTCAGTGGCTTCACTACTGACCAAACTGGCCCAAGTCCTGTGGGACATTGCTGCTAGACTGGGCCTAAGGCTGAGGGGGAGGGAATGTAAAAGATGGAAAATTATACTTGACGAACTAGACTTTGAAAAGATGTAGCAACACAAAACTGGAAATCCTTGAAGCACTCCAAGCCATCAGCAGAATTGTACTCAACCCCAATCTGTAACTTCATGGCCTGGCAGATCCCCCATTTTGCCATTACCATCAACCCTGATTCAATGAAGAATTTAGAAGAGAGTCAGGAATAACAGAAAAATGGGGTGTCAAGTACAATGAAGCTACAATGCAAGACAAGATATGAACAAACGTCCTGAGTACAACAGACAAAGTGACAGTGACTGCCCCTGACGTTAAGGCAATTGTTGACTGAAATGAATCAGTTTTACTGTCACATGTACTCACATGAGTACAGTGACAAGTTTACATGTCGTCACTTATGGCACCATCTTAAGTATCGAGGCACCTGGATACATATTCTTAGGTACAAACTCTTAAGGAAAAATGTTAGAAAAATGTAGAAATAAAAAGTACAGCAATAAATTAGAAAAATAAAGAAATGAGTTCAGAACAAGAGTCCTCCCAACTCAGACTGCGCTGGGCTTCACCCCGAGGCTGGAAGTCGAGTTCGTGCTGAGGCCCAGAGTCTGAGTTTACATTGAAGCCGGGAGTTTAAGTCCACACTGAGGCCAGGAGTTCGAGTCTGCGCTGAGGCTAGGAGTTCAAGTCCATACTGAGGCCGGGAGTTTAAGTCCACGCTGAGGCCGGGAGTTCGAGTCCACACTGAGGCCGGGAGTTCGAGTCCACGCTGAGGCCGGGAGTCCAAGTCCACAGTGAGGCCGGGAGTTCGAATCCACACTGAGGCCCGGAGTTTGAGTCGTCACCGAGATTGGGAGTTCGAGTCCGTGCTGAGGCCGGGAGTTTGAGTCCACACTGAGGCTGGGAGTTCGAGTCCACACTGAGGCCCGGAATTTGAGTCCACACTGAGATTGGGAGTTCGAGTCCTCGCTGAGGTCGGGAGTCCGCAGTGGATTTCACCAATGATGCTGCCCAAGGATGGAAGGTAAAAAAAGAAAAAAAAATGTGAAAAGGGAGAGAAAAAAAGACAAGCTCCAGCTCAGAAGTCCGACTTCACTATCATCTCAGAATACTTGACTGAATGTGGCATCAAGGAGCTTGAGAAAAACTGGAGTCAATGGATTCAGAGGGAAATCTCTCTGTTGATTCCAGTCAAACTCATACAAAGAAAGATGGTTGTGGTTGTTGGAAATCAAAATTTTCATTCCAGGACATTGCTGGTCCATTCCTGAGCCTGTGTCATTGTGGACACCAAAGCCATCTTCACTCCATTTGGAAAAATTTAACCAGGTTTGTGAGGCCTGGCCTCTCACTGACAAAGCTATTTCTGATCAAACTTTGCCTTTCCAAGTGGAGATTAATTCCCTCTTTCAGAACTACCTCCAATAGTTTCCCTATCCCTTATGTGAGACTCATTCCCTGGTTTATCTCTACCGCATTTCTTAACATTAGCTGTTCTCCATTCCTCTGGCACCTCCCCTGTGACAGTGATGATTTGAAAATTTGGGTTGGTGCCCCTGTAAATTCCTCACTCATCTCCCACAGAAGCCTTATCCAGATGTCGGGATTTGTCCACTTTTAAGCCTACCAAAACCCCCTTAATGGCTGTATCAATCCTCTCAAGAACCTCACAGTCCCTCTTCCCAAATTCAGCATCCCCCTTCGCCAAAGTGAAGACAGATGTGAAATATTCGGTTAACACCTACCAATATCCTCCAGCTCCATACGCAGAATTCTCCCTTGGTCTGATTCTGTACTCTTTCCCTGGTTATCCTCTTCCCCTTGATATACTTGTAGAATATTTTGGGATTCTTCCGAATCTTACCTACCAGCGTCTTTTCATGCCCCCTCTTTGCTCTCCTAATTGCTTTCTTAAGTGCCCCCTTCCATTTTCTGTATACCACTAAGGCCACCATTGATTTGTTCGTTCTGTACCCGTTATATGTCTCTCTTTTCCTTTTTACCCAGGGTTCTCTGGGTTTGTTGCTCCTCCATTTCATCCTAAACAGAACATGTTGGGCCCATACCCTCGGCAACTCCATTTTGAATGCCCCATCTGCGCTGTTCTGTTGTAGATTAGCTATTCCCAGTATACTTTTGCCAGATCTTCCCCAATTTTAATAAAATCTGCCTTGCCACAATTCAAAACCCTTTTCTCTGACCATCTTTCTCCTCTTCCATAACAAATGTAAAACTTATAATGTTGCGATTGCTATCACTAAAAAACTCTCCCTCTGCCACCTTGAACACCTGTGGCTTCATTTCTCACAAGTAGGTTCTGCACTAAGTCTTCTGTATGTTGATATACAAAGCTCTCCTGAATATATTTCAGGAAATCTACCTCTTCGAATTCCTTTACATTCTGACTTTTCCAATTAATGTTGCAGAATTTGAAATTCCCCAATATAATTACTCTATTATTGTTTTTACACATCCCAGTGAACTGTCTGTATATCTGCTCCTATATTACCTGTCTGTTTGGGGGTCGATAATACGCTCTTAACAGTGCGACTGCCCCCTTTTTAATTCTAAGCTCTACTCGCAAAGCCTCATTTGATGACCCTTTCAGGATATCATTCCTCCTTACTGTCGTGTCTGACTCCTTAATAATAATGATGCTAACCCCTCTTTTACACCATCCCCTGTCCTGCCTGAAGGTCCTATAGCCCCAGAATGTTGAGTTGCCAATCCTTTCCCTCCTTCAACCCCATCTCTGAGATGGCAACAACATCACAATTTCATGGGTAAATCCAGGCCCTTAACTCAACTGTCAGACTGATAATACTCCAAGCATTAAAGGCCATCTAGCCAGGCCTTATTTTCCCTGAAATTCAACATAGCTGAACTCTCTCTGCTTCGGTTCCTTTACTAAAGTATGCTGTGTCGCAGTTGTACAAACACTCTACGTCCCTTAACCCTGCCAAAACCTGATTCCTCCCAACAGCACTGCTAAACACACCTGCAAAGATGTTCATCCTATTCTGGTTCAGGTGCAGACTGTCCCACTTGTAGAGCACCCATCTTTCCCAGAAACAGTTCCCATGATCCAGAAATCTAAAATCTGGTGCCTTGTGCACCAACTTTTAAGCCTCGCATCTATTGCTCTATTCTTCAGCCAGAGATTACTTACCGAGGTTCCGCTTTTTTAATCGACTCCCTAGCCCCCTAGGGATGCAAGACCCCATCCATCATTGACTTGTGTTGTTGGTACCAATGTATGCAAGGCGCTCTATCTTGTCAGCCTTCCGCTGCAGGATGCACTGGAGCTGCTCAGTGATGTTTCTGACCATGCACCAGGGAGGCAACACACTACCCTGGAGTAATGTCTGCAGCTGCAGAAACAGGTGTCTATTCCCCTACCTACTGAATCCCCTGTCACTATCTCTCCTGCTTTCTTTTTCCTCCACTCCTGTACAGTTAGGCTGTTTGTGGCACCAGAAGCTTGGCTCTGTCTGCAATCACCTGACTTCATCAGCTTCCAGAATGGAATGTTAATTTGTGAGCAGGACCCCAGGGGACTCCCACATTACCTGCCTGATTCTCTTTGACTGCCTGGTGATCGCCCACTCTCATCTTTCCTCTCATCCCTTGAGCTGCAGTGTGATCACCTCTCTAAACATGCTATCGATGTAATTCTCAGCCTCATGGATGTGCCACAGTGTTTCCAGCTGCCACTCGAGCTCCGAAAACTGGTGCTCAGGTTTCTGCAGTTTGGGGCACTTTCTGTAATCATGGTTATTTAGGTTGCTGGCAGTATCCATGACATAGGTCACAAAAGTAGCTGAATCGTACTAAACCAGCTATCCCTCATGGAGATGTTTGTTCAGAAAAATCCTTTTGAGCGCAGATCCATCAGGCAGTGGTCAACATGTAATGTCCTCAACACCCTGCAGGTAAGGAGAAGCTTGATCCTGTCAGGAGGTTCCCTGAACAGTGTCTCAAGGTCATTTGGCAAAATACCGCATTGCCAGTTCTTTCCAACAAGCAACAAGATGAAGTCATAGGATTAAGGAGTGCCTTCTCGAACCATAGTACTCAGCTATTTCCCCTCTAATTTCCGCAAATGAAGCTCTCCCTCACCTTCACTGGCATCAACAGCTGTAAATGTCTTTCTTATTTTATTGGATATTGGTGTTAATTCATCTGCAAAATTGCAAATATAATATGGTGGTGTTCATTGGGCCATTTTTGTTCTTTATCCTCCTTCTCGTCTTTTTGCATATTCTCAATTATTTTTAACTGTGGTTCTGCTGTAAACCCCATGATGGTACTCTTCAACCCTCAATCAAAGTCTATAACTGCCCTCACCCTCCTTCTCCTTTCCTCACTGGGTTTTATTGCTTGTTGCTCGAACTTAGCACAGATGACACTGGTAGGGATTCAGCCTCCACACGGATACAACCAGCCTGGGTTTAGCCCTTCACTAGCAACCTCTGTCTTCCTGCAGAGTGGCAGTGGAGAAGGGCACTATCTAGGGCTTTTATGTACCAAGGAGCTGGAATTGTAATGTCTCATCTGCACGTCTGACAATGAATGTACTCTATAGTTTTGAAAAATCTTTGAGGCACCTCAGAACATCTTGTGTAGAGAATTTTATATCAATAGACAGAAATCACCAACATCATAAATGTTGGTTATAGTCACACGCTGCCAATTAAAACCCAGTACGAGCTGATCTTTTTCTGTCTGGGCTGCATTTGAACAAGTTCATGGAGTCCCCATGAAGGACCTTCCTGTCCAGAGCTTGACAAAATGCTTTGGTTGTGGCCTAACCAGGGCTTTAGAAAGGTTCAGCACAACAGCCCTGTTTTTATACTCGATCGCTCGAGTTATGCACTGCGCGGTCCCAAGCACTTTGCTGACAATTGTCTGACTGGAGACTGGGACAAACCGGCTATGCCTTCGCCAGATTGTCCATGTCCAGTGGTAATGAAGTTGGTCCAACATCATTGTCCTCTCTCCAGCTCCTTGTCCACCTTCAAGGCATGGATCACTTTCAAACCAGAGGGGCACCTCATACCAGATCTCCAAGCAACTCCTTGACTTGGAAGTGGGTCATGGCAGGAAACTCCCTGGGGATCTGTGGAAATCCTTGAGAATCATCATCACACCATCTCTGGTGAAGGGGCACTACCCACTTGACCCCTGGATTGCCCCAGCACCAGGAAGGGAGGGGCAGCGATCCCATTGGTCCCTGACTGGCAGGGGCGGGGCAGCACGCCATATTACCCGCCCCTGCATTCTCACCAATCACAGTGTCGCGTCTGGACTGAGTGACATTACCACGGACCAGTGAGAACCAGGAATAGGGGCGCTCCGATTTGATTGCCAGGCGTTAAACCAATTAGCAGCTCGGTCCGGGAAAGGGACGTGTCGCCGTGTAATAGACCAATGGGGAAAGTATGCAAATCTACAACCCGTAAAGTGCGCGAGCCACGCAGACGACAGAAAATATTTCCTCACTTACATTAAGATCATATTCCACTTCCCAACACAGATACCGACCGCATAAGCGTTTATTATGCGAACTTCATGTAGGACAGTAAAGGTGGAAATACAGTCACCGTTCTGATGACGTGATTACTTCCACAGGACAGGACAAAAAAGCGGTAGACCAGCTATGATCACAAGATGACTTGTACATTAATGGAAAATTTTTGGGGCGGGGAGAAGGTGGGGGCTTCCTTTACATGGAGTATGGGAAGGCCATAGTTTGGTGTCCTCTGATCCTTCTCCCTTTTTTTGTGTTGTTTGGAAAATAAGTGTCAGTTGTTTGTGAACTCGTCTGCGTGTGCAGTGAATTTGTCCGTAGCAATTGAGGTTTTATTGAAGAACAGTCCCAAGCCGTAAAGTCGACATTCCTACTTCTCTGATGTTGTGTCTGACCTGCTGTGTTCCTCCAGCTCCAGAATGTGTTTATCTGTTTAGTGTTTAGTTTTTCCTAGGCATTTTGTGTTGGCAGTTACATTGAATAACAGATATGTTTGGCAGTTACATAGAATAACATAGATTCCTTACAGTGTGCAAACAGGCCATTCGGCCCAACAAGCCCTCCGAAGAGCACCCCACCCAGACTCATCCCCATCCCCGCTACACTTACCCCATAACCCAGCATTTCTCATGTCTGATTCACCTAATCTACACATCCCTGGACACTATGGGCAATTTAGCATGGCCAATCCACCTACCCTACACTAATCTTTGGACTGTGGGAGGAAACCGGAGCACCCAGGAGAAACCCACGCAGTCATGGGGAGAATGTAGTGTTCAGGGATGTGTAGCTTGGGTGGGTTATGGGGGAAGGGTCTGGGTGGGATGCTCCAAGGGTCAGTTTGGACTTGTTGGGATGAAAGGCCTGTTTCCACACTGTAGGGATTCTATGATCTATGATCTATGAATGTGCAAACTCCACACAGATAGTCGCCCGCAGGTGGAATCAAACCCAGGGTCGCTAGTGCTGTGAGGCTGCAGGGCTAACCACCGAGCCACTACGCTTTTCTTTCTGCTTTGGCGAAGTTTTAAGAACCTGGCCATAAGCGTGAGGTGCATCCCGTGTTGCTGGCCGCAGCATAGTTCAGCGGCCTGAAGCCAGAATGCCAGTGGCCAAGTGCAGAGTGTGGCAGTAGTGGCCCACTGTGGTGGCAGCCAGCAGTCAGACTAAATGGTGGCCCCCTGCACTGGTCCACTGCTGAGCGACTTTGCAGAGAGACTGTGATGTTTATCTTTATTCTAATTCTAATTTAACTTTGCTTCTTGTTTTTCTGATCTATAGATATACTGCATATAGCCGTAATGTAACTCTTTTTTTTCTTCATTTCTCTATTCTGTAACCAAGGATTGTACCTAGGTACCTTTGTACCTAATATGGCACTGTAAATAGTGACTTCTAACTTTTCACTATACTCATTTGAGTACATGAGACAAAGAAGCTAATTCAATTCAATTCAGTTCTGGCCATTCCCCACTCCTGCGCTGTGGCAATTACCTGAGCCATTTTTCACTTTATTTGGAAGTCAAAATTGGAAACCTCCTGAGAAAAAATGTATAAACTTCTTTATGAAGTGGGAAGAAATGTCACCAATATTACCCTTATCCAGATATTTGAAGACAAACAGGCAGCAGCACAGAAACCCCATCACACAAAACCAGGGAAGACTCAGACTGATAATTTGATAACTGATAATGATATGATGCAAAATCTTGCGTTTGAGATGGCACGCAAAAGAGAAAGAAATGCCAAGGAGGAAAGCAGAACGGGTCAAGGTTAACGATGTTGGTTTCTCAATTGGTGCAAGTATGTTCCTCAGGATTAGAAATGTAAAAGATTGAAAGGGGAGCCCAAAATGATAGGGAAGCCCAAAACTAGATGGCATAGTTTTAAGGTGAGAGGGGAAAGATTTAAAAGGGACCTGAGGGGCAAAATTTTCATGCAGAGGATGGTGTGTGTGTAGAATGAGCTGCCAGAGGAAGTGGTAGAGGCTGGTACAATTACAACATTAAAAAAAATCAGTATAGGTATATGAATAGGAAGAGTTTACAGGGATATGGGCCAAGTACTGGCAAATGGAACTGGGTCAGATTGGGATGCCTGGTCAGCATGGATGAGTTGGACTGAAGAGTCTGTTTCCATGCTGTATAGCTTTATGACACTATGAGATAAGGTACAATTAAGTACCTATCTAACAGGAAGCCCAGTGTTGACTGTAAACAGTACCCCAGCCTGCACCACCCCCAAATGTTAATTGTTAATGGGTGTTTTTATGACAAGTAGGCTATTTCTGGTGTCATTCCACAGGGAGCGGTTTCAGGTCCCCTACTTTTTGTGGTAATTATCAATAATTTGGATGTTAATGTAGGGGCATCAACACATTTATAGACAACACGTTTGATCACGAGGATGGAAGCTGTGGACTTCAAGATGATACTGATGGATGGGTCTGGTGGGCAGAGAATGTTAATTGGATTTCAACCTGGAGAAGTTGATGCCTTTGGGAGATCAAGGCAAAGGAATCCACAATTAATAGGAGAACACTGAGAGGTGAACTTTGGAGTGAACGTCCACAAATCCCTGAAGGTAGGAGGACACAGAAAGTAGGAGCATGAGTGAGCCGGGCTGTTAAAGAGGGAATTTGAGGAGTTTGGCCCTGTGACAGTGAAGGAAGGTGGTCAGGATGGTGACTGGCCTGGAGGGGAACTTGTATGTGGTGGTGTTCCTAAATATCTGCTGCCTACTGCTTCTAGATGGAAGTGGTCTTCAGTTTGGAAGGTGCTGTCTAAGGAGCTTTGGTGAGTTACAAGCTTTCATTTTTAAATTATACTTTAAAATTTAATTCCATCACACTCATATTTTCCCAATATTGCGGCACTTATGTTCTCACTTTAGCTGTTGACTTTATTTGTCCCATTCATAACCTGCTCATCTGATGAAGCATCACTTACTTTTTCCCAGAGTTGGTCACCCTGGCAAAGTGGGCACAGAAGTCACGCTGGGGGAGTGGGTACAGGGGTCACCCTGGGGGTGAGGGTAAAGAGGCAGCAGAGACTGATTGGAAACAAGGGTAACATTCCAGTTGAAATGCCAGTTAAGGTGCCAGTTTAGGGGAGATGCTGGTGGGTGGTAGTGCCATTGGACTATAATAGCAGACCTCCAGACTAATGTCCTGGGGACACACGGTCTGATGGATACACATCACCACATGGACACATTCTGTCTTGTGTGCACACACAGCTCCAGCCACTTAAAATCGATGGGAAAGAGTGGGCAGGTGTAAATCGGGCTGTGCATTCAACTGCTGCCCACCTCCTCCTTTCCCTGAGGATTACATTTGGTTTTTCTGTGGAAACAAGCCAGCCAGTCCCTGAAGATTCTCTAAACCCAGGTACACAGGGTTCCAGGCTTACTCCAAATTAGGTGACGATCATGTGCCCAACTGGGATTGGATGGGACAGATCAATGTGATCAGAACAAGGGCTTGTGGTGACATCCCACTGCCCAGCAACAGGAGGTGGGCGTAGTGCAGGGTGGGGGTCTGCCCAGGGTCAACACTGGGCTTCCTGTTAGACTGACACTTTGTTGAACTAATCAGTATCTATAATGACCAAACAGTTGAAGTTAATGAGATTCTGTTACCATTGATAGTCAGAGACTTGCAAACAATCCTTTTTATATTTCACTTTACTGTTCTTCACACTGTGATGAAGAACTGAGGTTCTTTGACAAGCTGCAATACCATCTTCTTCCAACAGATGTAAGCATTCATCTTTGCTGCCAAAATCCTAACCAATGAGTGAGAAATTTGGGCTCAAATCCTGGAGGATCCATCACTGTCATCTTGTATCTCCAAAACTATCTCTGCTTTCTTGGACTGAAAATTGATTATCGATTTATCTCTGTACGAAAGGAGCTCAGTAAAAGGCATAATGGAGGGCATGGAGACTGCACTTCTATTTTTTATAAATCTACCTGTTCATACCTGTTATGGCACATGCCTAGTACTGATAGGACTTGAACCCAGGCCTCCTGACTTAGAGGTAGGGACGCTACCATGGCACCACAGGAGTCCTTTCCACTGGCACCAAACAGATTAAGTTAGATATGTTTATTGTTAGATTACAACAAGAAGACTTAATTCAAAGATCTGCCCCTCCCAGCCTCTGGATCTCAGTAATAAATCCCTGTAGTGTAGCCCCAGTCGTGATGAAATTCCATGCAGAGGTGAGGCCAAAGTCAGAGAGAAGGCCGTCTGCTGCACTTCTGACTTAACTGCTTCTGAGGTGTTATTCCCCCAAATGGAAGGTGCTGTCAAACAGGTCATGGCAAACTGTTGAGTTGTTAAAAGTTCAACCAGGTTGCTCCATGAAGGAAATCTCGTGGATTGGATTTAAAGCTGCAGCATCCTTGATGGATAATAAAAACATGAGTTGCTGGAAAAGCTCAGCAGGTTTGGCAGCATCTGTGAAGACAAATCAGAGTTAACGTTTGGGGTCTGGCGACCATTCCTCAGAACGATGAATAAGCTGTTTTGCTGTTGGGTCCGTTTTGTTGTGCTGTCATCTTTGTTTCCTGCTGGACTCAAAACATTAGAAATGCCTTTGGTTTGTTTGCTGATTAGACTCCAACTCCAATATTTGTTTGTTTCTTCATATGCTACTGTACAGAACCAAACTGCTTCAGTGGTTATGTACGTATGTAAAGATATTTTTATAAATAGAGTTTATTTTTGAAATTAAAAAAACTCAACTAATTTCTGTCCACAAATGCTGTCAGACTTGCTGAGTTTTTTCAGCAAATTCTGTTTTTGTTTCCAACACAAAATGCTTAGCAAAACAACCCAAAATCTGAACAAAACCTACACAGAGGTCCAACAAACCACCTGCAATCATAAATTTTTAATCAGCAGCAAAGGAATGCATAACAGGCCTAGCAGCTAAACCTTATTATCCGCTGGTAGACAAACAGGAGGCTGGAAGAACACAGCAAGCCAATGCAGCATCTGGAGGAAAGGAACAAAAACAGAAGTTGCTGGAAAAGCTCAGCAGGTCTAGCAGCATGTGCAAAGAAAAAAATCAGAGTTAACGTTTCGGATCTGGTGACCCTTCCTCAGAGCTGATGGTAGCTGGGAAAATGTTGGTTTATATACAGAAAATAGGGAGGGGGATGGGTTAGGGAGTAAATGATAGGATAGAGCCTGAAGAGAAGAGCAGTTGGATAGACAAAGGAGGTGATAACAATCTGGCTAAGAGGGTGAATAGGTGTTAATGGGGACTGTTTGTGACTAACAATGGGTAATGTGATCTGGAGGAAAGTTGCATTCAACATTTCAGGTATTATTCTGCCCTGTACTTCCAACCTCCTGTTAGTCTACCTTGAATTCTTGTAGCCTTCTTGTCTTCCATCATTATAAACCATTGCCACCATATCAGACAACACAAGAATCCAAATCATCACCAGTCCCCACTACTGCATGATGAAGGGGGAAAACCCCAATGGCTTCTCAACTCCAAAACTAAACATAAACACCGAGGACACCACAACCCCCATTAACTCTACCACGTCCGCTCTTATCCTGTTCTCCAGGAGTCTCAGTATTTACCTGTAGGTGACTGCAGGCGGGCCTTGGTGAACCAACTCAGGTTGGGATATGAGTGTTCTCTGTAAGCTGTGCCTGTGCTGCAATGTGCAATATAAGTGAGGAAATGCCTCTTGTCTTTGTGTTCCTTGCCTAAGACTTTACCTGGTCTATTTGCATATCTACCGTTATTGGCCAGATGTGTAGTGACCGCCCATCACCCACATACCGCCGATCACTGGTCCAGTGTCTGTCCATCTGGACTGAGCTCCGTTATTCCCGCTTCTCAATGGTCCTTGCCAGTGTCACTCGGTGCAGGTTTGTCCCTGTGATTGGTATAGAGCGTCAGGGGCGGGACCTGATATGACTGCTGTCCCGCCCACGGCTCTCAGGGACCAATGGAAATAAGACTCCAAAGAAATGAAGGACCATTTAGGAGGAGCAAAGTCAGATACTAACCCTAGATCCAGTGTGTCTCTCACACTCACACGCTCTTCACACAAACACACACACACAGTCTCTCTCTCACACACACACACACACTCTCTTCACACAAACACACATTCTCTCTTACACAAACACACATTCTCCCTCTTACACAAACACACACACAGTCTCTCTCTCTCACACACACACACGCACTCTCTTCACACAAACACACACACAGTCTCTCTCTCTCTCTCACACACACACTCTCTCTTCACACAAACACACACACACACTCTCTTCACACAAACACACATTCTCTCTCTTACACAAACACACATTCTCCCTCTTACACAAACACACACAGTCTCTCTCTCTCACACACACACACTCTCTTCACACAAACACACACACTCTTCACACAAACACACACAGTCTCTCTCACACACAAACACACATTCTCTCACATACACACGCAGTCTCTCTATCTCACACACACACACTCTCTTCACACAAACACACACACACAAACACACATTCTCTCACATACACACATTTTCTCACACATGCACACACACACACACACACGCATGCACACTCAGACTCTCAAGCACTCACACGCACATACACACACACATATAAATCTATGGGGTGTACCATTTCATCCAAGATGTTTGTTTATTTGCAAATACATTCTATTTTGTTCAAAAAACACAGAATTTGTAGTCCCAGTCAGTCAGTGTGACACATTAATAAATTCCAGTTTTCAGAATAAAACCAGTCTGATTCTAGGTTAAAACTCTGAGACAGATTCTGAAAAAAGGCTCACACCTACAATTCAGTGCCTGATTATCATGACAGCACAGTACTGACATTGACTTTATAAACACTTTACACAACGTCTAACAGACATATAGCAACGCAGAATCACTGAGCAGAGACTGACAGCCAAGTTCCATATCCATGAAGATGGCTTCAACCATGATCTTGAATTCATGTCGCACTACAGGTGACCTCACCTCACTTCTGTATCTGTAAAACCTTCCTTACTTTCCTGTTTTGACAGCATCGCCTTGATAAGTTGTTATGATCTCTCTACCTCAATTAGTTTGTACAGTTTTGAATTTCTTTTTACACTCTCTCTCTCACACACACAGTCTCTCATGCATGCACACACGCTTTTTCACACACATGCACACGTATGCACACTCTCACACAAATACATGCACACACACTCACACAGACCCTCTCTCTCTCACACTGTCTCACATAAACTCACACATATTCTCACACACACAAATTCAAACTTTCTCACACACACTCTCTCACTCTCACACACACTCTGTCAAGTGTGTGCATGCGCACACACACACTCTCTCTCTCTCACACACACACATACATAAATCTATGGGGTGAATTATTTAATCCAAGATGTTTGTTTATTTGCAGATACATTCTATTTTGTTCAAAAACACGCAATTTGTAATCCCAGTCAGTCAATGTGGCATCTTATAAATTCTAGCTTTTGGAATAAACCCAACCTGATACCAGGTTAAAACTCTGAAACAGATTCTGAACAAAGCCTCACACCTACTAGTCAGTGTCTGACCTGAGATTGTCACCTTTTGTACATTCCTATGGCTCTGCCTGATTGTCATGACAGTACAGCACTGACTATTGACTTTATAAACACTTTACACACCATCTAACACTTGGTCACCTGCAGAGACTCATCATCTGACACTCCACGCGCACCATTTGTATGATCTTTTGATCTCTCTGCCCTTGATCGCTCTGCCTGTAAATTCTGTGTCTGTGTGCTTTTCTCTCTCACTTCACCTGACAAAGGGGTGGTGCTCCAAAAGCTTGTGTAATTCCAAATAAACATGTTGGACTATAATGTGGTGTCATGTGACTTCTGACTTTGTCTGCCCCAGTCCAAAACCGGCACCTCCACATTTAGGAGGGGTGTTTCAGGGAGGCTTCAGAGAGCTGAGTGGGTTTAGAACTGGAGCCGGATCTTGTCGGGGAGTTTGAATAGCCCTTAGGTCCATTCCTGTCAATTGCCGCCAGCTGGGGTACAGTTCAGGTCCTTTGATGATGGTCAGGTCTTTAAATGACTATTACTAGGGGACATAATTTTAAGGTGATTGGAGGAAGGTATAGGGGAGATGTCAGAGGTAGGTTCTTTACACAGAGAGTGGTGGGTGTGTGGAATGCGCTGCCAGCGGTGGTAGTGGAGTCAGATACATTAGGGACATTTAAGCAACTCTTGGATAGGCACATGGAGGATAGTAAAATGTAGGGTATGCAGGGTAGATTGATCTTAGTCGGACAATAGGTCGGCACAACATCGTGGGTCGAAGGGCCTGTACTGTGCTGTACTGTTCTATGTTCTATGTTTTGTGACACCCCCACCCCTCAAATCTCAGCTCTTTCCTTTTCACTCAATTCCCATTGAATATTCTGACAGAGGCTAATTTCCATTTTGCTGAAATCAGGCTGATTGCACTTTACAGACATTCACTAAAGTGAAAGGCCAGCGGCTTTTCCCAGACAATGGCCAACAAACACCATGGACAGCCATTTCAGCGTCTGGGTGATGTGGGCTGCGGTGAGGTGGGACAGAATTGGGTGAAACACCAAGAGAAATCCAACTCAATGTCAAGACCCTCTCACACAATCTTTCATACTTTTAGCTGGAGATGTGGCGAGATTCCTGCTGGACAGCAGTGAGATGTCAATTGCCAATCATCATTAACTGTTAAAAATGTTGATACCGCTGTTACTCATCTCATTAACAGGACTCCGGGTCTGTACTTGATGGAGTTTAGAAGGATGGGGAAGGGGATCTGATTTAAACTTACAGAATACCAAGAGGCCTGGATAGGCTAGCCCTGGAGAAGATGTTTCCACTAGTAGGAGAGACTAGGAGAAGAGGGCACAGCCTCAGAGTGAAGGGACAACCCTTTAGAACTGAGATGAAGAGGAATACTTTTAGCCAGAGGGTACTGAATCTGTGGAACTCATTGCCACAGACAGCTATGGTGGCCAAGTCATTGAGTGTATTTAAGACAGAGATAGATAGGTTTTTGATTAGTCGGGGAAACAAGGGTCACTGGGAGAAGGCAGGAGAATGGGGTTGATAGACATATCAGCCACGATTGAATGGTGGAGCAGACTCAATGGTTTTATGCTGTTGTGTCAGGGAACTGCAACTTTTTAAAACTCCATTAACTTTTTGAAAGTGTATCCCAGGAAGAAAAATCAGTTGGTCCTGGTAGAGATTAGCAGCTGTATCTAGTTGTCCTGTAAGCTGTGTAACTGATATCGATGTGGAGCTACTGGAATAACTGGTAATGTGGTGCCTGAACTATGGAGCAATCTCAGCTGTTACTGGCTGTGATTTCCCAGCGCTGTGAAACCTGTGGTTGTGCAGGATGTGGCCACTCAGCCCTCATCTGTGAGGCTGTACCACTGATTCCTGACATTGGATTCCGACTCCCCCTAAGATCAGAGCAATTGTTCTCAAGGGATCTCTGGATTCCAGGCAATTGGAACCAGAGAGAGTTCCCTCACTTACCCTCCATCTCCCTCTCCCTCTCCCTCTCTCCCTCTCCCTCTCCCCCTCCCGCTCCCACTCCCACACCCTCACCCATTCTCACCTTCACTGTCACTCACCTTCACTCACCTCTCGCTCACGCTCACTCACCTCCCTCATTCACTCACTCATTTACTTAATCTCCCTCGGTCAGTTCGCACTCTGTAACTCACTCTCTTGCTCACTCAGTCACTCAAATTCAGTCAGTCATCCTCATTTGCTGACACCCTCAATCATGCCAAACCAAGCGAGCGGGTAAGTGGGCTGACTAGGAGTGAATGGGGAGGTGTTCGGACACATTAATGAGGCTAACATGGCTGAATGCAAAGCATGCTGGGTAGGCCTGACTGAGAATTGCTAAATGCCGAGCTCAGAATGCTGAGTTTAGGATGAACCATTGACCTAGATGTAAATGTTTGTCACAACAGAGGCTAATGTTTATAAATCTGTTAATAACAAACATTGACCCTGGCATTGTGCTAACGTTACCCTACTGTCTAAACAAATCCCAAGTGATGATGTGGTGTTCTCTAACATAAAGGTTAGTGCCAGGCCTTTGTACAGTTTTATATTGTTTTGGTTAAAATGTAATATGATGTGTCGAATGTTGAGCAGAACTTCGACTACTTGTACTCTCTCTCATATGAGGCTGTTTAGTGAAACTGGGGACAGATGAGGAGAGTACTGTCCCTCCTATCACAGGAACTGGGTGGGGGGCGCGGGTGCGAGTGGGACACGAAGCTGGAACAGGCTGAAGCTGCTGGAGTCAACAGGTTGAGAAGGAGAGCACCCTGAAACCTAGAGCTGGGATCTTTCTGCTCCAAGGACGGTTACTGGGGTGGGATGGGGTGGGAATGGCCCAACCAAGGATTGTTGCTATCAGTGAAATGGACCAATCAGAGATTGTAGCTATGTAAGAATCAGGGTAAACACACACTGTCACTATCTGAGAAATGAGCCACTTTAGGAAGGTAATTCTTGGGGACTCTGTCAATTTGAATAAAGTGTATCCCAGACAGAAAGTTCAGCTGGAACTGGTTTATGATGGGCACCGTGTATCTTAACTCAAACCCACTGGTGTCTATGATCCACACATTGTCTATAATGGGCACTGTGTAT
>NC_063368.1:2100404-2101997 GCF_021869965.1 Rhincodon typus | reverse complement strand
ACATGGTGTCTATGATCCACACAGTGTCTATGATGGGCACTGTGTATTTAAAACTCAAACTCACTGGTGTCTATGATCCACACATTGTCTATAATGGGCACTGTGTATCTAAAACTCAAACCCATGGTGTCTATAATGGGCACTGTGTATCTATGACAAAAACAGAAGTTGCTGGAAAAGCTCAGCAGGTCTGGCAGCATCTGTGACGAAAAAATCAGAGTTAACGTTTCGGGTCCGGTGATCCTTCCTCAGAACTGATGGTAGGTTGGAAAATGTCGGTTTATATACAGAAAATGGGGAAGGGGGAGGGATTAAAGAGTAAATGAAAGCTGGGGATAGAGCCCCAGAGAGAGAGAAGAGCAGTTGGATAGACAAAGGAGTTGATAACAATCTGGCTAGGGAGGTGAATGAGGACTGTTAGTGACTAACAGCAGGGGGTGTGTAATGGCAGGCGATGTGGTAACAAGGTCCGGTGTGTGGGGTAGGAGGCTGGGACATGGGACAGTTTAAGCCCTAAAATTATTGAACTCGATATTGAGTCTGGAGGGCTGTAGGGTCCCCAAGTGGAAAATGAGGCGTTGTTCCTCCAGCTTGCATTGGGCTTCACTGGAACACTGCAGCAAGCCAGAGACAGAGATGTTGGCCAGGGAACAGGGTGGTGCGTTGAAGTGGCAGGCAACAAGTAGTTCAGGGTCTTTTTTGTGAGCAGAACGTAGATGAAACGGTCACCCAGACTATGCTTCGTTTCCCCAGTGTAAAGGAGGCCACATTGTGAGCAGCGAATGCAGTAGACTAGATTCTGGGAAGTGCAGGTGAAGTGTTGCTTCACCTGGAAGGTATGTTTGGGCCCTTGGATAGTGGGGAGGGAGGAGGTAAATGGGTAGGTGTTGCACCTTCGCCAGTTACAGGGGAAGGTGCCGTAGGGCTGTGGGGGTGGTGTTGTGAGTGAAGGAAGAGTGGACCAAGGTGTCCCAGAGGGAACGGTCCCTGCAGAAGGCGGACAAAATGCTGTTGGACCTGCTGAGCTTTTCCAGCAACTTCTGTTTCTGTCCTAATTTACAGCATCTGCAGTTCTTTCGGTTTATACTGTGTATCTATAACCCATACACATGGTGTCAATGATTCACAGTGTTTATAATGGGCGCTGTGTGTCTATAACTCACACGCATGATGTCTATGATACACACAATGTTTATAATGTGCACTGTGTATCTATAACCCGCACACACGATGGCTGTGATCCACACAGTGTGTATAATAGACATTGCACATCTATAACCCACACATACGGTTTCTAAGATCCATGCTGTGTCTATATTGGACACTTGGGGTCTATGATGTGCACAGTGTTTATAATGTGAACCGTGTATATATAACACAACTATTCCACTGACTAGAGATAGTAGGAACTGCAGATGCTGGAGAATCTGAGATAACAAAGTGTAGAGCTGGATGAACACAGCAGGCCAAGCAGCATCAGAGGAGCAGGAAAGCTGACGTTTCGGGCCTAGACCCTTCTTCAGAAATGGGAGAGGGAAAGGGGTTTCTGTAATAAATAGGGAGAGAGGGGGAGGCAGATAGAAGATGGATAGA
>NC_063368.1:2087404-2099904 GCF_021869965.1 Rhincodon typus | reverse complement strand
TACTGTTAGTTTCTTTGTGTAGCAGGACCTGGTGCCTTTCTGTCTGGGCTCTCCTTTGGTGGATAAGTTGGGGTATATCTGACCAGGATAACTGTTGTCTTTTACATTATGCTAATGTAATTAGCCCATGGTTGCTGTGTTTACACTGTCTGGTGTGAGTTTTGTGATTTCAGCATTTTATTTGGCCAATGTACCCAGCATCCCTTGCTGTTTGGCCAAGTTAGCAATCTGTGTCTTAGAAGCCAGGAGGCTGCTACATTCTGAATGAGGCAGTATTAAGTCAAGGACTTTTTCATGAGTAAATAAAGGGTCACTTGGTAATGGGATACCAACTTCTGTGGAGTTCTTTCATATTTGTCTACAACAGATCCACAGATGAGTTGAGGTCTGAGGGAATCATCTGAGCAGCTGCAATACCATCTTCTTCCAAAAGATGGCAGCATATTGCGTTGCAGCCAAAACCAATGGGTGACAAATTTTGAGCTCAAGTTCTGGAGGATCATGTGATCTCCTGGCTCCACACCCCACCCTCAGCACTTCCTCCATTGGACACCCTAAAACTGTCTCTGCTTTGGGGTCAAAGGATATTGGGACTGAAAGAGGATCTTTGGATGTAAAACAAGAGAAAGCACATCAGAGTATGCGGACTGACGCATTCCAAGGTCCACAACTATGTGCTGAGGGACACATTAAGGCTTGTAAACCATGATTGACATTTAATCACCAGATTTATTTTAAACTTTAAAACCAGGCAGGTTGACTCTGATCAGTCAGGGTATTGATTTGAGAAATGAAGCAGCAAATGGATGCCCCTGATTTTGTGTTGTATTGAAACAGGTGCAGTGTGTGGGGAACATGTTGTATAGATGAAAAAAAAATTTCCTTCCATGGAGCTGCATAGCATGGAAATAGACCCTTCGGTCCAACTCCTCCATGCTAAATTAATCTAGTTACATTTGGCTCATATCCTTGTAAACCCTTCCTATGCACTTACCCATCCAGATGCCTTTCAACTGTTGTAATTGTACCAGCCTCCAACACTTCCCCTGGCAGCTCATTCCATACACACACCACCATCTGTGTGAAAAACTGCTTCTTAGGTCCCTTTTAAATCTTTCCCCTCTCCTTTAAACCTATGCTCCTCTAGTTTTGAACTCCCTCACCCCAGGGAAAAGACCTTATCTATCTATTTACCCTATCCATGCCCCTCATGATTTTATAAACCTCTATGGTCACTCCTCAGTCTCTGATGCTGCAGGGACACTTTTTATATAGTTTCCAATTCAAAATGATTTTGTCCTTTGGGTTTTATACCTGACATGGAATGAATTTTGAAAATGACTATTATGAACATATTGTGTAACATCCTGTACAAGAACAAACTGAATTTTATACAAATATTTACTATTCAGTTTTGAAATGTTTTGGTATGTATCTTTGCAAATTTTCTGAATGTAACTTTTTATTTGGGGTGGGGAGGGGAAATGTGAGTCAGCCATGGAGCCTACATCTTGCACATTACAAGGACCTCCATGAGCAGGAGCATAGATATAGTTTCCCTACAGTGTGGAAACAGGCCCTTCAGCCCAAGTCCACAGCGACCCCTGGAGCATCCCACCCAGACCCACCCCCTATAACCCACCTAATCTATACATCCCCGAACACTATGGGTAACTTAGCATGGCCAATCACCTAGCCTGCACTTCTTCTTTGGACTTTGGGAGGAAACTGGCGCACCCGGAGGAGACCCACGCAGACATGGAGTTTGCACAAACTCCATACAGACAGTCACCCAAGGGTGGAATCGAACCTGGGTTGCTGGCGCTGTGAGGCAGCAGTGCTAGCCACTGTGCCACCCCTAACTTTTTGCTTCAGCTGCAGTCTCATTCCATGGCATTTGAGCTTCCTTCATTCCTGAAGTTGGCCTCCCCACACTAGGTATGCCCTCTGAGATCATGACCCAAAGGTCAACGCAGGTTTCATTGGCTGGTGACATGGAGCCCCAATCAGTATCACCAAGAGAAGCAGATGAGGTGACAAACCTGAGACAGTGTCATGTGACAAAAGGATCACGATGAGTGGTCAGATGTGCTGGTTTTTGGAGAAAGGAGAAGCTTCCTGATCAGATCTGGAATCAGGCAGGGCTGCCCACTCTCTCTCTCCTGCCGTGTTTGTGTTGTACAGAGCCCTTTGAGTCCATCAGGAAGGATGTGAGCCTGAGAAGGGGTGACTATTCCAGGCAGTGGGAGCCTGCAGGTCAAAGCCTCCCTGCACATGGATAACATTGTTTTTCTGCTCAGACCCACAGTCAGTGAGCAGACTCGGGGCATCTGTGACCAGATCAAACTGGCCTCAGGAACCAAGGTAAACTGAGGGAAGAGCGTAGTTGGGAACTGGGCTGACCTTTCCTTTACCCCTTTCACCGTCAGGACAGATTACCTGAAGGTGCTGGAAATATGGTTTGGAAGGGTGAGGGCCTGTGCAAAATCTTGGGAGGAGCATATCGCCAAAATGAAGCAGAAACTGAAGTTTTTAGAATCACCACTCTCTCTCCATTGCTGGTCATCAGGTGTGAGGCACTCTCTCTTTTGCTGTACATGGTGCAGGTCTGGTCCATTTTCCTCAAACTTCTGCCACTGGAGTAATCCAAGCCATCTTCCACTTCATCTGGAGTTCTAAGATAGACCGGGTCCACAGGGTATCCATGTACAAGAGTCTGGGTAAGGGGGGGGAAAGAATGTACCCAACATTGCCCCCATCCTGATGGCCACCTTTTGTGTGCGGCTGCATCACTGTGTAGACCCTCGGTACGTAAACACAAAATGTCACTCGTACTGGGGTTCCACCTGTCCCTGGTGTTGTGAAGGACGGTCCTGGTATTGGCACTCTGGGAAAAGGAGAGGGTGGATCCTGTGGTGTTGTTCCCTGAACAGACTACTTTCCAACAAGCACCAGGCCATCACTTGACTGGTGGTGAGAAGGGCACTACCTGTGAGATCCTTCATGTACGCTAGGGTTGTCTGCACCAAAGCACGCTGCCCTCAAAGCAGGTATGGGGGTTGGGCGCAAGACACTGTCACACACCACTTGCTGGAATGTGCCTTTGCAAAGGAGAAAGATAATGGTTTTTGTTGATGTTAGTCCCGAGCAGCTCCATGACACAAGACTCCGTGCTCTACAGATCTGTTCCCCAGGACCCAAACTGAGACCAACATCGACTACACCTAGAGAACCATCACCTTGGTGAAAAACACTCTCTGGCCTGCCCAAAACATATTGGTTTTCCAGAACAAGGAGGTGACCCTGGCCAAGTGTTAGACTGGCACATTCTGAAGTCCAGGACTATGTGCTGAGGGATGCATTAAAGCTTGGGGCATCTGCTGCCAAGGGGCAGTGGGGAAAGACCACATTGAAGTTACATTGCGGTCCGTTCAGTTATCCCCAGTGCCTTTTTTTATTCTTCCTGCCACTAAACAACTTAACACTTTCTTACATTGTACTCCAGCCAGATTTTTGGCTGCTTACTTCACCTGTCTGTATCACCCTGCATCCTTGTTAACTTAACAATGTACTTGGTGACCAATCTTTGTGATATCCGTAAATTTTAACACTGTCATTGATATAAATTGTGAAACATCGAGGACCCAGTGCAGATCCCTGCAGGACCCTATTTGTCACATTCCTGACAGTCAGATAAAGGCTAGTTTATGCATGCTCCCTGTTTTCTGCCAGCCAGCCAATCCCTGGGCATGTTACCCATGCTACCATCAGCTCCTACGTTCTGCAATAACCTTTTGTGTGGAGCCTTGTCAAGTGTGTTTTGGAAATCCAGGTACAGTACAGGACATGTTACTAATTCAAGGAATTCCAGTATATTGGCTCAATAGGATTTCCCTCTCTCAAACCATGCTGACTCTGCCCATTTACCCTTGCATCCAATAATAATCTCCTTAATGATCAATTCTCTCTCTTACCCCATTCCAGACCTCAAGCTAACAGCCTATAAGCTTCCTATTTGCTGCCTCCATCCCTTCTTGGGGAAAAAAAATTAAGTTTGCTACTTCCCAGTCAATGGAAGCCTTCTAAAACTTAATGTTGGAAAATTAACATTAACACATCTACTACCCCATTAGCCACCTCCTTTTTAATGCCCTAGTGTAAAGGCTGCCCATGACTGAACAGCACAAAATGGCTGATGACTGCCCATGACAAAAGTAATTAAAACATGGCTAACAGTAGTCTTAGACAATCTGGGAAAATATTTGCTTAATGTAACCTCTACAAGTTAGATCAATAGTAGCTCTGTAGACCCAAGGTAACAGAACTGAGATAGAATGTGCAGCTGCAGTTTATGCATAAGACATAGATAAGAACATTTCACACTGTATTTTAATTAGTAAATCTTCAATTTGTTACAAGAGTAGACTATAATTTCTTCAAATAATCATAGATGTAGATTCTGAAGTAGTTATAAATTCACACTAAAAGTGTTAGAGAGAGATAACAAGGTGTAGATCTGGATGAACACAGCAGGCCAAGCAGCATCAGAGGAGCAGGAAAGCTGACGTTTTGGGTCTGGACCTTTCTTCAGAAATGTCAGAAAGGTCTAGACCTGAAATGTCAGCCTTCCTGCTCCTCCGATGCTGCTTGTCCTGCTGTGTTCATCCAGCTCTACACCTTGTTATCTCATTCTCCAGCATCTGCAGTTCCTACTATCTCGGAGATTTGTTGCATGAAGTTGGTGGAGTTAGGACAATCAGCCAGGGCTTGTCAGCTCTACCTACTCGTCTTCATTTCTTTCCTTTTTCTCTTCTCTTTTCCTTCTCCTAGTCGTCGTCGTCGTCTTCTTCTTCTTCTTCTCCTCCCAGGCCTGGCACAGTGGCCTCCTCCTGTAGACCCTCCTGCTGTAGCACGGTGACACCCCACCCCGGCTTGGTGTCACTAGTCCGGTATGGAGGCAGGGCCCAGTGTGGACTGGAAGCGAAGTGCTAGCATGATCTGCTGTATTGAACTTTTTTTTTTGGTAATGCTGGCTATTTTATATCTAACAAATCTTGTAACAAAAGAAGCTGTGTAATAAGAACTTTAAATTCTAAGTGATGGACATGTATCCAATTTATTGGTGGTTAACATGGTGAAGCTGGCAAATATCTGGGCAGGACTTTGGGGTGGCACAATGGTTAGCACTGCTGCCTCACAGCACCGGGAACCCGGGTTCAATTCCAGCCTCGGGCGACTGTCTGTCTGTGTGGAGTTTGCACATTCTCCCCCTGTCTCCGTGGGTTTCCTCTGGGTGCTCCAGTTTCCTCCCACAGTCCAAAAGATGTGCAGGCTAGGTGGGTTGGCCATGCTAAATTGCCCATAGTGCCTAGGGTATGTTTAGGTTGGGAGGGTTAGACTAGGGGAATGGGTCTGGGGGGGATGCTCTTCAGAGACGTGGTGTGGACTTGTTGGGCCGAATGGCCTGTTCCATATTTGTAGGGATTCTGTGATTCTATGAATGTACTTGAATACAGTGTCCATTGTGAAAAGCCCCTAGAAAGGAGATGAGTGTCTGGGAAACATCCTGAGACCATGGAGGATCAAGGATTAATCACAATAAACCTGTCCATCTGTGGCTGGGCAGTTGCATGATTTTAGTTTAATTGAAACTATATGTAATTAGTTAATATTATGACTGGTTTGTAATTGCTGAAGGCAGGATGAAACAAATGTATAAAAACATGTGTCTTTCACTTCTTCAAGGAAGAGCTCTCTGGATTTTCAGAGGGATTCTTCCCACCGGTGTAATTTCAATAAACTCTTCGCTGGAAGTGAACTCCTGAATGCCAAGTGAATCATTCGCACATCCCACCCGACACCCAGGATGAAGTTTATTGGGATCTGGGATTTACCAATCCACAACTTTCAGTTTGCTCAGTACTGTTTACGCTTGTGATTATTTATTTCATAAAGTTTCTCTCTCTCTTCCATTTCCTGATTTACAGATATTGCTGTAAAGTGTTTAATATCCACGATACAGAAAACTGCAAATTGTCAAACCAACTCAAAGTACAAGAAGAATCCCAAATATAAATTGGGGGTGGGGTGGGCGGAACTGAATGTTGGGTGGGGGATGTGGTGGAATAGAGGGAAAGAGAAATTAATTGGTTCAGTGGAGCAGGAACAGGCTGAAAGTGTCTTGCACAAGCAGTCCTGTTTATGGATTTCTGGGATGGTGGTAGAAACAGGCTGTGTGGGGTTAGGTAATGATAGCTGGGAAGCTGTGCAGGGGAGATTTCCAGAGGAAACGAAGTCTGTGATAATCCTGGAAACTACAGATGGATGTTCAGCGTTGGGGTCATGATCCAGTGGGAGACTGGAGGAAGTATCTGAGAATTGGTGCTCAGTCCCTGTCAGGTAGAGGTCACCACACCACCCCCTGCACTTATCAGCAGGTTTGAAACAAGGTCAGGGTTAGACCTGAGAGAAGGGAGTGCAGCAAGTTCAGAGGGAGACAGTTTAGAGCAGGAGAGGGGAGCAGAGATATGAAGATGACCAATGTCACACTGACAGCCCTTGATGCCTAGGCAGGTGCTGGTTAAAGGTCAAAAGGAGGGGTTCAGGTGGAGGGGTGTACTGGAGACAGATGAAAGGATCCATTGGTCAGGAGTCCTCTCCCCACCACAAGATGTGGAAGAAGAGTTCAGCTCCATGTCATGCCTGAAATTCATCGCGGTGGGAATATAAAGGGATAAAATTAAACCAATAAAAATAAAGAACTGCAGACACTAGAAATCTGAAATGAAGGCATACAGTGCTGGTGGAAGTGTCATTGGACTTAACATTTTAAGTCTGGCTTTTGTTTCCAACCGATACTGCCAGACCTGCTGAGTTTCTCCAGGATCCTGTTTGTCTCTGCTGCTCTAATGTATTTGAGGAACAAAAACAGAAGTTGCTGGAAAAACAACTGAGGAAAGGTCACTGGACCCAAAATGTTAATCTTGATTTTTCTCTTCACAGATGCTGCCAGACCTGCTGAGCTTTCCCAGCCACTTCTGTTTTTGTTTTTAATGTATTTGACCCTGATTTACCTTTTAGACATCCACCATTGCACAATGATATCACTTTTTTTCTCAAGATTGGTGCTTTCTTCACTTAACTGCTGAGGATGGGACATCCTGCTGTCCAGCACTGCTTCTCTACTTTTATTGCAAGATTCTTTAATTCTTTATACACATACAAAGTTACTGAAGTCATTCTGTACAGCCTTAGCGCATGAATAACAAACCACCATTGTCTGTGTGGGTTTCCTCCGAGTGCTCCGGTTTCCTCCGACAGTCCAAAGATGTGCAGGTTAGGTGGATTGGCCATGCTAAATTGCCTGTAGTGTTCAGGGATGTGTAGATTAGGTGGGTTATAGGGGGCTGGGTCCAGGTGGGATGCTCCAAGGGTCGGTGTGGACTTGCTGGGCCAAAGGGCCTGTTTCCACACTGTAGGGTCTCTATAATTCTATGATTGGAATTTTGCTTCTGTGCAGTTACAAAGGAATTCAAGCCATTTGTTACTTATGCAGGACTATATTTACATATATTTGAGGCACTAGAAGGGTCCAATAACTGAACGGACCTCTATTTTACCTTCAGCAGGAAGCCCTCGGACTATGGTCTTTCCCCATTGCCCCTTGGCAGCAGCTGTCCCAAGGTTTAGTGTGACCCTCAGCACATAATCCTGGATCTTGGAATGTGCCAGTCTGCAACACTTGGTCAGGGTCAACTCCTTGTTCTGGAAAACCAAGAAGTTTCAGGCAGACCAAAGAGTGTCTTTCATGGAGTTGATGGTCCTCCAGGCACAGTCGGTGTTTGTCTCAGTGACTGTGTGTGTGGAGTTTGCATGTCTTCCCCTCCTACACCACCTCTCACCTCCATTCAAGACACAAAATAAACCTTCCACATTAGACAGGGGTTCACCTGCACATCTGTTAACTTGGTCTACTGCATCCGTTGCTCCCACTGTAGCCTCCTCTACATTGGTGAGACCAAGCAGGGGCTCGGAGACCATTTTGTAGAACATGTGCACTCTGGTCGTGACAAACAACGACAACCCCCGGTCGCGAACCATTTCAACTCCCCCTCCCACTCCCTCAACGACATGTCCATCCTGGGCCTCCTGCAGCGTCACAATGACACCACCCACAAACTGGAGGAGCAACACCTCATATTTTGCCTCAGGAGCCTACAGCCCAATGGCCGAAACATGGAATTCACCAGTTTGAAGATCTGGCCTCATTCCAGGTCCAACCCTCCCTCTCATCCCCACCTCCTTGACCTGATACAACCTGTCCATCTTCTTCCCCACCTATCCACTCCTCCCACCTCGCTGACCAATCCCCACTACTCCATTCTTGCACTCACCTATCACCATCCCACCTACTTTCCCCAGCCCCACTCCTCCTCTCTATTTATTTCTGAGCTCCCTTCCCCCCTCCCCCATTTCTGAAGAAGGCTCCCGACCCGAAACATCAACTTTCCTGCTCCTCTGATGCTGCCGGTACGTAGTGACACTTGGTGTTTGCGTACTGCGCGTCTACACACAGCTTGATGCAGCCACACACAAAGGTGGTTTATTAAGCTTTTTTGATTTTTTTTTTCCATTTTTGATTTGTTATTGTCACATACCTAGGTACAGTGAAAAATTTTGTTTTGCATGCAGTACAGGCTGATCATACCAAACACAGTGAGGAATACAAAGTTATGGCTGCAGAGAAGGTGCACAAAGGGCAAGATCAGCATTAGATTTGAAAGTTGAGAGGTCCATGTAGAAGTCTAATAACAGTGGGAAAGAAACTGTTCTTGAATCTGTTGGTACGTGTGTTTAATTCCCGAGGCTAGAATTGAACCCAGGTCCCTAATGCTGTGAGGCAGCAGTGCTAACCACTGATCACTGTGCCGCCAAGTTGCTGTACTAAGCTGTGATGCATCCAGATAGAATGCTTTTTATAGGGCATCTGTAGAAGTTAGTGAGAGTCCTTATTGGACACCCTGAATCTCCTTAGCCTCCTGACGAAGAAGCAGCACTCCAAAACCTTGTGATTTCAAAGAACCCTGTTGTACTATAACCTGGTGTCGTGTGACTTCTGTCCTTATCCTCCTGAGGAGGAAGAGGTGTTGTTGTGCCTACCTGACCATTTCATCAACATGGGTGGTGCAGGATAGATTGTTGGTTATCATCATTCCTAGGAACTTGACGTTTTTGATCATCTCTACCTCAGCTCCATTGATCTGGGTTGGGGCATGCCCTCCTCCTTACTTCCGGAAGTCGATTATCAGCTCTTTAGTTTTGCTGGCATTCAGGGAGAGATTCAGAGAAAGTAAGAACTGCCGATGCTGGAGTCAGAGGTAACACAGAAAATGTGTGGAGTTTTCTAAAGAAGGGTCCCGAACCGAAACGTCAACTCTCCTGCTCCTCTGATGTTGCCTTGCCTGCTGTGTTCCTCCAGCTACTTACCGTGTTATTTCAGGGAAAGATTGTTATCTTTACACCATGCCACCAAGCACTGTATCTCCTTCCTTCATTCTGTCTCATCATTGTTTGATACCTGGCCTACAACACGGAATTGTAGCAAACTTGTAGATGGAGTTCAGATGAAATTTGGCCACACCGTCATGAGTGTACAGGGAATACAGTAAGGGGCTGAATATGCAGCCTTCCAGGGTGCGCACATTGAGGATTGTTGTGGTGGAGGTGCTGGTGCATATCCACACTGATGGCAGTCTATGCTTCAAGAAGTTGAGGATGGAGTAATCAAGGTTTAGGAGTATAGGGTTCAGGATGCAATTACAGCGTTCAAGATAAAATTGCAGTCAGTAATGCTCACAAATACCGTAAACCAATTCCACACGATAGTGAAAGCAAGTTAAATACCACACAACTAGCTCCACCTTTATAAAAATTCTAGGGAGATGGAACAGAGGACACCAAGCCATGGTCTCCCCGTGCGGCGCAAAGGGAGCCCCCACCATCTCCCCGGCCCAAAAATTTTCTAGATTAGACTTCGGGTACACATACAGAATGAATCCCATCTTGCGCTGTCCTTTAGGATTCAGCACATTTCTATAAAGGTGACCGCATGTAAAATTTGAACACAAGCCTAAAGCATTCCTTTTTAATATTTGAAGTGGTTATTTTTGAGTCGGTGCTTGAAATAATAATTTAAATTAAATGCGAAAACATTCCTGTGCGAATGCACGGCCGCTCCTGGTGCTGCTTAATATTTGCATTCCCGTGCGTTTTCACCAATAAGATCGCGCTTCCCCTAGTTCCCGATAACGAGTCGCTGATTGGTTCAACGCCTTGTCATTCCGGGGGCACACCGTTATTCCCGCTTCTTATTGATCCATCATGATGTCACTCAGTAGAGACGCCGCCATGTGATTGGTGCAGAGTCCCGAGGCCGTTGTCCGGTGCACACTGTGGCCCCGCCCATGGCGTGCAGGGGCCAATGGGAATAAGGGTCCCCAAAGACATGAAAGGCCTTTTGGGAGGAGCCCATTCAGAGAGCTGAGTGGGTTTGCCATTGGAGTAGGATCTTGTTCACTGAATTGACCTGAGGTCTATTTTTGTCAATTGCCTCCAGCTGGGGAATAGTTTAGGTCCTTTCCTTTGTGACCACCCCCATCCCCACCAAATCTCAGCTCTTTCCTTTCACTCAATTCCCATTGAATATTCTGACAGAGGCTAATTTCCATTTTGCTGAAATCAGGCTGATTGCACTTTACAGACATTCACTAAAGTGAAAGGCCAGCGGCTTTTCGCAGACAATGGCCAACAAACACCATGGACAGCCATTTCAGCATCTGGGTGATGTGGGCTGCGGTGAGATGGGACAGAATCGATGTGCTGCCAGGAGAAACCCACCTCAACATCAAGACCATCCTGCAACGTCTTTCATGTTTTTCACTCGATGTGGCGAGATTCTTGCTGGACAGCAGTGAGATGTCACTTGTCGATCATCATTAACTGTTAAAAATTTTGTTATCGTCATGACTCACCTCCATTAGTATTCAACCTCCCATCTCACCAAACTTGAAAAACAAGGTCAACATCAGGAAAACTCAACCAGAAAATTGGAGCGACCATCTGGCAGATTCAGCTCACTGCTTGCTCCAAACAATCCCTATGTCAGCTCTTTGGGGCTGGACACTTCAGGCTTTGGGCAGGGCCGTGATACAATTGTGAAGTAGGGGAGTATAGCCGGATTTACAAGAGAGGGATACCATAAAGCGTGGTTGGAAAGGGAATAACACTGGAAGGGAAGTCACCAATGGTCAGGGATACCCCGGTTTCAATGGGACACAGATAATGATTGCATCAGATGCGGTCACCTCATATGCTGGGCTGGGTATGAAAGGCAGGTAGGTGTAGATGTACACAAATCAGGTGGGAACTTGGGGAAGCGTGAAGCCGTGGTTTAATGTGATGGGCTGCTAGGAAGGTGATGTGACTGTCATTCACGCTGAGGCTGGACATGACGGTCAAGAGAGCACTTACTCTCATCTCCCTATGCCACTGGAAACCAAAAGTGCGCCATTGGGAAGTGAGTGGAAGTAGCAGAAACCAGGTGTTGGTTCAGAAAGACTGACTAAATCACTCGACACCCAGAGTCCTCTTCCAGCATCAAAGCTGTGCAAGATGGCGGCAGTCTAGGATGATCTTGTCAGAGCTTCTCTGCTCCACCTGTTCTTTTTCCTCCTTTTTCCTTTCTTTCCCCTTTTTTATCTTCTCTCCCCTCGGCATCGGAGCTGGCAGCAAGTCCAGAGCAGCGAATCCTGTAGCCGCACATGGGCTGCGAGCCCCAGAGCAGCGCGGGGAAGAGCCCCGCAGCAGCATGTAGGGAAGTAGCCCCAGAGCATGGCGCAGGCAGTGAGTCACAGGGGCCAGTGGTGCGTGTGGGAGACAGCAGCCTGAGAGCAACGCAAGGGCTGAGGTACGAATCCCGGTACAGCATGACTTACCTTGTTGCTGCTGAGTGCCGGTGAGGAGTGGACTGGAGGCTGGAGTGATGCAGGACAATTGCCGAATTTGGGCCCAGTGGCATGTGCTGAGCTGCTGTTATTGGACTGTAATTTAAAACCTTTTCACTTTGTGTTAACTATCTCTACAAGTAATGCTTATGCTTTCCTTTAATCCTCTCTGGATAAGAACACTTTTTTTTACTGTGTAAGATTTGTACCTAGGTACTTGTACCGAAGATGACACCATTAAAAGGCCATCATTGTAAAACGTTTTCACTGTGCTCCCAATTGTTGAGTGGCAAGAGTCTGGAAGAGAGCGCGAGGGCAGCTTGGGAAGGTAAGCTTTCGATTATAAAAGTCTTACCTTGTGTGACTGCGGCCTTCAGCTGTTGAACGGAGGAGGAGTCCCAGAGCGGGCGTGAGTCGTCGGCTGGGTAACGGTTATATTTCACCCAATAAATTTGGGAGTTAACTAATACCCAAGACACTACATGTGTGATAACAAGG
>NC_063368.1:2085422-2086904 GCF_021869965.1 Rhincodon typus | reverse complement strand
TCCCCTCTCCACCTATCTTCTCCTCTATCCATCTTCTATCTGCCTCCACCCCCTCAGAAACCCCTTCCCCTCCCCCATTTCTGAAGAAGGGTCTGGGCCCGAAACGTCAGCCTTCCTGCTCCTCTGCTCTACACCTTGTTATTTCTATTTCACTGACTACTTCTTTTAAGACTCTGAGATGAAATTTGATCTGATTTATTGTAGCCACATGTATCTAAGTACAATGAAAAGCTTTGTTTGCGAGCAGTACAGGCAGATCATAGTAAGCAAGGACATACAGATCATAGGGTGCTTAGACAGAATGAGGCAGACAGGTTACACTGCATAGGAGGTGCACAAAGCAAGATCAATATTAACAAGATCAACATTATTTGAAGTTACAGAGTCCATTCATCAGTCAAATAACGGCCAGGAAGAAGTTGTTCCTGAACTTGCTGAAGTGTGTGTTCAGGCTTCTGTATCTTCTGCCTGATGGAAGAGGTTGTAGGAGAGCATTACTGGGATGTGATGGGTCTTTGATGATGTTGGTTGCCTTTCTGACAGCGAGCCATGTAAATTGAGTCCATGGATGGAAGGTTGGCTTCTGTGATGGTCTGGGCTGTGCACACCACCTTCTGTAGTTTCTTATGGTCCTGGGCAGAGCAGTTGCCGGATTATAAACCTGGATTGAATGCTTTCTATGGTGCATCTGTAGAAGTTGGTGAGGGACCTTATGGACAAGTCACATTTCCTGAGCTGCCTGAGGAAGAAGAGGCATCGTTGTGCCTTCTTGACTGTCACATCTACGTGGGAAGTCCAGGACAGATTGTTGGTTATTGTCACTCTGAGGAATTTGATGCTCTTCAAACTCTCAACCCTCCATTGATGTAGATGGAGACATGTTGTCCTCCTTTCTTCCTGAAGACAATGATCTTTTGTTTTGCCGACATTGAGAGACAGGATGTTCTCGTTGCACCACAACACCAAGACCTCTGTCTTCTTTCTGTATTCTGATCCATTAGGACCTTGGGACTTGACAACTTGCAGTTCCAAAAATTTACTCAGTACTATGCCCCTCGTAAATGTAATTTTCTTGATTCTTTTTCTCTCCCTTTCAATTTCTGATTTAAACCTACTTCTGGGTTCTGAGAGGCGCAAGAATGACATTGGACTGCATTTGTGGTCCAATTTGCAATTTGGAATATTGTGAGCAGTTTTGGCTCCTGTAACTAAGAACATAGAGCAGTACAGCGCAGGAACAGGACCTACAGCTCACCAGGTCTGCGCTGACCACGATGCCATTCTAAATTAAATGAAACTAAACTCACCTTCCGGAGGGAGCTCGGTTGTGGAGGCAGTGACAGGGACAGCAGCGGCTGGGGGCCCAGACCGGGGCCTTTGCCAGTCGGCCATGAGGCTGTGGGTGTGCCAGGGCAGAACTCTGGTGGTCAGTGGCATCTCAGAATCAGCTGGAGGCCCGGAGCGGCACCAGAGTGAGACTCC
>NC_063368.1:2073228-2085412 GCF_021869965.1 Rhincodon typus | reverse complement strand
AAGTGCTGGAGGTCTTAGAAATTATTAAGGTGAATAAATCTATGGGACCTGATCAATTGTATCCCAGGACATTGTGAGAAGTTAGGGAGGAAATTGCAGGCCCCTAGCAAAGATATTTGTATCATTGACAGCCACAGGTGAGGTGCCAGCGAACTGGAGGCTGGCTAATGTTGTGCCTTTATTTCAGAAAAGCTGTAGGGAGAAACTTGGGAACTATAAACCTGTGAGCTTGACATTGGTGGTGGGTAAGTTATTGGAAATGATTCTGAAAGATAGGATTTACAGGCATTTGGAGAGGCAGGCACTGATTAAGGATAGTCAGCATGGCTTTGTTTGTGGGAAATCATGTCTCACAAACTCAATTGAGTTTTTTGAGGAAGTAACAAAAAAGATTGATATGGGCAGAGTGGTAGGTGATGTCTACATGGACTTCAGTAAAGCCTTTGACAAGGTTTCGCATGGTAGACTAATTAGTAAATGTAGATCACATGGGATTCAGGGAGAGCTTGTCAAATGGATCCAAAATTGGCTTGATGGAGGGAAACAGCGGGCCAGGTGGAGAGTTGTTTTTCAGACTGGAGACGTATGACCAGCGGCGTTCCACAGGGATTGGTATTGCGTCCACTTTTGTTCGTCTTTTACATAAACAATTTGGATGAGAATAAAAGAGTGTTGGGTTGGATTGACCAAATGGTTCACTCAGCATTCAGGAGTTCACTTCCAGCAAAGAGTTTATTGAAATTACACCGGTGGGGAGAGACTCTCTGAAAATGCAGAGAGCTCTTCCCCAAACAAAGGAAAGATATATGTTTTTATACATTTGTTTCATCCCGCCCTTAGCAATTACAAACCAATCATAATATTAATTAATTACATACAGTTCCAATTAAACTAATCGTATGACTGCACAGCTACAGATGGACAGGTTTATTGTGATCAATCCCTGGTCCTCCACAGCCTCGGGATGTTTCCCAGACTCTCTTATTTCCCTTCTAGGGGCTTTTCACAATGGACACTGTATTCAAGTACATTCCTGCCCAGATATTTACCAGCTGCACCATGTTAACTGCCAATAAATTGGATACATGCCCATCACTTAAGGACCTTTTAAATTCCTCATTAACCTCATTACAGTAAATTCAAAAGAATATTGATTTCTGCTAATTGTTATAATATCAGCTCCAACAAGGTTATGTGGTTTCACCTAAATGTTAGAAATTCTTTAGCTACTGCTTTGTGAGCAGTTTCTTTCTTACCGTGTTTACTAGACACCTCTATTTTTATCCTTAGATGTCTGACAATGTGTTTATTCACCCATGATGCGGAGTGTTGGACTGGGATGGACAAGGTCAGAAATCACACAACATAAGGTTATAGTGCGACAGGTTTATTTGAAAACACAAGCTTTCAGAGTCTTACTCCTTCTTCAGGTGTTAATGAGAGAGGTAGTATCAGACACAGAATTTACAAGTAAAAGATCAAAGGTTCACACCATTGATGAGGATGTACTAAACAAACCTAAGATGCTGTTAAATCTTTAACCAGTTGGAAGGTTCCAATTGTTTAATATGTATGCGTAGTGTCTGCATAGTTTCACCAATGTACCATGTCTCGGGACATTCTTGCCTGCAGCGTATGAGCTAGACATGGGGTGAATTTGTATTTGCAGATACATTCTATTTTGTTCCAAAAGGATTCAATTTATAGACAGTGAATCAATATGGCATTTTATAAATTCATACTTTAGAAATAAAACCAGTCTGACTCCAAACCGAAACACAAACAGATTCTAAACAAGGCCTCACATCCAACATGCCTTGTCTGACCTAAAATGTCACCTCTTCTTTACACTGATAAAACCTTTAGTTCTCTCAGGACCGTGACTTCATTCACCCCCTCGTTCCAATGTCTGCTGTTTCTGTACCTGTGATCCAACTCTACCTGTAATGATATGGTGGCTGCTTTTACTGTCTGAGACTGGTTTACTCTCATAATTTTATTTGAATATTTAATAGAGGAGTAGAGCAATAGCGCAATAAAAGCAATGGAGCTTTTAGTGACTTTTTTTTGTATGTAGATGAATCTGTAACTACTTCAGAATCTATATCTGTGAAGAATCTATATCTATATCTAAGCTGTGTAGGGTCTTAACTAAAGCATAGTATTAGTATTGTAACAGATTGATTAAATAATTCAAAAGAGATCAGTATGAAATATTCTTATCTGTGTCTTATGCATAAACATCTATAGCTGCGTATTCTATCTCAGTTCTGCTACTTTGGGTCTACAGAGCTACTATTGTTCTAAGTCAATACCGTGTGGAGCTGGAGGAACACAGCAGGTCAGGCAGCATCAGAGGGGCAGGAAAGTTGATGTATCGGGTTTACACCCTTCATCATCCAGCTCCATTTGTATAGACTCTGACCCCAGCATCTGCAGTTCTTGCTATCTACTGTTGTTCTAACCTGTGCAGGCTTCATTACGCAAATATTTTCCCAACCTCTTTAACTACTGTCAGCCATGCTCTGCTTTATTCGCCATGGGCAGCTGTCGGCCATTTTGTGCTGCTCAATCATGGGCATCCCTAACAGGAGGCATGTTTAGTAAGTTTGCGGATGACACCAAACTTGGTGGTATAGTGGACAGTGAAGGAGGTTATCAAAGGTCACAAAGAGACCTTGATCAATTGGGCCAATGTTAAATTGATACCTTGATAAATGCAAGGTATCCAAATTAAACTCCATCTGCCAGTCCTCAGACCACTGCAAAGAATTGCGATTTGGTAAAACAAACAAGGGCAGGGTTTATACAATTAATGGTAGGGAGCTGGGTAATGTTGTAGAACAGAGAGACCTACGGGTTCAGGTACACAAATCTTTGAAATCTGCATGACATAGACAGGGTAGTTAAGAAAGTGTTTAACACACTTACCTTCATTGCTCAGACCTTTGAGAATAGGAGTTGGGATGTCATGTTAATGTTGTACAGGATGTTGGAAAGGCCTCTTCTGGAGTATTGTGTACCATTCTGGTCACCCTGCTGCAGGAAGGATATTAAATTGGACCGGGTCCAGAAAAGATTTACCAGGATGGAAACAAAAAGTGCTGGAGATCACAATGGGTCAGGCAGCATCTGTGGAGAGAGAGCAAGATAACATTTCTGGTCTCGATGAAACTAGATGACCTGCTGTGATTTCTGGCATTTTTTGCTTTCGGTATAGATTCCAGCATCTGCAGTAATTTGCTCCTACTTTACCAGGATCTTTTTGATTTCATTTATTATTGTCACATGTACTTAAGTACAGTGAAAAGGTTTGTTTTGCGTATAGTACAGACAGATCATATCATACAAGGACATCACAGGGTGATTGAACAGTGCAAGGCATACAAGGTTACAGCTGCACAGAAAGTATATGAAAAACACGATCAACATTAGACTTTAACTTTGAGAGGTCCATTCAGAAGGCTAAAGGCAGCGGGGAAAAAGCTGTTCTTGAACCTGTTGGCACGTGTGTTTAATCTTTTGTATCTTTTGCCTGACGGAACAGGTTGGAAGAGATTATAACCGGGGTGGGAGGAGTCTTTGATAATGTTAGCTGCTTTTCCAAGGCAGTGAGAAGTGTACATGGAATCAGTGGGTGGGAGGTTGGCTTGTGTGATGGTCTGGGCTGTTTTCACAACTCTCTGTAGTTTCTTAAGGTCCTGGGCAGAGCAGTAGCTGGATCAAGCTGTGATACATCCAAATAGAATGCTTTCTATGGTGCATCTACAAAAGTTGGTAAGGATCCTTATGGACATGCAGAATTTCCTTAGCCTCCTCAGGAAGTAGAGGTGTTGTTGAGCCTTCTTGACCATCGCATTAACGTGGTCGGACCAGGACAGATTGTTGGTGATCATCACTCCCAGCAACTTGATGCTCTCGACCATCTCCACCTCAGCACCATTGATACAGACAGGGGCGTGTCCTTCACCTTGCTTCCTGAAATCAATGACCAGCTCTTTAGTTGCGCTGACACTGAGGGAGAAATTGTTATCTTTCCACCATGCCACCAAGCATTCTATCTCCTTCCTGTGTTCTGTCTTGTCATTGTTTGATATCAGGCCTACAACGGTGGTGTCGTCAACGAACTTTTAGATAGAGTTTAGCCACACAGCCGTGAGTGTGTAGGGAATATAGTAGGGGCTGAGTACACATCCTTGTGGAGCACCAATATTGGGGGTTATCATGGAGAAGGTGCTGTTGTCTATGTTGTCCCTGATTGTGGTCTATGGGTCAGGAAATTGAGGATCCAGTTGCAGAGGGCAGAGCAGAGACCTAGGTCTCTGAGTTTGGAGATAGGTTTTTTGGGATTATGGTGTGGAAGGCAGAGCTATGGTCTATAAGTCGAAGTCTGACATAGATATCCTCATTATCCAGATGTACCAGGGGTGAGCGTAGGGCGAGGGAAATGGCCTCTGCTGTGTACCAGGTGCATCGGTAGGCAAATTGCAAGGGATCGAGGCAGGCTGGGAGGCTCGAGTTGATGTGGGCTGTGACCAATGTCTTGAAGCACTTCACAATTATGGAGGTCAGAGCCACTGGGCAGTAGTCATTGAGACACACTGCATGTGTTTT
The DNA here is from genome assembly GCF_021869965.1 of Rhincodon typus. Taxonomy (NCBI): domain Eukaryota; kingdom Metazoa; phylum Chordata; class Chondrichthyes; order Orectolobiformes; family Rhincodontidae; genus Rhincodon; species Rhincodon typus. Next base: position 2,080,798 of record NC_063368.1, on the reverse strand, counting down.
CTTTGGTATGGGGATGATGGTGGTCTTCCTGAAGCAGGTGGGGACTTCAGATTGTAGCAAGGAGAGGTTAAATATGTCAGTGAATGCTGGTCTGCACAAGATTTGAGTGCATGGCCAGGGACTCCATCTGGGTCAGTTGCTTTCCTTGGGTTTGCTCTGAAGAAGGCTGATCTGCCACCTGCAGCGGTGACAGAGGGAACAGGTGTGTCAGGGGCTGTCTGGGCAGGTAACACTGTTTCACTGGCATTCTGCACAAACCGAGGGTAAGAAACATTAAGTGCATCAGGGAGGAAATGTGTTTTTTTTCCACCGTCTTGCTCTACTTCGTTTTGTATCCCCGTTATATCGTGTAGGCCTTGCCACAGGTGGCAGTGTCAGTGTGGTTAGTTTGGGTCTGTTAGTCTGGAATTGCCTCTTGGCGCCTATAAGGGCCTTGTGGATGTCGTATCTAGATTTTCTGTAACGGTCAGGGTCGTCTGATTTGAATGCCGCACGCCTGCTGTTCTGTAGACAGTGGGTTTCCTAGTTCACCCATGCTTCCGATTGGGGAACATATGGATTGACTTCTTTGGCACACAGCTCTCTACACACTTGCTAATGAAGTCTGTGACAGTGGTGATGTATTTTTCCAGGTTGGCCGCTGAATTCTTGAATACTGACCAGTCCACCGATTGTAAGCAGTTCTGTAAAAGCTCTTCCGCTGCCTTGGACCAGTGCTGCATGACTTTCTGTGAAGGATCCTCCATTTTCAACTTTTGCTTGTAAACTAGGAGGAGGAACGCAGCGTTGTGATCTGATTTTCCAAAGTGCAGACAGAGTATGGAGCGGTAGGCATCTTTGATGGTTGTGTAGTAATGGTCAAGGATGTTCTTCAGATGTTCTGAGAAGGGTCACCGGACCTGAAGCGTTAACTCTGTTTTTTTCTTCACAGATGCTGCCAGACCTGCTGAGCTTTTCCAGTGACTTCTGTTTTTGTTCCTGATTTACAGCATCCGTAGTTCTTTCGGTTTTTAGAAGAGATGTAGGTGGTATTTTGGTAGCACTTTCTTGATGTTGGCCTGGCTGAAGTCACCAGCTATGATGAATAAGACCTTGGGGAATTTCGTCTCCAGTGCATTTGTAGCAGTGTAAATTTCATCCAGAACACTTCATTTCCACCTGTCAGGTGGTGGAGGTGAACATGCAGCAGGTATTAGGGATGGCGTTAGCAACTATTCATTCTCCTGGGCTGACCTATACTCATTCCTCAAATATATGTAAATAGCGTCTTGTATAAGTAAGAAATGCCTTCAGTTTGTTTGTTGAATAGAGTAAATCTCCAATGTTCGTTTAAAAACTGAGGGAATTGCGAATGCTAGAAATCAGAAACAAACACAGTAATTGCTGGAAATGCTCAGCACATCTAGCAACATTTGTGGAGAGAAATCAGAGTTAATTTTTCAGGAGTGACCCTTCGGCCTGAGAAAGGGTTGCTCGACCCAAAACGTTAACTATGATTCCTCTCCACAGGTGCTGCCAGACTTGCTGAGCTTTTCCAGCAATTTCTGTTTTTGTTTCCAATGTTTGTTTGTTTCTTCACATGCTACTGTACAGAACTGAACTGCTCCAGTGACGATGTAATGTATATGAAGGTATTGTTATAAATAAAGTATATTTTTGAAATAAAAAAGCTGTTAGTTTCTTCAGTCGGCTGAGCTGTTGTTTGCTGATAATGTAGGTTTGAGTACTTTATGTACATACATTGTCACTAGAGCAGTTTGGTTCTGTACAGTTCTGTGCATATGGAGAAACAAACAAACATTTGAGTTTGATTTTCCTGACAGTTGTAACAAGTAGGTAGGCATTTCTTCCTAATGCAAGATACCATTTTTATTTTTTGGAGGCAACAGCAGGATTTAATAACTGAACGGGCCCCCATTTACCTTCAGCAGGAAGCCCTTAGACAATGGTCTTTCCTCACTGCCCCTTGGCAGCAGCTGCCCCAAGCTTTAGTGCGTCCCTCAGCACGTAGTCCTGGACCTTGGAATGTGCCAGTCTGCAACACTCTGTCAGGGTCAACTCCTGATCCACCCTGACCAATCTGTGCTTTACCGGGCAGGACGATCTCTGAGAACCTCACATTCCCCAGGGATACGATCGCCCACGTGCAGGACAGGGGGGTGGATACCTGCCTCATCAGCCTGGACCAGGAGAAGGCCTTTGGCAGGATATCACACGCCTACATGTGGGATGTTGTCTCCAAAATGGGCTTTGGGGAGGGAATCTGCAATTGGATCCGACTGCTCTACACCAACATCGTTAGCGCAGTCTCAATCAATGGGTGGGAATGAGAAAGTTACCTGATCAGATCCAGGATCAGGCAGGGCTGCCCACTCTCTCCTGCCTTGTTTGTGTGTTGTATAGAGCCCTTTGCTGTGTCCATCAGGAAGGATGTGAGCCTGATGGGGGGGGGGGGGACTATTCCAGGCAGTGGGGGCCTGTAGGTGATAGATTCAGTCTAAAGTCATTTGGCAGAATGCCTCATTGCTAGAACTTTCCAACAAGCACCAAGACACCGCTTGGTTGGGCGTGAGAGGGCACTGCTCGTCAGATCCTTCCTGTACGCCTGGACTCTCTGCACCACCACATTCTGCCCTCAAAGCGACCGTGGGGGCAATGAGATGGTCACACACCTCCTTCTGGGATGTGCCTTTGCAAAGATGGGCAGGCGATTACCTGGTGATATTATCACTGAACATTGTTAATCCAGATACTCAGGTAATGTCCTGGACACCTGAGTTTGAATTCTGCTATGGCTGATGGCGGAATTTGAATTCAGTAAAGAAAAAAAATCTCTGGAATTAAGAGCCTAATGATCGACAAACTCATTGGTTCACTCATATCCTTTAGGGAAGGAAACTGCCATCCTTATTGGTCTACATGTGACTCCAGACCCACAACAATGTGGCTGTTTAACTGCCCTCTGATCAATTAATCCTGGTCTAGCATGACAGCGGAATATGAATTCAATAAAAGTCTGGAATTAACAGTGTAATAGTGACTATAAATCCATTGCTGATTGACAGTTAGTGACCTGGTTCACTAACGTTCTTTAGGAAAGGAAAGTACCATCTTAACCTGGTCTAGTTTACATATGGCTGACTCTTAACTGCCCTCTGGGCAATCATGGATGAGCAATAAATGCTGGCCTGACCAGGGGCACCTTCATCCTGTAAATGAATTAAAAAAAAATGGTCTGGAGAGAGATGTAATGGTTTTTGTCAAAGTTTGTCCCGAGCAGTTCTGTGATGCAGTACTCTGTGCTCTATGGTCAGTTCCCTGGGATGCAAACCAAGACTGAACTAACACCACACAGGCCGGTATCCAAGTCACCTTTTATTTACACGTGGAGAGTCCTTGACATCTAGTTCCCTTGGAGCCAGCTCTCAGAGTGAACAAGAGCACAGTGGCTCAGTGGTTAGCACTGCTGCCTCACAGCACCAGGGACCTAGGTTCAAGCCCACCCTTGGGCGACTGTCTGTGTGGAATTAGCACGTTCTCCCCGTGTCTGTGTAGGTTTCCTCCGGGTGCTCCGGTTTCCTCCCACAGTCCAAAGACATGCAGGTTAGGTGGATTGGCCATGCTAAATTACCCATACTGTTCAGGGAGGTGTAGATTAGGTGGGTTATAGGGGGATGGGTCTGGGTGGTAGTAGCGCCCCCTGTAGTGTTTCAGCACCAGATCAGGTTCCTCCAACTCTGCCTCGGATCTGGGCAGTGTGTAACCCACAGTACCCTGCCTCTTGCACATGGAGCAAAGCCATTGAGGTGGTGACATCACCGTGTCCGTCTCAGATTCCGAGGTCTCTTCAATGCTTGATGGAGAGGGAGAACCTACAGGTTCCGGAACATTTGGAAGGCAGTCAAGGAGCTGACCATGTTTTGTTCCTGTACCGTTTGCAGCTTTCACATGGACCATGTGCTGGTTCAGGACCATTGCACCTACTCAAACTTCACTGAACCTGGCCTTACATCGATTATCCATCTTACCCATGCAGGACCATCCACGTGTTTCCTACAGCAAACTCTATCCTCTGAACTAAACCATCTCTCTCTCTTGCTTAGCAGAGTCTTGTGTCTGGCATTGGCGCTCGTGATGCCATTCTGCCCTCAGTCCCAGATCCGGGAAGATCAGGTTTAATCTGGTGTGGTGTCTTCTCCCCATTAGCAACTCTGCTGGAGCTATCCCTGCAGTTGCATGAGCAGTGGTCTGATAATCCAACAGGAAACGAGACAGTTTGGTGTCTAGTGAAGCTGTACACTGTTTCTTGAAGTCTGCCTTCAATGTTTGTACTGCTTTTTGTGCCAGATCATTGGACGATGGATGGTATGGAGCTGTCCTTTGTATGTCAAATACCGTTCGACTTTTGGAAATACTCAAATTCCCTGCTGGTAAATGAAGGCCTGTTATGTGTGATGAACACTTGTGGAGCCTGTGTATTGCAAAAGATGCATGCAGTTTTTATATTGTTGTCCCCATGTTTGATGAATGAACTCTATGTACAACCAGCCACTTTGAGTGGGTATCCACAATGACCAAGAACATTGTGCCCATGAGCATGTAACTGAGTCCAGGCCCTACTCGGCCATGGCTATAAATGTGGGAGAGCTGCTGATGGTCCTGTCTGTCCTTGTTGGGACTCTGGGCACTGCCCCACCAATGCAGCTATTTCGGCATCCAATTCTGGCTGCCAACATTTTCATTTTGGAAACCCCTTGATGACCCTGGTGGCGTTCAGCCAGTATCTGGTGGTGACCTTTGCTCGGGACAATCACTCTTGCTCTCCATAATAAGATGCCGTCCGCTCCTGTGATCTGGTGTCTCAGGGTCCAAAAAGGTTTCAGTTCTGGTTGTGATGATGCTTTGGTTTCCCCCATCACCACCAGCTGTTTCAGTTTTGCCAGGACCTGATCCTCCTTCTGAATCCAAAGTCTGATATCGTCAGCTGTGACTGGAAGTGTCTCCAGAAAATTTAAAACCATTACAGATTCTTCCAGTAGTGGTACCACTGGGGGTGTGTCTGCACCAGTGCGCGGTGGGGGGGGCGGTGGCTCCATGCATCCGCATTTGCTACTTGGTCTCCCAGACAGTGTTCCAACTTGTAATCATACGTGCTTCATATTAGAGCCAACCACTAAATTCAGCCTGAAGCTATGGGCAGCACTGCCTTGTTCTCTTTAAGTAAATTTAGCAGGGGTTTGTGGTCCATTATTACTACAAATTTACATCCGTAAAGGTATTGATGGAACTTCCTGACTTCAAATATGACCATCAAACCTTCCTTCGCTATCTGGGTGTCTTTGCGCTCTCATTGGCCAAAGACCTGGATGTGTACGCTACTGGGTATTCCTCTCCATTGGGCCACCTGTGAGCTAATACTACTCCAGTGTAGTACAGGGAGGCATTGCATGTCAATAACAGATCTCACTTGGGATCAAAGTATGCCAACACCTTAGGGGATGATAGCTGTTTCTTCACTTCCCTGAAAGCTATGGCTTGGCTCCAGGACCATTTCCAAGGCTGACCCTTTCTTAAGAGTTGATGAAGAGGTGCCGGGATGGAGGCCAGGTTATGTATGAACATTCCGTAATAATTCACCAGCCCAAGGAAAGACCTAAGCTCCAGTACACAGGTGTAACCTGGTCTTGTTGACTCTGTAACCGAAGTGGGTCACTTGGGGTGCCAGGAACACACATTGTTCCCCTCTAAGGTGTACGCCTATCTGGGAGAAATGTCTAAGGACTATGTCCAAGTTCTCTAAGTGCTCTTTATTGATCTTCCCTGTTATTATACCTTTATCTAGATAAATGGTGACCTGGGGTAGACCTTGTCAAATGTTCTCCATCGTCTGCTGAAAAATTTCAAAGGCCAACGATACTCCAAATGGCAATCTCACATATTGGTACAAATCCTTATGGGTATTAATTGTGGCATACCTCTGGGAATCCTCATGTAACCATAACTGCAGTGTGCATGGTTCATGTACAGCTTCATGAAGGACAGCTTTGCTGATAAATCCTCTTTGCGAGGGATTGGGAATTTATCCCATTATGAACAGTGGTTTACTGTTTCTTTAAAATCCCCACAAAGGCGAACTGACCCATCAGGCTTCACAATCGGTATGACCGGTGCTGCCCATTCTGCAAACTGGACTGGTTTGATGATTTCTTTGCCTTCCATCCTCCTGATTCTTGTTTCTGCCTTTTCCTGTAAGGCAAATGGCACTGAGTGGGCCTTGCAGAATTGTCAAATTGCTTCCTGGTCAAGATGTAGGGTGGCCTTGGCCCTGTTGATAGTCCCTAGACCTTTCTGAAAATCCTCTGGGTATTTCATTAGGACTTCACTCAGGCAGCCATTTTCTAATCGAAAAATGTTGAGCCAATCAAAGTGAATCTCTCTCAACCAATTTCGCCCCATCAGGCGCGGGCCTGAGCCTTTTACTACAGTCAGTGGTAACTGAATCAGCTGCTTCACATAGGAGACCAGAACAGAAGTTGTCCCCTTAAGCTGTGAAGGGTCCCTGGTGTGATTTCTCAGTCTAGCTGTTGTCCTACACATGCTTAAGGGTTAGTGTCCAGAGTGAATTTTGTGAAAGACTGGTTCTGCGATCACTGATGCAGCTGCGCCAGTATCGACCTCCATTAGAACTGGATGATCATTTAACCAGATGTTTATTTCGATTGGTTCTAATTTGGATGCTGCCAAGCAAATACAACTGTTCCAAACAAGAGGTAGGGGACTTTCCAGGGTGTGTACTCTCCTGGATACCAGCCTATGAGTTCTCTTACTCAATTCAGGCATAAGGAGACTCTTTTCCTGTTATGAGTCTGCATACCAACAGCAACTCCAATGGCTTGCTGGCTGGGATCCTGAAGAAAATTTCAACTGTTTGACTGAGGCTTGGCTTTGTTTTGGGGTTTTGCTGTGGGCTGACCTAGAGCCTGTCCCTTCAGGTTATGTCCTGAGTGAGGCTATGCAATTTCCTTCATCCAAGTGGTGTTCCCCAAGCTCAGTCAGACTGGCGAGCATGTCCACTTCTATAGGGATACACTGCAAATCATATGCTCCACTTTATTCGTTCATGGGATGAGGGCATCACTGACCATGCAGCATTTTTTGCTCATCGCTAATTGCCCAGAGGGCAGTTCAGAGTCAACCACATTGCTGTGGGTCTGGAGTCATATGTAGGCCAGACCAGGTAAGGATGGCAGTTTCCTTCCCTAAAGCACATTAGTGAACCAGGTGGGTTTTTCCTGACAATCGACAATGGATTCACAGTCATCAATAGATTCTTAATTCCCAATATTTTATTGAATTCAAATTCCACCATCTGCCATGGCGGGATTCGAACCCGAGTCCCCAGAACAATATCTGGGTTTCTGGCTTAACAGTCCAGCGATAATACCACTAGGCCGTCACATTTTCCAATGACAAAGCCAGTTGTAGTGCCCATTTGAAGTCCAGTTGGGCATCAACTAGTAGGTGCTTTGCCTGGTGACATCATTGATCCCACATATAAGAACATAAGAAC
>NC_063368.1:2065886-2072728 GCF_021869965.1 Rhincodon typus | reverse complement strand
TCCACATTGATACCATTGGGCTGCAGGGTTCCCAAGCAGAATATGAGGTGCTGTTCCTGCAACCTTCAGGTGGCATCGTTGTGGCACTGCAGGAGGCCCAGGATGGACATGTCGTCTGAGGAATGGGAGGGGGAGTTGAAATGGTTCGCGACTGGGAGGTGCAGTTGTTTAGTGCGAACCGAGCGTAGGTGTTCTGCAAAGCGGTCCCCAAGCCTCCGCTTGGTTTCCCCGATGTAGAGGAGGCCACACCGGGAACAGCGGATGCAGTATACCACAGCAGCAGATGTGCAGGTGAACATCTGCTTGATGTGGAAAGTCTTCTTGGGGCCTGTGATGGGGGTGAGGGAGGAGGTGTAGGGGCAGGTGTAGCACTTCCTGCGGTTGCAGGGAAAAGTGCCGGGTGTGGTGGGGCTGGAGGGGGTGTGGAGCGGACAAGGGAGTCACGGAGTGAGTGGTCCCTCCGGAAAGCAGATAAGGGTGGGGAGGGAAAAATGTCTTTGATGGTGGGGTCGGATTGCAGATGGCGGAAGTGTCGGAGGATGATGTGTTGGATCCAAAGGTTGGTGGGGTGGTACATGAGGATGAGGGGGATTTTTTTTGGTTGTTATTGCAGGGAGGGGGTGTGAGGGATGAGTTGCGGGAAATGCGGGAGATCCAGTCGAGGGCGTTCTCGACCACTGAGGGGGGAAGTTGCGGTCCTTGAAAAACGAGGACATCTGAGATGTTCTGGAGTGGAATGCCTCATCCTGGGAGCAGATGCGGTGGAGGTGAAGGAATTGGGAATAGGGGATGGCACTTTTGCAGGAAGGTGGGTGGGAGGAGGTGTATTCTAGGTAGCTGTGGGAGTTGGTGGGCTTGAAATGGATATCGGTTTCCAGGTGGTTGCCAGAGATGGAAACAAAGAGGTCCAGGAAGGAGAAAGAGGTATCAGAGATGGTCCAGGTGAACTTATGATTAGGGTGGAAGGTTTTGGTGAAGTGGATGAACTGTTCGAGCTCCTCGTGGAGCTGAGGAAGATGGTTGTGTTTGTGAGAGGTCAGTCATCTCAGTTCCAGGACATCTCTGCAGGGGTTCCTCATGGTAGTGGCCTAGATCCAACCATCTTCAGCTGCTTCATCAATGAACTTCCCTCCATCATAAGGTCAGAACAGGAGATGTTCACCGATGATTGCAAAATATTCAGCACCACTTGTGCCTCCTCAGATACTGCAGCAGTGCATGATGCAAAAAGATCTGAACAGTATCCAGGCTCGGGATGACAAATGACAAGAAACAATCACATCTCACAAATGCCAGGCAATGACCATCTCCAATAAGAGACAATCTAACCACAGCCCCTTGACTATCAATGGTATTACCACCCTGAATCTCCCACTATCAACAATCGAGTAAATTGACATTCTCCCTCACCCAAAGCCAAGGCGGTTTTGATGTGGCCAATGGTGGCAGTGACAGGGGTGTGGAGGCAGGATATCACATGATAGATCTTCCAGGATTCAAGCTCAGATTTGCAGAGTGGTACTGCTGCCTCACAACGCCAGGAACACAGATTCCACCCTCGGACGACTGTGTAGAGTTTACACATTGGTCCCATGTCTTCTTGGGTTTGCACTGAATGCTCCGGTTTCCTCCCACACTCCAAAGATGTGCAGGCTAGGTGGGTTGGCCATGCTAAATTACCCCTAGTGTTCAGGGATGTAACGGTTAGGTGGATTAGTTACTGGAAATGCAGGGTTACAAAGATAGGCTAGGGAGATGGGTCTGGGTGGGATACTCTGCAGAGGGTTAGTGTGGACTTGTTGGGCCGAATGGCCTATTTTCCACGCTGTAGGGCATCTACAATTTCTTTCTCTTTGGTGTGGGTTTTGGCATTAATACAAGACTCTGGCATCTGTTGGAGTAAGGTGGTATTGCAGCTGATCAAACAGCAGTGGTTCCCTCAGCTCTCCATCACTGGCCTCAACTCATCTGTGGGTCTGTTGTGGACAAATTGATGGAGATTAATTGCTGTGGTTCGTCACCAACCCCATTCCCATTGTATCAAGCAACAGCCACAGAAGGTTAACTGGATGGATATTAAATCCTTTCTCTATCCTGTAATTCCAATGTTCCGTGTCAGCTGTGATTTAATATTTCATTGTGATCTTATTTGGAAAAACAGAGGCATTTCAGTTATTTTTATAACCTCTGTAAATGATGTTAAAACAAATCTGTAGACTATAATTTCTCTATAGTCACAATCTGATGAACAATAAAGTGAAATATAAACAGGATTGTTTGCAAGTTTCTGATTATCAATAGGAACGGGCCCCGGTCTCTCATTAACTTTAACTGTTTGATTGTTAAAGATTGACTGATTCAATAAAAATAGACCGTGTCCACAGGGTGACCATGTACAAAGCTCTGGATAAGGGGGGAAAGATGTACATAAAACTGCCCTCGAGGTACAGGTACTTCCTCACAGCAGCAGGGACCCGAGTTCGATTCTAGCCTTGAGCAATTTTCTGTGAGGAGTTTGCACGACCTCCCTGTGTCTGTGTGGGTTTCCTCCGGGTGCTCCGGTTTCCTCCCACAGTCCAAAGATGTGCAGTTTGGGGTGGAATGGCCATGGGAAATTACACATAGTGTCCAGGGATGAGTAGGTTAGGTATATTAGCCACAGGAAATGCAGGGTTACAGGGATAGAGCAGGGGGCTGGGTCTGGGTATGACACTCTTCAGGGGAATGGTGTGGACTTCTTGGGCCGATTGACCTGCTTCCACAATGTGGAGGTTCTATTCTATTCAATTCTAAATTCAAGCCCTTCAGAGAGTTTGAGGAAATGGGGCCCATACAGTTTGTAGTTCAGAACAATGAGAAGCGATCTCATTGAAACATACAGGTTTCTGAAGGGGCTTGAACAGGTCCAATGCTGAAAGGTTGTTTCCCCTTGTCTGGAGACATGGCTTACAGTGCCAGGGACTTGGGTTCGATTCCCACCTCGGATGGATGAGTTTGCACATTCTCCATGTGACTGTATTGGTTTCTGCTGCGTGCTCCTGTTTCCTCCCACAGTCCAAATATGTGCAGGTTAGTTGGATTTATGGTGGCAAATTGCCCGATACTGTCCATAGATAGGCAGGTCAGGTGGATTAGCCATGGTAAAAACTCCAAACGGGGGTTACAGGGATGGGGCGGGGCAGTGGTTTCGGATGGGATGCTCTTCAAAGGGTTGTTGCAGACTCGATGGGCCAAATGGCCTTTTCTGCACTATGGGGATGATTATCTGATTCTATGACACAGTTGCAGGACAAGAGCGGCTATTTTGGATTGATATAAGGAAACGCTTCTTTAGTCAAAGGACTGTGAATTGATGCTGTTGTTGTTGTGAGAAGTGGGGACACCTTTTCTGGTCTGTTTCTCCATAGGTCATGGTATCCGTTGACTCGAGACCTATCACTAACCATTGTACATGCTGCTGTATTCTGAATGCACCTTCCCTATAAGAACAGCAGGTGGTTTGAGGCAGGTGATCTGTAAGTTGTGCATATTAGCTGGGCTTCCTGCTGAAACATAACCAATCAGCAACGTGTCTCGCTTTGGACTGCAGACTGCAGTCATTGAGATGAGCAGGCAGCATGGAGTTTGATTGCTCTTTGACCAGCCATGAACATGTGAACCACCAGGCTCTGGTAAGGTGCAATTCCACCTCCTTCCAACAGATGTCACTATCTTGCGCAGTTACCAAAATTTCAAAATGAGGAACCTTACTTTTCCCAAACATTCGCATATTCTGTCTCATTTTATCCTCGTCCGTATTCATCCAGGGAGCTCCAGCTTCTGATTTAATTTCTATCACCCTCAAGCGAATTAATTCACTCTGTATCCAAACAAACATTTTCTGCCGAAAACATTCTTTCCTCAAACAATGGATAAAGGTGCAATTAAAACATTTAAAATTGAATAAAGCAGAACATTACAGAAAACACTACAGAATTCAAATGTTTTCCATGCAGTATGTTCCAGTCTGAGGTATCTTTTATTCACTTTTTTTATTTCAAAAATATATTTTATTCATAAAAATCTCTTTGTATACATACATTGACACAAAAGCAGTTTGATTCTGTACAATTGCGTATGAAGTAAACACGAAACATTCGCATTTCACTATCCACAAAACTAAAGACCTCTCTTACACCTACAATACTAACATTTACATATATATGACACACTAGGAGGATCCAATAACTGAACCGGCCACCAATTCCCTCCAGCTGGAAGCCCTCAGATGGTGGTCTTTCCCTGCTGCCCCAAGCTTTAGTGCGTCCCTCAGCGCGTAGTTCTGGACCTTGGAACGTGCCAGTCTGCAACATGCAGTCAGGGTCAATTCCTTGCTCTGGAAAACCACCAAGTTTTGGGCAGACCAAGGGGAGTCTTTTACCGAGTTGATGGTCCTCCAGGCACAGTTGGTGTTTGTCTCAGTGTGCATCCCAGGAAACAGACTGTAGAGCACAGAGTCCCAAGTCATGGAGTTGCTCGACACAAACCATTGTATCACGCTCCAGACTTCCTTTGCAAAGGCACATTCCAGAAGATGTGTGACAGTCTCAATGCCATCCCTCCACCCTCGCAGCTACTTCGAGGTGGCACAGACTCACATGAAGGATCTCACAGGTAGTGCCCTTCTCACCAACAGCCAAACAATGTCCTGGTGCTTGTTGGAAAGTTCTGGTGATGAGACATTCTGCCAAATAACTTTGACAGTCTGCTCAGGGAACCACACGACAGGATCCACCCTCTCCTTTCCCCACAGGGTCTCAAGGACACTATGTGCTGACCACTTCCTGATGGACCTATGGTCAAAGGTGTTTTTCTTTGCAAATTTCTCCACAAAGGACAGGTGATACGGAACGGTCCAATGACTTGGAGCGAGGCCAGTCCCACCCTTCACAACACCGGGGACAGGTAGAACCTCAGTACGTAGTGACACTTGGTGGTTGCGTACCGAGGGTCTACACACAGAGTGATGCAGTCGCACACAAAGGTGACCATCAGGATGGGGGTGGCATTGGGTATGTTCTTCCCCCCCTTATGGAGAGTCTTGTACATGAAGTCCCTGCAGACATAGTCCATCTTAGAGGTCCAGGTGAATGGAAGATGGCTCGGGTGACTGAAACAGTGTAGTTTTGGGGAATGAGCCAGACCTGTGCTACGTACAACAACAGAGAGTGCCTCACACCTGATGACCAGGTTTTTACCCACAATGGAGAGGGAGCAGTGCTTCCAAAGGTCCAGTTTCTGCTTCACTTCAGCGATGCGCTCCTCCCAAGATTTTGTACACGCCCTGGCCCCGCCGAAACATATTCCCAGCACCTTCAGGTAATCTGTCCTGACAGCAAAGGGAATGAACAATTGGTCGATCCAATCCCCAAAGAACATGGCCTCAATCTTGTCCCTATTGACCTTGGCTCCTGAGACCAGTTTGATCGGGTCACTGATGCTCATGATCTGCTCACTGACAGTGAATCTGAACAGAAAACGGCTATGTTATCCCTGTACAGGGAGGCTTTGACCTGCAGGCCCCCACTGCCTGGAATAGTCACCTCGCCTCAGGCTCACATCCTTCCTGATGGACACAGCAAAGGGCTCTATACACCACACAAACACGGCAGGAGAGAGTGGGCAGCCCTGCCTGACCCTGGATCTGATCGGGAAACTTTCTGATTCGCACCCATTGATTGAGACTGCGCTAACGATGTTGGTGTAGAGCAGTCGGATCCAATTGCAGATTCCCTCCCCAAAGCCCATTTTGGAGAGAACGTCCCACATGTAGATGTGTGATATCCTGCCAAAGGCCTTCTCCTGGTCCAGGCTGATGAGGCAGTTATCCACCCCCCTGTCCTGCATGTGGGCGATCGTATCCCTGAGGAACGTGAGGCTCTCAGAGATCGTCCTGCCCGGTACAGCACAGGTTTCTTATTCACATGTGGGATGCGGGCATTACTGTCTGGGCCAACATTTAATTGCCCATCCCTCAATGCCCTTGAGAAGGTGTTGGTGGTGCCCCAATACAGTTGTTATGGAATCATAGAATCCCTACATTGTGGAATCAGGTCATTCAGCCCGTCGAGTTCACACCATCCCTCTGTACAGCATTCCACGCAGACCCACCCCATTACCCCGTCCCTGTATTTCCCATGGCCAATCCCCCTAACCTGCACAGCTTTGGACTGTGGGAGGAAACCGGAGCATCCGGAGGAAACACATGCAGACACACGGAGAATGTGCAAACTCCACACAGACAGTTGCCTGAGTGTGGAATCAAACCTGGGTCCCTGGCGCTGTGAGGCAACAGTGCTAACCACTGAGCCACCGTGCCCTTGATATTTACAACACACCGTCACGTTTTGAGGTATGGTCAGTTGCTGCTGGTGTCTTTGCTTCTCCTACCAGTGGCTGTCCATGTGTCACATTAGTCTGTCTCACTCCATTCTCACACCTTCCACTGTATTCACCTGTCACATCTCTGTGGCATCCATCATTCAACTGCATTCTGATAGCACCCCCTGACTTTGCCCTCGAGAGGATATGTTAGTGACTCTACATCTCTGATGAAAATGCCAAAACGTTGCCACGTCCGATGGAGCAGGCCGTGGCTGCACCCCACTCCGCCCCCGCCCCACCCCTCTCCCCCAAACCCTGGACAGCATTTCACTGCCTGCAACCCAAAAGAAGCATCACTCTAATAAAAACCGAAAGAACTGCGGATGCTGTAAATCAGGGACAAAAACAGAAGTTGCTGGAAAAGCTCAGCAGGTCTGGCAGCATCTGTGAAGAAAAAAGTCAGAGTTAACGTTTTGGGT
>NC_063368.1:2058928-2065786 GCF_021869965.1 Rhincodon typus | reverse complement strand
GTTCTGAGGAAGGGTCACCGGACCTGAAACGTTAACTCTGAATTTTTCTTCACAGATGCTGCCAGACCTGCTGAGATTTTCCAGCAACTTTGTTATTGTTCCTGAAGCATCATTCTAACTCAGCTCATTCCCCACTTCAGGGGACTCTGACAGAAAGAGGCTCCATCAACGCCTTTCTGGAGTTTCCCCTGCAGGCCACCTAGGAGAGAAGGGAAGTCCTGTTCCTGCACACAATAGCTACAGGAGGGCATCATGACTGATGCATGCAGCATGGGCTATGCTGCACTGTGCCAGGGTGAGTACTACCACCTACTCAACACTGGCTCTGCTAACGCACACTCTTTAGGGGGCATGAGACATTGTGAATTTACTGTTGCAGAGGGCTGTCATAGACAGGATTGGAGCACCAGACATCTCCAGTGAATGTTGCAGCACTCCGAGCACTGCTGCACCACTGTCTCCCACCCATTTGCCAGCAGCCAACCCTAAAACATTAAAAAGGAGCCCGAACACTCAGCAGCAACGCCAGCTCCTGACATTTCATCACCAAGAGGCGAGATCTGATGCAATGACATTGAAGGACAGCGTGGGACAAAACTGCTTAAAGCCAGAACACCTCCAAATATCAGCATCTCTCTCACACACACACACACACACTCTAAGCTGCATTGTCTCTCGCCAGGTTTAACACTGACAAAACAGAAATCCTTTCTTTCTTTCGGTAACATACTCAAAGCCCTCAAAGATATCTCAATCTGGATCTAACATCAGCATGGTCTGGTTGGACTGAAAGGTCTGTACAACTCTATGAGTCTATAACAAGGCAGGGAAGGTGCCCACTCTCCACCAAAGCAAAGAGACTGCCCTCGATGGGCAGGTTATTGAGCGCAGGTTTGGGGCAGGGGGAGGGGTGTGTGGTGTGGTCATACACAGATTGGAGAGAGGTGCCTCTGCCCCAAGAGGGAATCTGACGTTGTGGCTCTGGCCTGGGAGCTACATCTGGGCTGGGTGGCCATGAACAGCCAAGTCTAGGAGAGGCTTCACAACCTGCTAGAAACATCACTGCATTGGTCAAGCCACGGATCTATTCATTCCGTGGCATGGTGAGAGGGAGGGATCAGGCTGAGGAGGTTTCACCCGCACTCGCTCAGGAGACCCCCAGGAGTCAGTGCTCTCTCAGCTTTGGACATACAGAGGGCACCCACCACAGTCATTGAAGGCATTGGAGACAAGTTGGCATTGGAGACAAGTTGGCTTCCTCAGGCTCAGCTGACAGGGTGGGGCCTACATTGACCAACAGGCAAGGGAAGACGACAAGAGCCTACTTCCTACTACATCGTGAAGTGGTCTCTTTCCCTCTGTTAATACTTCTGATTGGTTTTGTTTCTCTTCTAACCAACCTCCAGGGGCGTTGATCACTGTAGGCACTCGCCTACAGATCACATGGAGCTGAGCCTGGGCTCTGGAGCTGCCGTCTCTGCTGTCACCTGGGAGGAACATGGTTTAGGGAAGTGGCACTTTAAGCTCGATGTGTGGGTTTGAAGAGTCACTCAGCAGAGTGCCGATGATCAGAATCTTTGCAATCGCTAACTTACCCTGATTCCCTGACAGTTCATTTTTCTGCAGTCCCAGTGTATTCCAATGTAACTCCTCCCTGATGGTCTGGTACTGCTCCTGGAAACTGTCATCACAACAAAGCTTCCACTATAATGTCCATTTGCCCAACTGTTGGTAATCGAACCTTCTCTGCAGGGCGAGAAAGCCTCTCAGTCACAGTTTAGTCACTGGTTCTGAAAGCGTCATTCTGTCTGAAATCAAATTGTTACCTGGTGCTCTTGGGTCTGCCTGCTCCATTCCACTCCTGCCTTGGCCTTTTCATTATCTTCACCTGATGAAGGGGCCATGCTTGTGATTTCAAATAAAACCTGTCGGACTATAACCTAGTGTTGTGTGACTTCTGACTTTCCATCTTCATCAGACTCCCCACCTCTCTCATCTCCATCAGACTCCCATTCTCTCCTCTTTGTCAAACAGGGGCCCACTCTATCACCCCCTTTGGTGTGTTGTCTTTGAGCTAAATGTGCAGCAACCAATCGCTAACTTGGAGACTGATCAGCGCCAGACTTGCAGTCACCTTTTGAGTGATGCAGGTAACAGAAAAGCATCAACAGGTAACCTTCAATCCAAGATGGTGGTAGGGTAGAGCTGGACCTCATCTGCTTTGACTGCTTTTCGTTTTTTTTTCCGTCTCTTTTCTTTCTTTTTGACTTACTTACCCTGTCCTGAATAAAAACCAAAAGAACTGCGGATGCTGTAAATCAGGAACAATATCGAGTTCAATAATGTTAGGGCCTAAACTCTCCCATGTCCCAGCCCCCTACCCCACACACCAGGCCTTGTTACCACGTAGCCTGCCATTACACACCCCCTGTTGTTAGTCACTAACAGTCCCCATTAACAACTATTCACCCTCCCAGCCAGATTGTTACCAACTCTTTCTCTGTCCAACTGCTTTGCTCTCTCTTTGGGCTCTATCATTTCATTTACTCCCTACCCCATCCCCGTCCCTATTTTCTACATATAAACTGACATTTTCCCAGCTACCATCAGTTCTGAGGAAGGGTCACCGGACCCGAACATTAACTCTGATTTTTTTCCTTCACAGATGCTGCTGGACCTGCTGAGCTTTTCCAGCAACTTCGTTTTGTTTACTATGTCGTGAGATTGGACGGTGGCGAGAGTGGGCCCAGGGCACAGACATTGAGTGGGCCCAGGGTAGAGGAGACTCAGCCCCTACTCACTTTTCGGGAGCAAGCACAGGACCTGGACTCGACAGCTGCTACATCGGCAGCTCCGACGTCAGCAAAGACAGGCCCAATGGAAGAAGATGGCACCTGAGGATCGGCAACTTCCATATTGGTCAGGATAACAAGGTGTAGAGCTGGATGAACATAGCAGGCCAAGCAGCATCAGAGGAGCAGGAAGGCTGACGTTTCGGGCTGAGCTTTTCCAGCAATTTTGTTTTTGTTCAGGAAGTGTCTGTCCCATGTGATGGCTATGGTACAGCGGTGCTGTTGAGCATCTTTCAGAGGGTCTCGCACTGGGACCACTGACCATCAGCCACGAGCCTGGCCTTGGACATGATGTGAGGGAGCAGGTATTCGAGGAAGCTGGGAGCTGTGTAGAATATAAGCCCCGTGACAGGGCCCAGGGGAAGCAGGGATCATCCATTGCATGTGAGCTGAGGGAGCGAACTCCCTCCTGGCCCTGGAATCTGCCGGGGTGAACTCTGAGGATCACACGCATCCAGACGGTTATGTCCTCGGATGTGAGGGGACCCAGCACAGCCTCTCTGGGAAAAACTGATGTGCTTTCCTGCTTTCTTGTGGAACTCCCGAGTGCATGCTGCTGATTGGGAGATGCAGCACGTGCTCCCAGTTAATGTATGAAAGGAGACGGTGGCAGGACGTTTAATGCCACTGCGATCTACAGTCCCACCGGCACTGTGCTGCCTCCCATGCCGAGCAGCCAATCAGTCAGGCCTTGGTGCTCGTGTCTCCAGTTGGTACCCACTCACCCATCTTCAGGTGGCTATACCCTCTGGTGATGCCCTGTGCAATGGGCCTGGTTCCCTCCTCAGGCACAGCCCTGAGTCCCCTGGGCCACAGGTCATTGGTGATGTTGGGCCTTCACCCTCTTCCTCCGGGACAGGCAACCTGCTGGGTTTAGCCGGGCAAACATCTTCCTTTGAAGTAAGGATCCGTGACAAAACAGCAAGAAAGAGAAACTCAATTTCCTTTTTAAGAGCCTTGATTAGGTCAGGCCTCTCCGCTGGGCCCTGATCAGTCTGTTCCAATCTCAGTCAAAATCTCAGTCCCTCTGCCATCTCAGCATTAAACCGGAATTAGTGGAACAAGGCCACTCGGCTCATCTGCTCCACCATGGTGAGGCCCACCCTGCACAAGGAGCCTTGACCGCTTGCCTCCTTCCTCGTTCAGCCGCATGTCCCGATTTTCACAGTGCTATCTGTGTGTGTGGACCATAGCTCAATCCGTCACCCCTGGCGATCATTGACCCCCCCACCCACGACAGAACACTGGACCCCGGGTTCAAAAGCAAATTGAACAGTTTCATCCTGT
This sequence comes from Rhincodon typus, assembly GCF_021869965.1. Classification (NCBI taxonomy): domain Eukaryota; kingdom Metazoa; phylum Chordata; class Chondrichthyes; order Orectolobiformes; family Rhincodontidae; genus Rhincodon; species Rhincodon typus. The sequence continues at coordinate 2,061,647 of NC_063368.1, read as the reverse complement.
AGCCCTGATTGAGATGTCAGCGTTACCCATCATTAGAGTCTTTCAGGCTTTAAACGGCAGTGAATTGACAGTTCAGCTGACAGCGGGCTAGCTCAGTTACTGGATGGCTGCTTTCTCATGTCAGTGAGGCTAATATCAGGGTTTCAGTTCCTACACTCACTGACCCATTGCACATGTACCCCCTGCTCTTCCCCCTTCAGAAAAAGAGGGAGAGCAGGCTGATGTGACTTCCATTTCTCTTTAACAGAGTGTTTGCACAATCAGTTTTGTTTCTGGTTTTTGTTTCGATTCACTGAGTTTCAGGACTTTGAGCTCAGAAACTAAGCCTCAGGCCCCTGAGAAGGTGGTGCTGAACTAGAACCGCTCTAGTTCACATGCTGTATGTTGACCCAGAATGGGAGGGAATACAAGGAATTCTAGCGACAGTGAAGGAACAGCGATATATTTCCAAGTCAGGATGGTGAGTGGATTGGAGGGGACCTTGTAGGGGGTGGTGTTCCCATGTATCTGCTACCCTTGTCCCTCCAGGTGGAAGTGGTCGTGGGTTTGGAAGGTGCTGTCTGTGGATCTTTTGTGAATTTCTGCAGTCTGTTTTGTAGATAGTACACACTGCTGCTACTGAGCATCGCTGGTGGAGGGAGTGGATGCTTGTGGATGTGGTGCCAATCAACGGGCTGCTTTGTCCTGGATGGTGTCAAGCTTCTGGAGTGTTGTTGGAGCTGTTGTTGTCCATTTCTTGACTCCCTTCCCCTAAAAACCACACCCTTCTGAAGAAGGGTCTAGACCCGAAACGTCAGCTTTCCTGCTCCTCTGGAGCTGCTTGGCCTGCTGTGTTCATCCAGCTCTACACCTTGTTATCTCAGATTCTCCAGCATCGGCAGTTCCTACTGTCTCTGAACCCTTTAGGTTTGATTCCCTGCCATATTCTCCCACCTTTACCTGTCACCTTTGTGTTGAGCTTCTTCTGTGTGGACAACCCCCCCGCCACCCCCACCAACCCCCGCTGCCTGCCCCTATCAGGTTTCCTGCCATCCGTCAGGCTGCCTCATCCCTGTAGGCCTCACTGTCAGCACTGCCTACACTGCAGCAATTTAAATAAATAAGCCTCATGGTTTACAAAGGATCCTGACTCCTGAAGAAATCTGTCTTCACACGAATTCCTCAGATTCACTACCCTCTGAGAGAATAAATTCCTGCTTATCTGAGTCTTTAATAGTAATGTGAGCCCCTTACTTTGAGATGATTCCCTTTGGTCCTAGACTCCCCCACACAAGAGGGAACAACCTCTCCAAATCTACCCTGTCGAGTACCTGAAGAACCTTGTATATTTCAATAAGGTCAATGCTCACTCTGCTAAACTCCAATGAGTACAGGGCAAACCTACACAGCCTGTCCTCATAAAGCAGCCCCTCCATATCCAGGACCAGGCTCATGAACCTTCCCTGTACTCTCCGATTCCGAGGCGCTGTATCAAAAAGGATCAGAGGAGTTACCCTTTGTGTCCTAGATTACATTTCTTCCACAAAAATATCAGCAAAAAAAGGTTCTCCGCTCATTGTATCATTACTGTTTATGGAATCTTACTGTGTGAACCTTGGCTGCACTTCTTGCATTGTAACAGTAATCATGTCAAAAATCGCTGCATTGACTGTAAAGCCCTGAGGGATTTCCAGTGAATGAGGAAAGGCGCTATAAAAATGCAACTGTCCCTCATTTGACTTCCACCAGGGGGCGGAGGAGGTGGAGCTGCAATCGACCCACCCCCACGGCGCTGCACCAATCGGATGCCAGAAACGTGTCCGGCTGTTCACCAATGAAAAGATGGGTGGGCGGTATACACATCTGACTGTCATGTTGTGAGCCAATGGGCGACAAGGGGCTGAGCCCGGTTGTCCAATTGGCGAATGCTATGGATATGCAAATAAGAGACGACGTGTTAAACAAATTACGAAAATGTTTCCGCCGTTTTCTGAAAATCGGATCATAAATTGTGAAATCTACGAGTAACAGTCAGTATTTCTTCAAGGATAGCGTTTGCGATAATCAGGTGATAGCTAGCTACTTTGAGTTAAAAGGGAGCAAGCAGCAGGGACCACCGAGCGAGGAAGCTCTAGCGTCACTTTTTTTTTCAGCTGGAAATACTCAGCAATTTTTGGAACTGGGAGCCATTTAGGGCTCCCCTTGTGTATGTGCAAAGAAAGAGTCAATGCTGTAGGTTCAGGTCAGCTACTTATCTTTTAGTCATCAAAGTTAATCACAGCAGTAGTGAAGGAAGTCACGGTGCAGTGATTTCCTTTCTGGTAGTCTGTTCCATGTAGGCTGTCCTTTAGGAATGATGAAGGGCTATCAATTCACTGAAACACGTTCTTTGCTTTGCCTGAGGTAACAAAGTGTGGAACTGAAGGAGCAGAAAAGCTGACGTTTCGGGTCTGGACCCTTCTTCAGATATCCGCTCTGCCTGAAACTTGTTGGTCTTCCAGAGCAAGGAGTTGACTCGGAACAAATGTCGCTGGCTGGTACATTCCAAGGTCCAGCATTGGAGAAAGACCACTGTCTGAGGAAAGATCACTGTCTGAGGTCTTTCTGCTGAAGTGAAATGGGGATCTGTTCAATTATTGGACACTCCCGATACCTCAATTATATGTAAATATAATCTCGTATAAGTAAGAAATGCCTTTGGTTTGTTTGTTGGATAAAATCAAACTCCAATGTTTGTTTC
>NC_063368.1:2031053-2058428 GCF_021869965.1 Rhincodon typus | reverse complement strand
GATGTGGTTGAGGGCCCTTGTCACCCACAGTGAGTGGGAAAACATGGTTATGGAAGAAGCAAGACATGTCAGCAGCGCCTTTTTCGAAGGTAGTGTCATCTGAACAGATGCGACGTAGGCGAAGGAACTGGGAGAATGGGATGGAGTCTTTTCAGGACGTGGGGTGTGAAGAGCTGTAGTGAAGGTAGCTATGGGAGTCAATGGCTTTGTAGTGGATGGCAGTGGGCAATTTATTGCCAAAAATAGAGACAGAGAGGTCAAGGAAAGGGAGGGATGTTGTGGAAATGGATGATGTGGAAGTTACAGAAGGGTGGAAATCAGAGGCAAAATGAACGAAGTTTTCAAAGTCCTGGCAGGAGCATGAAATGGCACCAATACCGTTGTCAATTTACTGAGAAAAAGAATTGTGGGAGGGAGCCAATGTGGGACTGGAACAAAGATCATCCACATGCCCCATAAGAGGCAGGCATAACTGGGGCCCATGTGGGTGGCCTTAGCCACTCTGACTGGCAGAAGGGGGATGAATTAAAGGAGAAATTGTTCAGTGAGAGCCAAGCGGAGGACAGTGGTAGGGGATGGGGATTGGTCAAGCCTCTGGTCGAGGAAGAAGCCGAGAGCTCTCAGACCATCCTGGTGGGGAATGGAGATACAGAGGGATTGGATATCCATGGTGAACTGGAGGCAGTTAGGGCCAGGGAACTGGACATTGTCAATATAATGGAGGGCATTAGAGGTATCATGGATGTAAACGGGAAAGGATGGAGTCAAGGTAGGAGGACATGAGTTCGGTGGGGCAGGAACAGGCTGATACAATGGGCCTACTGGGGCAGTCCAGTTTGTGGATTTTGGGAAGGAGGTAGAAGTGGGCTGTCCAGGGTTGGGAGACTGAAAGGTTGGAGACAGTCGGGGAGAAGATCTCCAAAGTTAATGAGCTCAGTGACAGTCCTGGCAACAATGGCTTGATGTTCGGCTGTGGGTTATAGTCCAGGGGAGATAGGAAGAAGTGTCTGAGAGTTGGCATTGAGCCTCTGCAAGATAAATATCAGTGTGCCAGACTACAACAGCACCACCTTTATCGGCAGGTTGGACAACAAAGTTAGGGTCAGATCTGAGAGAACAAAGTGTGGGAATTTCAGGAGGGGACAAGTTAGACTGGCTGAGAGGAGCAAAGATGTTGAGATGGCCGATGTCGTGCTGATGGTTTTCAACAAAAAGATTAATGGCAGGTAAGAGGCCAGAGGAAGGGGTCAAAGTGGCGAGTGAAGGAATCAGTGGACCCAGGTAGGAGGAAATCCTGCCCGAAGTAGTGAGTGTGGAGACGGAGGCAGCATAATAACAGCTCAACATCATGGCTAGCCTGCAATACAGTGGGCACTGTATTCAAGGACATTCCTGCCCAGATATTTGCCAGCTGCACCATGTTAACCTGCCAATTAATTCGATACTTGTCTATCACTTAAGGACTTTTTAAATTCTGTTACACAGGTTATATTCCTTATTAACCTCATTACAAGAAATACAAAAGGGTATTTCCAAGAAATTATATATGGTCACACTTAATGTTAGAATTCTTTCGCTAATGAGTTGTGAGCAGTTTCTTTTTCTTTTTCAAAAATATGCTTCATTCATTCATAGACAGTTAATGAAGCCATTCCGATCTATACTGCCTTTACTCACAGAGGAGAAAACAAACATTAGCATTCACCTTTTTCTGTATTTACAAATAAACTCCTTGCATTTAGTTCAGGCATCAGGGAGGGTCCAATTACTGGATGGACCCTCTGCTTCGCTTTGGCACAATGACCTTACACGGTGATCTTTCCCCACTGTCCCTTGGCGGCAGCTGCCCCAAGCTTTAGTCTGTCCCTCAGCACACGGTCCTGGACCTTGGGATGTGCCAGTCTGCAACACTCATTTGGGGCCAACTCTTTCAACTGGAAGGCCAACATGTTTCGGGCAGATCAAAGAGCATCTTTCACCAAGCTGATGGTCCTCCAGGCGCAGGTGATGTTTGTCTCGGTGTGCGTCCTGGGGAACAGAGTGTAGAGCACAGAGCACTGTGTCATGGAGCTGCTCAAGATGAACCTCAACAACACCCACTGCATTCCCCTCCAGACATCCTTTGCAAAGGCACATCCCAGCAGGAGATGTGTGACAGTCTTGTCCCCCCCGCAGCCGCTTAGAGGGCAGCGTGCGGTGGCGCAGACAGACCGGGTGTACATGAAGGATCTCATAGGTAGTGCCCTTCTCACCACCAGCCAAAAGCAATGTCCTGGTGCTTGTTAGAAAGTTCTGGTGAGGAGACGTTCTGCCAAATGACTTTGACAGTCTGCTCAGGGAACCACACGACAGGATCCACCCTCTCCTTTTCCCACAGGGTCTCGAGGACGCTACGTGCTGACCACTTCCTGATGGATTGTGGTCAAAGGTGTTTTTCTTTACAAATGTCTCCACGAAGGATAGGTGCTTTGGAACAGTCCAACGACTTGGAGCGAGGCCAGTCCCGTCCTTCACAACACCGGGGACAGGTAGAACCTCAGTACGTAATGACACTTGGTGGTTGCGTACCGAGGGTCTACACACAGAGTGATGCAGCCACACACAAAGGTGACCAACAGGGTGGGGGTGGCATTGGGTACGTTTGTTTTCCCCTTTGTCCAGTTCTTTATACATAATGTCCCTTCAAACTCGGTCCATCTTCAACCTCCAAAGGAAGTAAATGATAGTCTCAGGTGACTGCAGCGGCGCAAGTTCAGGGAATAAGGCCAGACCTGCGCCACGTACAACACTGAGAGTCCCTCACACGTGATGACCAGGTTTTTACCCACAATGGAGAGAGAGCCGTGCTCCAAAACGTCCAGTTTCTGCTTCACTTCAGCAATGCACTCGTCCCAAGATTTTGTGCACGACCTGGCCCCCGAACCATATTCCCAGCACCTTCAGGTGATCCGTCCTGACGGTGAAGGGAATAAAGGATCGGTAGGCCCATTTTCCCAAAGAACATGGCCTTACTCTTTCCTCCATTGACCTTGGCTCCTGAGACCAGATTGATCTGGTCACTGATGCTCATGATCTGCTCACTGACAGTGGATCTGAGCAGAAAACAGTGACATCATCCATGTACAGGGATACTTTGACCTACAGGCCTCCACTGCCTGGAATAGTCAACCCTCCCCTCAGGCTCACATCCTTCCTGATGGACACAGCAAAATGCTCTACACAGCACACAAACAAGGCAGGAGAGAGTGGGCAGCCCTGCCTGACCCTGGATCTGATCGGGAAACTTTCTGATTTGCACCCGTTGATTGAGAATGCTCTAACAATGTTGGTGTAGAGCAGTCGGATCCAATTGCAGATTCCCTCCCCAAAGCCCATTTTGGAGAGAACGTCCCACATGTAGGTGTGTGATATCCTGCCAAAGGCCTTCTCCTGGTCCAGGCTGATTTTTTTTTTTTTTTTTTTTATTTAAAAAAATATACTTTATTCGTAGAAAATACAAAAAATAAACACACTTTCACCTACCCGGTCATCCAAGCCGTCCCGGATTATCCTGGGGGTACGTACACCAACTACAGGGAAAAAACAAAGGGAAGAAAAAGAAAAAACTCCGGTGGTCATCACTACCGTAGTCATAGTTGGCCCCCTGACCAGTTGGAGGAGGCGCCAGCTGGGCCCAGTTTCTGAACAGGGCCCTAATACGGTATGGCCGAGGGGTCTTACACGGTGGTCTTTCCCCACCGCGCCTTGGCAGCGGCTGCCCCAAGCTTTAGTGCATCCCTCAACACGTAGTCCTGAACCTTGGAGTGCGCCAGTCTGCAACACTCGGTCGGGGTCAGTTCTTTCAACTGGAAGACCAGCAAGTTGCGGGCAGACCAGAGAGCGTCTTTCACCGCATTGATGGTCCTCCAGGCGCAGTTGATGTTGGTCTCGGTGTGCGTCCCGGGAAACAGCCCGTAGAGCACGGAGTCCCGTGTCACGGAGCTGCTCGGGACGAACCTCGACACAAACCACTGCATTCCCCTCCAGACCTCCTGCGCATAGGCGCACTCCAGAAGGAGGTGATAGACTGTCTCGTCACCCCCGCAGCCATCTCGAGGGCAGCGAGCAGTGGCGCAGAGAGCCCGGGCATGCATGAATGATCTCACCGGCAGAGCCCCTCTCACCACCAGCCAAGCAATGTCCTGGTGCTTGTTAGAAAATTCTGGCGATGAGGCATTCTGCCAAACGACTTTGGCAGTCTGCGAGGGGAACCACCCGACAGGATCCACCCTCTCCTTTTCCCGAAGGGTCTCAAGGATGCTACGTGCTGACCACTGCCTGACGGCCTTGTGGTCAAAGGTGTTTCCCTTCAAAAATTTCTCCACGAAGGACAGGTGGTACGGGACGGTCCAACTACTTGGAGCGTTCCGCGGCAGCGAGGCCAAGCCCATCCTTCGCAACACCAGGGACAGGTAGAACCTCAGTAGGTAGTGACACCTAGTGTTTGCGTACCGAGGATCTACGCACAGCTTGATGCAGCCGCACACAAAGGTAGCCATCAGGGCGAGGGTGGCGTTCGGCACGTCCTTCCCCCCGTTTTCCAGGTCCTTGTACATGGTGTCTCTGCGGACCCGGTCCATCCTTGACCCCCAAATGAAGTGGAAGATGGCCCGGGTAACCGCAGCGGCGCAAGTCCGGGGGATAGGCCAGGCCTGCGCCACGTACAACAGCACCGAAAGCCCCTCACACCTGACGACCAGGTTTTTACCCGCAATGGAGAGAGACCGGTGCACCCACCTGCCCAGCTTCTGCCGCAGCTTCGAGATGCGCTCCTCCCAAGTTTTAGTGCACGCCCCAGCTCCTCCAAACCAGACAACCAGCACCTTCAGGTAGTCTGTCCTGATGGTGAAGGGGATGAAGGGGCGGTCATCCCAGTTGCCAAAGAACATGGCCTCGCTCTTACCCCTATTGACTTTGGCACCCGAGGCCAGTTCGAACTGGCCGCAGATGTCCAACAGCCTACTCACCGACCGGCGATCGGTGCAGAAGACGGCGACGTCGTCCATGTACAGGGAGGTCTTGACCTGCAGGCCTCCGCTGCCTGGGATCGTCACCCCCTTCAGGCTCACGTCCTTCCTGATGGACGCGGCGAAGGGCTCCATACAACACACGAATAAGGCAGGAGAGAGTGGGCAGCCCTGCCTGACTCCAGATCTGACAGGGAAACTGTCGGATTCCCACCCATTGATCGAGACTGCACTAACAATGTTGGTGTAGAGCAGTCGGATCCAATTGCAGATTCCCTCCCCAAAGCCCATTTTGGAGAGAAAGTCCCACATGTAGGTGTGTGATATCCTGCCAAAGGCCTTCTCATGGTCCAGGCTGATGAGGCAAGTATCCACCCCTCTGTCCTGCACATGGGCGATTGTATCCCTGAGGAATGTGAGGCTCTCAGAGATCGTCCTGCCCGGTACAGTACAGGTTGGTCGGGGTGGATCACCGATCCCAGAGCAGACCTGACCCAGTTGGTGATGACCTTAGACAGGATTTTGTAATCTACATTCAGCAATGATTTCTAATTTCCTCCCTCTCCCCCTTCCGCTTGTAGATGAGGGTGACAATGCCTTTCCTCATGGATTCGCACATGGTACCTGCCTGAAGCATATTATCATAAACCTCCAGCAGGTCCAGGCCAATCAAATCCCACAGAGCGGAATACAACTCAGCCGGAAAACCGTCACTTCTGGGAGTTTTATTCTTTTCTAAGGATTTGAGGGCCTTGGTCAGCTCATCCAGAGATATCGGCTGGTCCAGCCTCTCCCATGTGCTGTTGGCTAAGATCTCCATGATAGAGGACAGGAACAACCAGGAGGCCCTGCTGTCTGTGGGTTTTGTGTCACACAGCCTGGTATAAAAGGATTTGCTGATCCTCAGGATGTCAGACTGAGATGACGTTACTGAGCCATCTTCTTCCTTTAGGCTGCTGAGCACAGAGCTCTCCCTGTGCACCTTCAGGAAGAAGAAACACAAACACATCTCATCCTGCTCCACGGAACGGACCCTGGACCAGATGTTTATCTTGGAGGCCTCTGAGGCAAACAGCGAGACTTGCTGGCTCTACACCTCCTGGAGATCCTCCGTGATATCGACCCCCATCGTCTGCAGCAGGAGCAGGTTCTGCATAATTTTCTGGAGTTTGGATAGTTTTCCTGCCTCTCTCTCTCCTTCTGAACACCTTTGAGGATAAAGAACCTCTTGATGTTCCCTTTGACTGTTTCCCACCAGTCCCCCTGGAGACTCAAAGTTTCTTTCTCACTTGGCCTTGGAATGTCAAACATAAACAGCCCCTTTAACCTTTAACTCCTGCTCTTCAAGTTGGATTCATATGTGTGTGTGCGTGTGTGTATGTGTGTGTGTGTATGTGTGTGTGTCTGTGTGTATATGTGTGTGCGTGTGTGTTTGTGTGTGTGTGTATGTGTGTGTGTGTATGCGTGTGTGTGTGTATTTATGTGTGTGTGTGTATGTGTGTGTGTTTGTGTGTGTGTATATGTGTCTGTATGTGTGTGTGTGTGTATGCATGTGTTGTTTTGTGTGCAGTACAGCAGATCATAACACACAAAGACGCAAAGATCATATGGTAATTGAACAGAGCGAGGAATACAAAGTTACAGCTGCAAAGAAGGTGTGCAAAAGGCAAGATGAACATTCGGTTTGAAATTTGAGAGGTCCATTCCGGGCTGAAGGGCCTGTTCTGTGCTGTACTGTTCTATGTTCTATGTTCTCTGTAACAGTGGGGAAGAAGCTGTTCTTGAACCTATTGGCACATATGATTAAGCTTGTGTATCTTCTGCCTGATGGAAGAGATTGGAAGAGGTTATGACCAGGGTGGGAGGGTTTTTGATGATGTTGGATGCCTTTCCATAGCATCGAGCAGTGTAGATGGAGTTACTAGATAGAGGGTTAGCTTGCATGTTGGTCTGGGCTGTGCTCACAACTTTCTGTAGTTCTTATGGTCCTGGGCAGAGCAGTTGCCGTACCGAGCTATGATGTATCCAGATAGAATGCTTTTATTTTAGAAAGCTGGGACTAAATATTTCTTGTTTCACTCTCCCCTGCTTTTGAACCGCTGTTCACCTGGTGGGTTAAACCCAGTTAACTCAATGTTGTTGCAGGACAATGCATAATATCCAGAGGATACTGAGAAGTTTCTTATTTCCTATGAGGAAATCCATTGAACGCATGAGGAAGAGCTCAGGCCTTGCTGTTGGAAATGATAACTTCAGTGGCACATTGCCAGTTATCTGGCTAGTCACTAAATATCATTGCTGTCACCCAGGCGTGTCTGTGAGGCTCAATACAGCCTCAAACTTCCATTCTTCCCCACCAATTCACAGTGTACTGTGCACTTAACATAAGAACATAAGGACTAGGAGCAGGAGTAGGCCATCTGGCCCCTCGAGCCTGCCCCACCATTTAATAAGATCATGGCTGATCTTTCTGAGACTCAGCTCTACTTACCTGCCCACTCACCATAACCCTTAATTCCTTTGTAAAGTAGGTCTCCAGAATATTACTTGGATCTCTGGAGTAACCTTCCAGCCATAATATCGCTAGGCCGTTGCCTCCCATTGTTTAATGAAGAAGGAATAATTGTCAACCTAGTTGTTCACGGCCCCCTGGGGAGGATTGACCATGATATGACAGAATTCCTTGTTACGATGGAGAGTGATGTGGATGATTCTAAGACCGGGGTGCTGAAACTAACTTAAGGTGATGACTAAATGATGACAGGGTTTAGCCATGGCAAACATTCAAAGAGTGAGGAGAAACTGCAACAATTATTCATTCCTGCTTGGCCTGAAAATAAAATGGGAAAGGTGGCCTGAGCATGGCTAACAGGGAAATTAGGGATTGCATTAGATCCAAGCAATGCACATAGAAACTTGCCAATAAAAGCGGCAGGCCTGAGGATTTGGATATTTCAGCAAAGGGGGACAAAGAAATTGAGTAAGTTGGTGTAATTAGAGAATGAGAATAAACTTGCAGGGATCATACATGGGCCCCTTACAATCAGAAACAGGGGAAGTTATAATGGGGAGCAAAGGGATGCCAGGCCAATTCAATATATACTTTGATTCTGTCTTCACTAATGAAGACACCAATAATGTCTCAAAAATATTGTGGAACACAGGGTCGAGTGTGCCGCAATGAGGAGATCAGTATTAGTAGAGAAATGGTGTTGGGGAAACTAATGGGATCCAAGACGAACAAATCCCCAGGACCAGAAAATCTACATCCTGGAGTACTTAGGGAAGTGACCCTAGACATAGTGGGTCCATCTTTCAAGAGTAATTGGTATCTTTCAAGATTCTATAGACTCTGGAACAGTCCCTATGGGTTGAAGGGGTGCTAATGTAACCCCACCAATTAAAAAAGGAAGTAGTAAGTATACAGGGAATTATAGATCAGTGATCTGACAAGATTTAACAGCAGAGCACTTAGAAAACAGTGACAGATCAGATAGAGTCAGCATGGATTTCCAAAAGGGAAATCATGTTTGATAAGTCGACTGGAATTTTTTGAGAACGTGATGAGTAGAACTGGTAAGGGGGGAGACAGAGGATGTGGTATACTTGGACTTTCAGAAGGCTTTCGATAAGGTCCCACAGAAGAGATTAGCATTTAAAATGAACTCAGATGGGATTGAGGTAATGTGCTGATGTGGGTAGAGAACTGGCTGGCAGACAGGAAACAAAGAGTAGGAATAAATATGTCATTTCCCGATTGGCAGGCAGTGACTAGTGGGGTACCGCAGGGATCAGTGCCTGGATCCCAGCTATTCATAACATATGTTAACGATTTAGATGGGGGAACTAAATGTAAATGTAATATTTCCAAGTTTGCAAATGACAGAAAACTGGCTGGATGGGTGAACTGTGAGGAGGATATAGAGGTGTTTCAGTGTGATTTGGACACGTTGAATGGGCAGGCAAATACATGGCAGATGCAGTATAACATGGATAAATGTGAGGTTATTCACTATGGTAACAAAATCAGGATGGCAAATTATTATTTGAATGGCAATAGATTGGAGAACGGGGAGGAACTGTGTGTCCTTGTACACCAGTCACTGAAAGTAAGCATGCAGATGTAGCAGAGAGTGAGAAAGGCAAATGGTATGTTGGCCTTCACAGAGAGAGGATTCGAGTACAGGAGCAGTCCCGGTTGCCCTGCTATAGAAAGGATGTCATTAAATTGGAAAGGTTGCAGAAAGGATCTACAAGGATATTACTGAGAATGGAAGGTTCGATCTGTAAGGAGAGGCTGGATGGGCTGGGATTCTTTTTTTCCTAGGGCATAGGAGGCTGAAGGGCAACCTTATAGATGTTTATAAAATCATGAGGGGCATGGATAGGGTGAATAGCCAAGGTCTTATCCCAGGGTAGAGGAGTCCAAACTAGATGGTATAGGTGCAATTGTACAGGGCCTTGGTGACACCACAGCCGGAGTATTGTGTGCAGTTTTGGTCTCTTTACCTGAGGAAAGATGTTCTGGCCATGGAGGGAGTGCAACAAAGATTTACCAGACTGATTCCTGGGATGGCAGGACTGGCCAATGACGAGAGATTTATTGGTCAGGATTATATTCATTGCAGTTTAGAAGAATTAGCAGATGACCACATGGAAGCTTATAAAATTCTAACAGGACTGGACAGGGCACACACAGGAAGGATGTTCCCAATGACTGGGGAGCCCAGAACCAGGGGTCACAGTTTAAAGACACAGGGCAGACCATTTAGGACTGGGGTGAAAATACATTTCTTCATCCAGAGATTGGTGAACCTCTGGGATTAACTGCTATAGAAAGCGCCTGAGGCCAGAACATTGAATGTTATGAAGAAGGATACAAAGTTGCCTGAGCGATAGAAAACAGAGGGTTGTCAATGAATATTTTTCAGCCTGGGGTAAGGTTTGTAGTGGAGTTCCCCAGGGGTCAGTGTTGGGATCCTTGCTTTTCCTGATATTTATTAATGATCTGGATCTTGGTGTGCAGGGGACAGTTTCAATTTCTGCACATGACACAAAACCTGGAAGAATTGTAAATTGTGAGGGGAACACTGTGGAACTCCAAAAGGACACTGACAGGTTGATGGAGTAGGTGGATAGGAGGTCAATGAGGTTCAATGCACAGCAGCATGAGGTGATGCACTTTTGTTGGAAAGAACATTGAAAGATAATATAAAATATGGGGTACAGAAGCAGAGGGACTTGGGTGTAGATGTGCACGGATCATTGAAGGTAGTGGGACATGTGGAGAGAGTATTTAGTGTCATAGACCACAGAAACAGGCCCTTCGGACTAACTCCTCCATGCTGACCAGGTTTCCTAAACTGCATTTGCCTGCTTTTGGCTCATATCCTTCTAAACCTTTCTTATCCGTGTACCTGTCCAAACGTCTTTTAAATGTTCCTCCGGTACCTTTTAAATCTTTCCCCTCTCACCTTAAACCTGTGCTCTCTAGTTTGGACACCTCTACCCTGGGGAGAAGACCTTGGCTATTCACCCTATCCATGCCCCTCATGATTTTATAAACATCTATAAGGTCACCCTTCAGCCTCCTATGCTCTAGGAAAAAAAAGTTTCGGCCTATCCAGCCTCTCCTTACAGATCGAACCTTCCATTCTCAGTAATATCCTTGTAGATCCTTTCTGCAACCTTTCCAATTTAATGACGTCCTTTCTATAGCAGGGCAACAAGAACTGTTCACAATACTCCAGATGTGGCCTTACCAATGTTTTGTACAGCTGTAACATGGCATCCCAACTCCTGTCCTCAATGCTCTGATTGATAAGGGCAAGCATATCAAATGCCTTCTTCACCACCCTGTCTACCCGGGACGCCACTTTCAAGGAATTTTGTACCTGCATCCCTAGGTCTTTCTTTCAACAACATTCCCCAAGGCCCTATCATTAACTGTCCTGCCCTGGTTTGCCTTACTGAAATGCAACATTTAACCCAAATTAAACTCGATCTGCCAGTCCTCGGCCCACTGGCCCAGTTGATCAAGATACCATTGTGCTTTTAGATAACCTTCTTTACTGTCGGCTATACCAACAACTTTGGTGTCATCTGCAAAACTACTAATCATGCCTCCAATATTCTCATCCAAATTATTCATATAATTGACAAACAATAGTGGACCCAGCACCGATCCCTGTGGAACACTGCTGGTCACAGGCCTCCAGTCTGAATAACAACCCTCTACCAGCACTCTCTGTCTCCTACCATCAAGCCAATTTTGTATCCAATTGGCTAGCTCTCCCTGGATCCCATGTGATCTAATCTTATTAACTTGTCGACCGTGCAGAGCTGGTCTAAGACAGTGGAGTAGGGCTTCTGAGCCCGGAGCTCGTCTGCTGTGTCCACTTTTCTTTTCATTCCTGTTCTTTCTTTTTCTCCCTTTTTGTGTTTTTTTAAACTTTTACTTACCTCGTGTTGAAGAACTCGGTCGCAACGACGGCATCAGCAGCAAGTGGACCCCACGCGGTCTCATGGCGTCAGTGGTGAGTTCGGCTTCCCAGCAGCTTGTGCATCACTGAGGCGGTCCTAGTGCCCACTCATGACAACTGTGGCGGAGGCAGGTTCAGGTTCCTGGTGACATTTACATCCAGCACAGGTTGATGGATCGCCGCAATGGAGGCATGTGTGGCCCCAGTACGAGACCCAGTGGCACCAGCAGCGGCTGCATCGGTGAGACCCAGCGAGGAGTTGTGGTTGTGGGATATCAGTGGGGGCATGATGGCGACTTTCATTCCTGCATCAGCAGCGCGGTGAAGGGGACTCGTGCCTGGCCACCTGGCCCATGGCAGAGCACTTAACAAGTAGGACTGTAAAGTTGAACACTATTTCTTCATTTCCTTATTTTTCCATTCTATTCTACGTTTTGGTTAATTTTTCTGTGTTCTAAGATGATGCCGGAGAGCGGCAACACTATACAACTCTTTTCAGCATATTTTGTAAGAACATACGCATGACAATAAATAAATCAAATCAAATAAGTAAATAAATCAAATTAAAAGGCCTTGCTAAAGTCCATGTAGACAACATCTACCGCTCTGCCTTCATCTATCTTTTTAGTTGTCTTTTCAAAAAACTCAAACAGATTAGTGAGATATGATTTCCCACAGACAGGCCATGCTGATTATCTGTTATCAGTCGTCGCCTTTCCAAATGCATGTAGATCCTATCTCTCAGAATCCCCTCCAACAGCTTACCCACCACTAACGTCAGACTCACTCACCTGTTCGTAGTTCTCTGGCTTTGCCTTGCAGCTGTTCTTAAAGAATGGCTCAACATTAGCCACAGTCCAATCCTCCAGCACCCACCCGTGACTGTCAATGTTACAAATACTTCTGCAAATTCTTCCCTAGTTTCCCACAATGTACTGCGATACAGATCCCACGCATTTATCTACCTTTGTGCGTGTTAAGACATCCAGCACCTCCTCTTCTGTAATGTGGACTCTATTCAAGACATCACTATTTATTTCTCCAAGCTCCTTAGCTTCCACGTCTTTCTCCATGGTAAATACTGATGAGAAATATTTGTTTAGGATCTCACCCATCTCCTGTTGTTCCACACATAGATGGTCTCATTGATCCTTAAGGAGTTTTATTCTTATCCTAGTTACCTTTTTGCCCTTAATATACTTTCTGCCAAAGCTATCTTTTGTCTCTTTTTGCTTTCCTGATTTCCCTCAAGTGTATTTCTATACTCCCTTTACTCTTCAAGGGATTCACTTGATCCCAGCTTTTTATAGCTGACATATGTCTCCCGACTTTTCTTGACAAATGTCTCATTATCCCTAGTCATCCTTGTGTTCCCTACTCCTGCCAGCCTTGCCCTTCACACCAGCAGGAACATGCTGACCCTGAACTCTCGTTATCTCACCTCAGAAAGGCTCCCACTTGCCAGGCAACCCCTCACCTGTGAACAGCCTCCTGCAATCAACTTTTGAAACTTCCTGTCTAATACCATCAAAATTGGCGTTTCCCAATTTGAAACATTAACTTGTGGTCCAGGCCTACCCTGTTCCATAACCATTTTGAAACTAATAGAATTATGGTCACTGGCCCAAAGTTCTCCCCCACCAACACCTCAGTCACTTGCCCTTCCTTATTAATAAAGCATACAGAGTTCGTAGTTTTATTAATAAGGGAATAGAGTACAAGAGCATGGAGGTGATGTTGAACTTGTTCAAAACACTTGTTAGACCTTAGCTGGAGTATTGTATACATTAGTGGCACATTATTGGGAAGATGTGAATGCATCGGAGAGAGCACTGAAGCAATTGACAGAAATGATTCCAGAATGAGAAACATCAGTGATGTGGATAGGTTGCAGAAGTTTAGACTGTTCTCTCTGCAGAGAGACTGAGAGGAGATCTGTTAGAGGTTTCCATAATTGTTAGGACACTGGACAGAATAAATAGGGAGGAGCTATTTCTGCTTATAAAAGGAAAAACAACAAGAAGGGCATAGATTTAAAACGATGTGCAGACAAAGAAAGGGTGATATGAGGACTACAAGATTTGTAAAAACATTTAACTTTTCCCTGCACAGCATGTTCCACATGATTGTAATATATAATTATACTCACAATGTTTCCAAAAGTCATTCCACGTCTGGTATGAATCCCAAGGGCAAAATCATTTTGAATTGGAAATTGCAGTAAGTGCAAGGGACATTATTTTTTCATCTGAATGACGTGTTCTACACACACTGCACCTGTTCAATACAACACAATCGGGGACATCCATTCGCTGGTTCATTTCTAGAGCAACATCCTGACCAATCAGAGTCAACCTGCCCAGTTTCACATCTAATGTAGTCTGGTGGTTAACTGTCAATCATCATTAACAAGGTTTAGCACATCCCTCAGCATGTAGTCCTGGACCATGTGTTTTGGTGTTTGTAAAATGCTTAGGGGGAAAGTAATGTGCGGTCCCTTTAAAAGATGATGTGCTTTTTCTATGCTTAGAGATTTAAACAAAATGTCTGTGGGCAGCAGGTTCTGGGTTTGTAGGTGCACAGAGAGCCCTTGAATTGAATTATTTGTATCAAAAAGCTGTACAGTTAGGCCAAGCAGCAGTTCTATTTTGTTATCAATGCAAGTTTTGATTTTAGCCAATCAATTTGAATCAGGCATTTAGAGACCAAAAAAACCCATTAAATTTAAATCCAATGGTTTTGACAACATAGTACCAATCTTATTGTTAGAAATTGATATATCATTAAGGGTATAAAAGGAGAGGGCACTTGGAAAATCTGGAGAACTAACTGCCATCTACTAAAATTAACAGCTCTCAGTTCGCAAGAGAGAATCACAGGCTTTCACAGTTTTATCAAAGTCTTAGAGAAAGCACCATCTAAACCAAAGTTACCAACGAGTTGATATTCCTAACAGAAGAATTGACAGAGAAGGCATTCATGTCAGAACATTCAACAGAGAGAAGGCACAGAGCATTTCGGAAGATACATAACCTGGCTGTAATTTCGAGAGACTAAAGTCTTTTTTTTAAATTTTATATAAGTGGGATTTGTATTTATTGGAACAGCATACCATTAGAATCTTGTTTCATTTAGGAATAGTTAGTAGTTAGAAGGCGTTTATTTGGTTTGTTAATAGTTTGGTTAATTTGTTCACTGTCAGAGTTAGATAAATAACTTGTTACATGTTGGTTGTAAAGTGAGCCAGGGATTTCTTTTAGTTAACCACTAGAAGTTGCTGAAAGGCAGGTTACACCACTTTTCACACTCCTTTTTAACAGATTATAGGGCAAGGCACTCCTTTTTGGATATTTCAGTTTTAGTTTTCAGAGGGGGAGTCAACCTCTGCTTTATAACACATGGAATGTGTTAGTCTGTAACACTCAGTTGATGTGCTCTTTCCTGAGCTCAGAGTGCAGAGCGAACTAAGGGTCAATTCCCAGTCCCCACACACTCTGATCCCCATCAAAACAGAGACAGTTCTGGGGTAACCGATGGCCGAATTGTCAGGAGGGGAGGGATATTGAGGCAACAGATCACAAAATGGATCCTCCAAGATTCTAGGTCAGAATTCCCACTCATTGGTTGGATGTTAGCAGCAATGCAAGATGCTGACGTCTGTTGGAAGAATGTGGTATTGCAGCTGATCAGACCAGATACCGATGCTCTCCGTCACTAGGTTGTGGGGTGGAGGGGGAATGGGTTTACCTCAACTCATCTGTGGGTCGATTGTGGACAAATCGATAGAGAATGATTACTGTGATTAATCAATAACCCCATTCTCATTGTATCAAGCAATAACCACAGAAGGTGAACTGGGCTAGGCATTAAATCCTTTCTCCATCCTGTAACTCCAATGTTCCATATCACCAGCAATTTCAACGGTCATTATGATTCTGTTTGGGGGAAAAGTAAACAAATATTTCCATTAATTTTTCACTTCAAAAATGTTATTAGATAAAATCTTTGAAGTTTAACTCTTTGATACATTCAAAGTACAATGAGCGGTTAACAACAACAAGGCATGCAGCTGTGAACCCTCTCCCCCTCAGGTCACATCAGTGAGGACATCATCTTCTAGAATTCCTTTCCTAACTGATGAGCTCAGATCCCAGTCTGAGCCTCTCTTACTAACTCCCAGCTCTTTCCCTCACCTGAGCTATTCGGCCCGCTGTTAGGACTCTGTCCCTTTTCTCTGGCTCCTACATTCCGTCCCCGAGATTTTCTGGAATCCCATTTTCCTTCTTACTGCCAACAGGAACCATAGAAAGCTCTGCTCACTCCTTCACACACAGATTCTGTGTTGTGCTACTGAATCCTGACACCACCCTAATTACCTTCCATTCACTTTTTCTTTTAGCTTTTATCTCCATGACAACCGTTGCCAGAGTTACCTTCCCTGAAGTGATGTCACATCCAAGCAATTTGTTAGAGATAGTAGGAACTGCTGATGCTGGAGAATCTGAGATAACAAGGTGTAGAGCTGGATGCACACAGCAGGCCAAGCAGCATTAGAAGAGCAGGAAGGCTGACGTTTTGGGCCTAGACCCTCCTCAGACAGCTCCCCGGTTTCACTCGGACTTTAGAGGGACACTCACAGAAAGAGAATACAGACCTTACCCCAAAGCACAAAGTCCATCACATCACAGTCTTTTCTCCACCAGGTCAAAAGGAGCCTTCGATCGAGTTTAAAACTTTGGGAACTGCAGCAGGCACCAATGGATACCCAATGGTGTCATTGGGAACGAGGCCTGATCACAGGTGATCATTTCACAAGGAGCCGAGCATTCAAAAGTGATCACAGCTCATTATATTTGTGTGTGTGGTGCATATGGGCATCAGGTACAGCTTCCTCCAGATGATGGTATAAACACAAATAAATTCATTTTGCCAAGTATTTTCAACCCTTTCCCCAACAACATCTCCCACTCCTTCCATTTTAACTGACACACTCCCCTTCCTCTAATCATTTCCAATGACCTCTGAACCCACTCCCCCCCAGGGTGACCCCTGTACCCACTCCCCCTCAGGGTGACCTCTGTACCCACTGCCCCAGGGTGACCCCTGCACCCACTCCCCAAGGGTGACCTCTGTACCCACTCCTCCCCAGAGTGACCACTGTACCCACTCTCCCCAGAGTGATCTCTGTGCAACTCCCCAATGTCTGAGATCGCTCCTTACCTGATCAAACTTGTGTTTGAGCTGACTGGATTTCCAACACTTGGACACGGCTGAGTGCTTTAAAGAAAAATAAATGTTTGCAATTGATGAGCTTGGAGTGTTGTGTGATTTTGTCTCAGAGTTATTGATTTCAATAGATCACAAATAGATGGCAAGCGATGCCATCTATTGAAGGGCTTGGAACACAGATTGAACACTTGTGGATATAAATCATCACAAACGAGAGGAATCAAACATTACTGAGCACAGAATGAGCTCACAGTTTCCTGATAGGATTATCTGACAGTCTCCTGCACACTGGATCTTTTAGTTTACAGTTTCCACAGATCCTTGAAGGTTATTAAGAAGACATTAGACATCCTGTCCTTCATGAGCTGAGGTATGGAAGATCTGGGAGATGACGGTGGTACTGTATAAATTATTAGTTAGATCACAATCTGAGCACCATGTGCAGTTCTGGTCACTTCATTACAGAAAGGATGGAACTGCAGACAGTGGGACAATAGAGATTTACCAGGATGGTGTCAGCAATGCAAAAGAGGCAGCTATGAGGAAGGACAGGACAGGCTGGGATTGTTCTCCTTGGAACACTGGAGGCTGAGGGGAGTTTGGTGGAGACGAAAAATATTGAGTGGCCAGGAGATAAGTGGGGAGGAGGGCCCTGTTTATCTTAGCAGAGAGATTAGTGATGACAGCAGAGATTTAAATTGATTGGTGGAAAGATTAGAAGGGAGGTGTAGAAATGTTTTACCCCCAGAGGGTATCTGAAAGGGTCATTGAGACAGAAATCCTTGAATCATTTGAAAGGGGTTTGAATATTCCCCTCGAGTGCTGTAGCCTACAGGGCTCAGACCAAATACTGGGAAGTGGGTTTAGGCTGATGTGATTGACCTCTTGCTGTGCCATAAGCGTTCAGTGAATCTTCAACTGCTGCAGGGAATACCCAGACCCTGAACATCTCCACATTCCCTCCAGCATACGGCAGCACAGTACTCAGTGCTTAACACTGCTGCCTCACAGCACCATGGGAGCTGGGTTCAATTCCACCCTCAGGTGCCTGTCTGTGTGGAGTTTGCACATTCTCCCCGTGCCTGCGTGGGTTTGCTCTGGTTGCCTCCCACAGTCCAAAGATGTGTAAGTAAGGTGGATTGGCCATGGGTAATTGTCTAGGGATGTGCAGGTGAGGTGGGTTAGCCATGGGAAATGCAGGGATAAGGGGATGGATCTGGATGCAATGCTCTTCAGCGGGTCAGTGTGGACTTGCTGGGCCAAATAGCCTGCTTCCACACTGTAGGGATTCTAAGATCAAAAGCAGGGTATTCACCAATGATTGCACAATGGTCAACATAATTTGCAACTCCTCAGATACTGACAACAAGTCATATTTTGTGTACACTAATATTTTTCTCCTCACATACCTGAAGAATCTTTTACAATGGTTCCCCACAAGCTGACTGTCCTATTCTATAATACACCTCTTAATCAATCCTATTGACCTCCTTTGCTGAAGTCTCTAACTGCTTCCAATCCTCAGGTCTGCTGCTCTTTCTGGACAATTTATATGCCCCTTCCTTGGATCTTCCCTAGAGTGTCGGAGTCTGAGGGGTGACTTATAGAAGTTAATAACATCATGAGGGGCATAGACAGAGTGAATAGCCAAGGTCTTTCCCCCAGGATGGTGGAGTTCAAAGCAAGAGGGGCATAGGTTTAAGATGGGAGGGGAAAGATTTAAAAGGGACCTGAGAGGTAATGACAGAAGGTGGTGCGTGTATGAAATGAGCTGCCAGAGGAAGTGGTGGAGGCTGGTACAGTTACGACACTTAAAAGGCATCTGGATGGGTATATGAATAGGAAGGGTTTAGAGGGATATGGGCCAAATGCTGGCAAATGGGACGAGATTAATTTAGGATATCTGGTCGGCATGGACGAGTTGGACCAAAGGTCCTGTTTCCGTGCTGCACAATGCTATAACTCTATGACACTGTCATCCCTTTAAGTATCATTCCCCAATTTATTGTAGCCAACTCATGCCTTAAACTATTGCAGTTTCTTTTATTTAAGTTCAGAGCCCAGGTCTCAGAATTACTCTCCATCTTAACGAAGAATTCTATCATATTACGGCCATTCTTCCCCAAGGGCCTCACACAGCTAGATTGCAAATTATTCCTTTCCCAATACACAATGCCCAGTCTAAGATGGCCTATTCTGTAGTTGATTACTCAATGTATTGATTGGGATGAAATCTTGTACACACTCCAGAAATTCCTCCTTTACAGTACTGTTTGTAATTTAATTTGCCCACTGTATGTACAGATTAAAGTCGCCCATAATAAAGCTGAGGTAACAAGGCGAAGAGCTGGATGAACACAGCAGGCCAAGCAGCATCAGAAATAAAGCTGTATCTTTATTGCTTCTGCTTCTAATTTCCTGGTTAATTCCTTGTCAATGTTCCATGTGCTAAGGCTCAGTGGTTAGCACTGCTGCCTCACAGCACCAGGGACCCGGGTTCGATTCTACCCTCGGGTGACTGTCTGTGCGGAGTTTGCACGTTGTCCCCGCGTCTGTGCGGGTTTCCTCCAGGTGCTCCGGTTTCCTCCCACAGTCCAAAGCTATGCAGGCTAGGTGGATTGGCCATGGGAAATGTGGGGTTACAGGGAGAAGTGGGGGTGGGTGGGACGTCCTTTGGAGGGTTGGTGTGAACCTGATGGTCTGAATGGCCTGTTTCTCTACAAGCCCTTTCTGATAAAGACTCTGCAGGTTTGTGATAGGGTGCTCTTAAAGTAGTGTGGGTGCAGTCTGTAGCACCCTGTCCCTGGGGCAGCCTGCAATGGTCTCACTGCCTGAGCTGCTTGACTCTCCGTGTGGCAGTGGTAAGATATAAACTGCTGTCATCTGGAGAAAATGCCAGCAATGCCATCCCAGATAGGGTTGTGGGTCGTGGGTCGAGGATCAGAAGATGCCGCATAGGTTCCCAGTTGACCCCTGAAAAGAGTCTCTGACATAAAAGGTCAGGGCTAATGCTGCTGGGACAGGTTGGTCAACCGTCCCTCTCCTGCTCCAGCAGATAACTCTGCTAGGGGCTAATGATCCAGGATGTCCTGCACTAGGTCTCCAAGACCTATAGATCATGACAGGTGATAGATCGATTTTTTTGTTTCAAATTTATTTACAGTTTAAGGACATCGCTGCCCAGGCCAGCATTTATTGCCCATCCCTAATTGTCCAGAGGGCAGTTTAAGAGTCAACTACATTGTTGTGGGTCTGGAGTCACATGTAGACCAGACCAATTTCCTTCCCCTGAAGGGCATTAGTGTAGCAGATGGGTTTGTACAACAATTGATAATTGACCCATGGTCATCATTAGACTCTTAATTCCAGAGTTTTAAAACTTGAATTCAAATTCCACTGTCTGCCATGGCAGGACTCAAACCCTGGTCATTACCTGGGTCTCTGGATTAATAAGCTAGTGATAATACCATTAGACCATCACCTCCCCTCATCCGCCTGGCTCATGCTGGTCTGTCACTCTGGGAGACTTTCAGCTGGTGACTCTGCCTCTGGAGGTCCCTGTTCTCTCTGGGTTTCCTGGTAACATTGTAATTGCGCTCTCTCCTTTGATGCTGTTATTCAAGTCACACCAACCACAAGGAATTAGAATTCACGCAAAGCACGACTGAGACCCAAAGTAAAGAGCTGCAGACATGTTTGAGTCAGTCCAGTCACCCTGTTATAGGAAGGATGATTAAAACAAGGAAGGGTGCACAAAAGATTGACAAGGCTGTTGCCAGGACTGGAGGGTTTGAGCCAAAAGGAGAGGCTGGATAGGCTGGGGCTATTTTCACTACCGTGTCGGACATTGACTGTGACCTCATAGAGGTTCATAAAATCATGAAAGGCAAAATCATAAAGCAAATTCCAGAGGTCTTTTCCCTAGGGGAAGGAATTCAGGGCATAGGTTTAAGGTGAGAGGGGAAATATTTGAAAGGGACAGGGTGGCACAGAGGGTGGACCGTTTATGGAACAAACTACCAAAGGAATTGGTAGAGGTGGTTACAATTACAACATTTAAAAGACATTTGGACAGGCACATGAATAGGAAAGGTTTAGAGGGATATGGGCCAAACACAGGCAAATGGAACTAATTCAGTTTAAGATATTTGGCCGGTATGGCTGAGTTCGACCGAAGATTCTGTTTTTGTGCTGTGCGACTCGATGACTGTAGTCTAATCTAATCTAATCTTTTTGTGTAATTCAAGATGGAGGATGGGAAAATTTCATGCCTGTAAGAGCTGCTCCTTTATTGAGATATTTTCAGTGCTGGAGCTGATTTCCTTGAATTCTAGGAGCAGCAATTACTGTTTTATACGCTGTTGTATTGTTTTGGAACTTTGAGAAAAGAAATCAAGACAACGGTACTTTAAAAAGGAGGAAGAGAGACAAAGGCAGTAACCACATGGGCAGTGATTCAAACAGAGAGAGAAACCTACACTGCTGTCTGACCCAGCAGTAACCTACACAGCTACTGTTTGGTTTCAAGTATCTCTGGGCATCAGAGTTAATTCTAAGAAAAATAAACAAGCAACAAAATGCACAGCTGACCTTGGAGAAACTTGTGTGGAGAAGCTCACAGGAGGGGAGCAGCTAAGTGTCTTCTTACTTTTTTTTATATTTGTAAATCTACAATAGTGAGTAGAGTGAGTTTTTTAAAATTATATGTTGTTATTGAGATCTGTCTCTTGATTTAACTTTAAAAATATAAAAAATAGGTACTAAGCTAGCCTGGAGCAGTGCTTTTAAAGCAGTAAGACAGTGCTATTTTCTGGGTTTGTAGATTGTTAAGGTGCAAAGATGGCATTTAGTAGAGTGATGTGCTCTTCCTGTTGGACGTGGGAAATTAGGGAGAATTTCCATGTTACTGATGATTGTGTCTGCAGGAAGTGTGTTTGGTTGCGGATCCTATTGGATCGCATGGATCAGTTGGAGTGACAGTTACAGGCAATGAAGAGTTTATAGGAGCTATGAAGTGTGATGGATGGCAGGGGAATGTAGCACTGACAGCCACGTTTCTGGTAACGAGACTGGCTCTCATGTAACGAGTAGTACATCAGGTTCCAAGTGACTGGTTGTGATAGGGGACTCTCTGGTCAGAGGTACAGACAGATGTTTCTGCGGCCAACAGTGAGACTTCAGGATGGTGCGTAACCTCTCTGGTGCTAGGGTCAAGGATATCTCGGAGAAGGTGCAGAATATTCTCAAAGGGGAGAGGGGACAGCAGGAGATCATTGTATACATCAGAACTAATGCATAGGAAGAGAAAGGGATGAAATTCCGTTGAGAGAATATCAGAAGTTAGGCAGGAATTTAAAAAGCAAGTCCTCGTGAGTAGTAATATCTGGATTACTCCCGGTTCCACGAATTAGTGATGGTAGGACTATGAGGATAGAACAGATGAATGCGTGGCTGAGGAGCTGGTGCAGGGGAGAAGGATTCACATTTTTGGATCATTGGAATCTCTTCTGGGGTAGAAATGACCTGTATAAGAAGGATGGATTGCACCTGAGTGGGAAGGGGAATAATATACTGGCGGAGATATTTGCTAGAGCTGCTCAGGAGGATTTAAACTAGTCGGGGTGGGGATCCAGGGAGATAGTATTCAAAGAGATCAGTCTGAGACTGGTACAGTTGGGAAAAGGAGCAAGTCGGACAGTAAGGGCAGGCAGGAACAAAGCAGAGAACGAGGTAGGACTGATAAATTAAACTGCATTTATTTCAAGAGGCCTAACAGGTAAGGTGGAAGAATTCAGGGCATGGTTGGGAACATGGGACTGGGATATCGTAGAAATTACAGGGACGTGGTTCAGGGATGGACAGGACTGGCAGATTAATATTGCAGGGTATAGATGCTACAGGAAGGATAGAAAGTGGGGGCAAGAGAGAAGAGGGAGTGGCGCTTTTGATTACGGATAACATTAGAGCTGCATTTCGGGAGGATATTCCAGGGAAGTTATTTGGGTGGAACAGAGAAATAAGGAAGGGATGATCACCTTTTCGGATTGTACTATAGAAGCCCCCCAAATAGTCAGCGGGAATTTGAGAAACAAATTTGTAAGGGGATCTCAGTTATCTGTAAGAATAATAGGGTGGTTATAGTAGGGGATTTTAACTTTCCAAACAGACTGGGACTGCCATAGTGTTAAGGGCTTAGATAGAGAGGCATTTGTTAAGTGTGTACAAGAGCATTTTCTGATTCAACATATGGATGTGTCGACTAGAGAAGGTGCAAAATTTGATTTACTCTTGGGAAATAAGGCAGGGCAGGTGACTGAGGTGTCAGTGGGGGAGCACTTTGGGGCCAGTGACCATAATTATATTTGTTTTAAAATAGTGATGGAAAAGGATACACTGGACCTAAAAGTTAAAGTTCTAAATTGGAGGAAGGCCAATTTTGACAGTATTACAGACGACGAGGTGCTGGACGTCTTAAAACTCATAAAGGTGGATAAATCACCGAGACATGATCAGGTGCACCCTAGAACTCTATGGGAAGCTAGGGAAGTAATTGCTGGGCCCCTTGCTGAGATATTTGTATCATCGATAGTCACAGGTGAGGTGCCAGAAGACTGGAGGTTGGCTAACATGGTGCCGCTATTTAAGAAAGGTGGTAAGGAGAAACCAGGGAGCTATAGATCGGTGAGCGTGACATTGGTGGTGGGCAAGTTGTTAGAAGGAATCCTGAGGGACAGGATTTACATGTATTTGGAAAGGCAGGGACTGATTAGGGACAGTCAAAATAGCTTTGTGCATGGAAAATCATGTCTCAACTTGATTGAGTTTTTTGAAGAAGTAACAAAGAGGATCGATGAGGGAAGAGCGATGGGTATAGTCTTCAGTAAGGTGTTCCACATGGTTCCTCATGATAGACTGGTTAGCAAGGTTAGATCACATGGAATACAGGGAGAACTAATCTTTTTGATACAGAACTGCTCGAAACTAGAAGACAGAGGGTGGCAGTGGAGGGTTGCTTTTCAGACTGGAGGCCTGTGACCAGCAGTGCATCACAAGAATCAGTGCGGGGCCCACTACTTTTCATCAGTTATACAAATGATTTGAATGTGAACATAGTGGGTATGGTTAGTAAGTTTGCAAATGACACCAAAATTGGAGGTGTAGTGGACAGCGAAGAAGGTTACCTCAGAGTACAATGGGATCTTGATCAAATGGGCCAATGGGCTGAGGAGTGGCAGATGGAGTTTAATTTAGGTAAATGTGAGGTGTTGCATTTTGGAAAGGCAAATCAGGGCAGGACTTATACACTTAATGGTAAGATCCTAGCGTGTGTTGCTGAACAAAGAGACCTTGGAATGCAGGTTCATAGTTCCTTGAAAGTGGGGTCACAGGTAGATAGGACAGTGAAGAAGGCATTTGGTACGCTTGTCTTTATTGGTCAGTGCATTGAGTATAGGAATTGGGAGGTCATGTTGCAGGACATTGGTTCAGCCACTTTTGGAATACTGCAAGCCATTCTGGTCTCCCTGCTAAAGGAAGGATATTGTGAAACTTGAAAGGGTTCAGAGAGATTTACAAGGATGTTGCCAGGATTGGAGGCTTTGAGTTATAAGGAGAAGCTGAATAGGCTGGGGCTATTTTCCCTGCAGCATTGGAGGCTGAGGGGTGACCTTTTAGAGGTTTATAAAATCATGAGGGGCATGGATAGGATAAATAGACAAGGTCTTTTCCCTGGGGTGGGGGAGTCCAAAACTAGAGGGCATAGGTTTAAGGTGAGAGAGGAAAGATTTAAAAGGAAACTAAGAGGAACTTCTTCACACAGAGGGTGGTGCAAATGGGACGAGATTAATTTAAGATATCTGGTCTGCGTGGATGAGTTAGACCGAAGGGTCTATTTCTTTGCTGTATATCTCTATGACTGTATAATCTTAGTCGAATTGTTCTTTTAGAGGCCATAGTCGGAGAATTAGGGGCAGACCATTCAGGAGAGATGTTAGGAAGCACTTCTAAACACAAGGTGGGGGTAGACATTTGGAACTCTGTTTCACAAATGGCAGTGTATCCAGGATCAGTTGTTTATTTTAAATCTGAGATAAATTGCTGTCAAACAAGGTATTAAAGGATTTGGGACAAAAGCAGGCATACAGAGTTAGGTCACAGACCAGCCAAAATTTCACTGAATGGCTCGAGGCACAAGGGGCTGAATGGCCTACTCCCGCTCCTATGATTTGATACATTCTGTGACGTCTGGTGGAGCAATGGAGCCTAATTACAGCTTAAACCTCCTGGTTAAACCATGACAACATCAAATAGCAAATATTGCCAAAACAGAGCCAACAGATGTTTCAGCAACACCTTCCCCGTGGGAAAGTCCCTCCAGGATCAAAGACAGCAAGGGCCATCAGACCTCACTGAAACTTCAGTTTCTGATGAAGGGTCACTCGACCCAAAATATTAACTCTGCTTCCTCTCCACAGATACCCATCATCATAGAATCCCTACAGTGTGGGAACAGGCCCTTCGGCCCAACAAGTCCACACTGACCCTCAGAGCATCCCACCCAGACACATCCCCCTATAACCCATCTAAGCTAAACATCCCTGAACACTATGGGTAATTTAGCATGGCAAATCCACCTACCTGCACATCTTTGGACTGTGGGAGAAAATCCACGCAGACATGGGGAGAATGTGCAAACTCCACACAGACAGTCGCCCGAGGGTGGAATCGAACCCAGGTCCCTGGCACTGTGAGGGTGCAGTGCTAACTGAGCCACTGTGCCGCCACAATGCTGCCAGACCTGCTGAGATTTTCCAATAATTGCGGTTTCTGTTTCGCTGAAACTTAGTCAGAGATGGTGGACCCTCACTGGCAAACACCTAGAGCAGAAATGTCTGTAGCCTTGAGCAGCGTGAGCAATGGAGAGAGAGTTGGAAACTGCAGTAAAAATGGAAGAACCAGATTCTCGACATGCTTAAAAAAATCCCCTTAGGGTTTAAACGGTGAGCTCTGAATCTCACAAATGATCCAGAACCACCTTATCTCCAGATATTTACATCTCATTATTAGCTAATCTTGTCTCATTTTCTTTTTTGATAGTTCAAAAATATACTTTATTCATAAAAACATCTTTATATACATACATTGTCACTAAAGCAGTTTGGTTCTGAACATTAGCATTTCAAGAAACAAACAAACACTGGAGTTTGGAGATAGTTGGAACTGCTGATGCTGGAGTCTGAGATAACAAGGTGTAGAGCAGGATGAACACAGCAGGCCAAGCAGCATTAGAGGAGCAGGAAAGCTAACGTTTCAGATCTGGACCCTTCTCCAGTATCCGAGGAGCAGGAAAGTCAACGTTCCAAGCCAAAACTAATCGTCAGGACTGGGGAGGGGTGGGGTGGAGCCCAGAAATAAATAGAGGATGGGGGCTGGAGCTGAGGCGAGGGCAGTTGAGATGGAGATAGGTGGATGCAGGTAGGGGGTTATTGTGGTTGTTCAGCAGGAAGGGTGTGGCGGATAGGTGAGTCGGAAGATGGATAAGTTGGGGCTGGAGAGATTTTGAAGTTGGTGAGGTCAATATTCAGCCCCTTGGGCTGTAAGCTCCCAAGGCAAAATATGAGGTGTTGTTCCTCCAGTTTACATTTGGCCTCACTCTGACAGTGGAGGAAGCCAAGGATGGGCATGTCACCGGGAAGTGGGAGGGGGAGTCAAAGTGGATGGCTACCAGAAGGTCGGGTTGGTTGGTTCATGCAGAGTGCAGATGCTCTGTGAACCAGTCCCTGAGCCTGCCTTTGGTCTCCCCAGTATACAGGAGACCACATCGGGAGCAACGGATACAGTAGATGAGGTTGGATGAAGTGCAAGTGAATCTCTGCTAGATTTTGAAGGATTGTTTGGAGCGTTGGATGGAGGTGAGAGAGGAGGTGTAGGGGCAGGTGTAGCACCTCCTGCAATTGCAGGGAAGGGTACCAGGTGGGGTGGAGGAGTTGGTGGGGAGTGCGGAGCTGACAAGGGAGTCACAGAATGAACGGTCCCTGCGGAAAGCGAACAGGGACAGGGTGAGAAATACCTTTTTTGGTGATGGAGTCTGATTGTAGGTGGTGGATTTGTCAGAGGATAAGGGTTTTATTCGGAGGTTGGTGGAGTGGTATGTGAGGACCAAATGGTCTCCATCCTTATTGTTGTGGGGAGAGGGTTTGAGAGCAGAAGCATGGAAAATGGGGGTGATGAGGTTGAGGGCATCCATAATAACAAAGGAGGGGTCTCTATATGGGGAAACAAACCCAAAGCATTTCTTACCTGTATAAGTTTATATTTACATCTATTTGAGGCACTAGAAGGACCCAATAACTGAACAGGGCCCCCATTTACCTTCAGCAGAAAGCCCTCAGATGGTGATCTTTCCCCACTGCCCCTTGGTAGCAGCTGCCCCAGGCTTTGGTGCATTTCTCAGCATGTAGGCCTGGACCTTGGAATGTGCCAGTCTGCAACATTCAGTCAGCGTCAACTCTTTGCTCTGGAAGACCAACACGTTTCAGGCAACCAAAGAGTGTCTTTCACTGAGTTGATGGTCCTCCAGGCACAGTCGGTGTTTGTCTCAGTGTGCGTCCTGGGGAACAGACCCGTAGAGCACAGAGTCCTGTGTCATGGAGCTGCTC
>NC_063368.1:2028671-2030553 GCF_021869965.1 Rhincodon typus | reverse complement strand
TTTGTGTGGCAGAATCAGAAGGTGGGAACGTCTGCGGGTGGGAATAACTTGCAGGTGATGGCGATTATCTGTGAAGAGGAGGGGATTGTCAGTAGGAGGAGGTAGAGATGGGAATGTCTGATGGGAGGGGCAGGAGGAAAGACACAGGTGAACATCTGAGGGAATGGGAATATTTTGGTGAGGGGGGAACTTCTGGTGGGTAGCATTCAGGAGAACTGCTCACAGTGGGAGATGAGTGGAGTAAAGTGTGAGAGCGGGTGGGGAGTTGGAGGGGGAAAACGTGTGAGTGGATGGGGAGTTGGATTGGAAATGAGGTTTGAGAGTAAGGTTTAGTTGGGGTACAGGGTGAGTAGGTGGGGAATTTGATGGGGTACAGTGTGAGACTGGATTGGGAGTTGGATAAGGTAGTGTGACAGAGGATGGGGAATTGTATGGCATGAAGTGTGAGAGAATGATGAGTTGGAAGGGGTACAGTGTGAGAAAGGTTGGGGCATTGTTTGGAATACAGAGTGAGGGTAGGAACTTGATGGGGTATAGTTTATGAGAGAAGGTGGGCTTTTGGATGAGATACAATGTGAGAGAGAGGGTGGGGGGTTGCTTGGGGCACAGTGTGAGAGGATGAGTAGTTGGATGTGGTACAGTGTGTTTGAAGGTGGGAATTGGATGGGGTACAGTTTGTGAGAGTGTAGAGGTTGCTTGTATGCAGTGTGGGAATCAGATGGGGTACACTGTGAGATTGAAGAGTTGGATGATGTACGTTGTGAGGCTCAGGAGTTGGGAGAATGTGAGAGGGTGGGGAGTTGGACATGGTACAGTGAGAGGATGGGGAGTAGGAAGACGTACATTGTATGAGAGAGGGTGAGAGTGTGGGATTGGGTACAGTCAGTGTAATGGGGAGTTTGATGGGTTATAGTGTGAGTGTGAGATTGGGATTTGCTTGAGATACAGTGTGAGAGTGTGAGTTGTATGGGGTACAGTGTGTGAGAGAGGGTTGGGAGTTCGTTAGATTACTGGGTGTGAGATAGGTGGGGATTTGGATGGGATACTGTGTGTGGGGGAGGTAGTTGGATGGGGTACAATATGAGTGAAAGGGTGGAGATTTGGATGTTGTATTGAATGGAGTACAGTGTGTGAGAGAAGTGGTTGGGGTTCTCTTGGGCTACAGTTGAGGGTGGGGAATTTGGTGTACTGTGAGGAGTGGGGGTATGGAAGTTGGATGGGTTACAGTGTGTGCGAGAGCTTAGAAATTGTATGGGGTAATGTGTGAGAGAGTTAGAGGTTGCTTGGGGTCCAGTGTGTGAGAGGGAGGGTGGGGAGTGTTTATGGAGTAAAGTGTGTGAGAGGAAGGGGATTTGGAGAGGGTACAGTATAAGAGAGAGTGTGGGTAGTTTTATGGGGGTCAATTTGTAAGAGAGAGTAAGGAGTTGGAGTACAGTGTGTGAGAGAGGATGGGGATTTGGATGGGACTCAGGTATGAGAGGATGGGATGTTGCATGGGGTACAGTGTGGGGATGGTAGGCATTCACCAGGGCTTAGTGTAAGGGTGGGGAGTTTGGTGTGCTGTTGGTGAGTAAGGGTGCGGAGTTGGATGGGGTAATGTGAGGGAGGTTGGGGAGTTGGATGCGGTAATGTGTGAGAGGTTGGGGAGTTGGATGGGGTAATGTGAGGGAGGTTGGGGAGTTTTTTGGGGTAATGTGAGAGAGGTTGGGGAGTTGGATGGGGTAATGTGAGGGAGGTTGGGGAGTTGGATGGGGTACAGTGTGTGTGAGGGGGGTGGGGAACTGGATGGGCACTGTGTGTGAGAGGATGGGGAGCTGGATGGGGCACAGCGTGTATGAGAGGGTGGGGAGCTGGATGGGGCACAGCGTGTGTGAGAGGGTGG
>NC_063368.1:2025208-2028661 GCF_021869965.1 Rhincodon typus | reverse complement strand
CACAGCGTGTGTGAGAGGGTGGGGAGCTGGATGGGGCACAGCGTGTGAGAGGATGGGGAGCTGGATGTGGCGGTGATCAATTTTTAAGAGACAGTTATGTCTGTCAGTCGAGTGGCATGCTCCTCCTGTCGGATGTGGGAGATTAGGGAACAGTCGACAGTTGGGAGATTTGCTAGTGCTATTTGAGAACCTTTAAACAAATAAGGGGTGCTAAGTAGTATGGCGAAATAGAAAGACAGACAAGGATGGTTTTGAACTTAAAAAAAAGCAGGCAAGAGCAAGTCAAAGAACGAAGTAATTCTGATGGATTAAACTGCATTTATTTCAATGCAAGGAACCTTACAGGTAAGGCAGATGAACTCAGGGCATGGTTAGGAACATGGGACTGGGACCAGAAACATGGCTGACGGAGGGACAGGATAGTCAGCTCAATCTTCTGGGATTTAGATGCTAGAGGAATGATAGAAAGGGTGGCACGAGAGGAGGGGGAGTGGAGTTTTAATTAAGGAAAACATTACCGCTGTATTTAAGGTATTTCTGACGAATTGTCCAGTGAAGCTATATGGATGGAACTCAGAAATAAGAAGGGGATGATCAACTTGATAGGATTGTACTATAAGCCTCCCAAAACTCAGAGGGAAATTGAGGAACAATATGTAGACATCTCAAACATATGTGAGAATAATAGGGTTGTAATATTAGGGGATTTAATTTTCAAAACATTGACTGTGACTGCCATAATGTTAAGGGCTTGGATGGTGAAGAATTTGTTAAATGTGTTCAAGAAAATTTTCTTTATCACTATGTGGATGTACCTACGAGATCAAGTTTTTTTCCTCTTTTGGGAAATAAGGGAGCACTTTGGGACCAGTGATCAAAATTCTATTAGTTTTAAAATAGTTATGGAATAGGATAGGCTTTGTATAAAAGTTTAAGTTTTTAATTGGAGTAAGGCAAATTTTGATGGCGTGAAACAAGAACTTTCAAGAGTTGATTGGAGTAGACTGTTCACAGGTAAAGGGGCAACTGGCAAGTGGGAGGCTTTCAAAAGTGGGAGAATGAGAGTTCAGAGGAATTATGTTCCTGTTGGAGTGAAGGGTAAGGCTGGTGAGATTAGGGAACAATGGATGAATAAAGTTGTTGAGGCTCTGGTTAATAATAAGGAGTTATAAGTATAGACATCTGGGATCAAGTTATTCTCTTGAAGAGAAAAAGGGACGTAGGAGCATTCTTAAGATGGAAATCAGGAGGGCTAAAAAGGGAACATGAGATGGCCTTGGCAGAAAAGGTTAAGGATAATCCAAAGAGATTTCTACAAGTACATTAAGAGCAAAAGAGCAACTAGGGAGAGAATAGGGCTCCTTAAAGATCAATGAGGTCATCTTTGTGTCAAACCACAGGAGATGGCAGGGTTACTGAATGAATATTTTGAATTAGTTTTTACTGTGGAGAAAGAAATGGAGGTTAGGGAATGCAGGGAAATAAATATTGATGTTTCAAACAGTCTACATTATAGAAGAGGAAGTGCTGAAGGTCTTAAAAAATCAGAAAGGTAGGTAAATCAAGCGTATCCCAGGACATTGTGGAAGTTAGGGAAGAAATTCCGGGGCCCCTAGCAGAGATATTTGTTATCATCTACAGTCACAGGTGAGGTAACGGAGGACTGGAGGCTGGTTAATGTTGTGCCTTTATTTCAGAAAGGCTGTAAGGAAAAGCCTGGGAACTATAGACCTGTGAGCCTGACATCAGTGGTGGGAAAGTTGTTGGAGGGGATTCTGAGAGATAGGATTTACATGCATTTGGAGAGGCAAGAACTGATTTGGGATAGTCAGCATGGCTTTGTGTGTGGGAAATTGTATCTCACAAACTTGTATGAGTTTTTTGAGGATGTAACCAGAAAGACTGATGAGGGCAGAGCAGTAAATGTTATCTACATGGACTTTCTTTTGACAAGGTTCCACATGGTTGACCAATTAGTAAAGTTAGATCATGTGGGATTCAGGGTGAGCTTGCCAATTGGATACATTAGGAGACAGAAGGTGGTGGTGGAGGGTTTTTTTTGGACTGGAGGCCTGTGACTAGTGCTGTTCCACAGGGATTGGTGCTGGGTCCACTTCTGTTTGTCATCTATATGAACGATTTGGATGAGAATTTAGGAGGCATGCTTAATAAGTTTGTGGATGACACCAAAGTTGGTGGTATAGTCAACAGTGAAGAAGGTTATTTAAGATTACAAAGGGATCTTGATTAATTGGGCCGAGGGACTGAGGAGTGGCAGGTGGAGTTTAATTTGGATAAATGTGAGGTATTGCATTTTGGTAAAACAAACAAGGGCAGGACTTATACAGTTAATATTAGGGCCCTAGGTAGTGTTGTCGAACCTAGGGGTTCAGGTACATTGTTCTTTAGAAGTTGCATCACAGCCAGACAGGGTGGATAAGGCATTTAGCACGCTTGCCTTCATTGCTCAGACCAATGAGTATAGGAATTGGGATGTCATGTTCAGGTTGGACAGGATGTTGGTGAGGCCAACTTTTGGAGTACTGTGAACCGTTCTGGTTGCCCTGCCATGGGAAGGATATTATGAAATTGGAGAGGGTTCAGAAATGATTTACCAGGATGTTGCTGGGCCTGAAAGGTTTGAGTTATGTGGATAGGTTGGGACATTTTTCACTGGAGCGTAAGAGGTTGAGGTTGAAGGGTGACGTTATAGAGATTTGTAAAATTATGAGGGACATAGATAAGGTAAATAGCAAAGGTCTTTTCCCTAGGGTAGGTGAGTTCAAACTAGGGGGCATATTGTTAAGTTGAGAGGAGAAAGATTTAAAACGGACTTGAGTGGCAAGTTTTTCACACAGAGATTGGTTCATGTGTGGAATGATCTGCCAGATGCAGGTACAGTTACAACATTTGGACAGGTACATGAATAGGAAAGGTTTAGAGGGATATGGGCCAAATGCAGGCAAGTGGGACTGGTTCAGTTTGGGAAACTTGGTCAGCGTGTCAGCTGTCAGTTTCCATGTTATATGACTATGACTCCCTGACTCACGTGTTTTGAGAGAGAGAGTGGGGATTTGGCAAGCGTACAGTGTTTGAGAAGGTGTAGAGTTGGATGAGGTACATTGTGTGAGGAGGTGGGGAGATGCAGCATGCGTGAGGGTGGGGATTGGATGAGGTGTAGGATGCGTGAGGATGGGGATTGGATGAGGAGCAGTGTGCGTGTGTGAGGATGGGGATTGGATGAGGTGCAGTGTACGAGTGAGGGTGGGGATTGGATGAGTGTAGCATGTGTGAGGGTGGGGGATTGGAGGAGGAGCAGTGTGCGTGTGTGAGGGTGGGGATTGGATGAGGAGCAGTTTGCGAGTGAGGGTGGGGATTGGATGAGTGTAGTGTGTGAGGGTGGGGGATTGGATGAGGAGCAGTGTGTGTGTGAGAGGGTGGGGAATTGGATGA
>NC_063368.1:2025014-2025198 GCF_021869965.1 Rhincodon typus | reverse complement strand
AGGGTGGGGGATTGGATGAGGAGCAGTGTGCGTGTGTGAGGGTGGGGATTGGATGAGGTGCAGTGTGCGAGCGAGGGTGTGGATTGGTTGAGGTACAGTGCGTGTGAGGGTGTGGATTGGATGAGGTGTAGTGCGTGTGAGGGTGGGGGATTGGATGAGTTGCAGTGCGTGTGAGGGTGGGGGA
>NC_063368.1:2022659-2025004 GCF_021869965.1 Rhincodon typus | reverse complement strand
GATGAGGTGCAGTGTGCGAGTGTGAGGGTGGGGGATTGGATGAGGTGTAGCATGTGTGAGGGTGGAGGATTGGATGAGGTGTTGCGTGCGAGTGAGGGTGGGGGATTAGATGAGGTGCAGTGTGCATGTGAGGGTGGGGATTGGATGGGGTACAGTGTGTGCGTGTGAGGGTGTGGAATTGGGTGGGGTGCAGTGTGAGCACGTGTGAGGGTGGGGAATTGGGTGGGGAATAGCATGTGTGCGCGAAGGTGGGGAATTGTATGGGCACTGTATGAAATAGCATGGGAGTTTGGTATTTCCTGTGAGATGGGAGGCATGTGATTTTTTTTGACTGTATGCTTACCTATTGAATATAAGACAGTGGATTCAGTGTTGAAACCCATTGCTCTCCATCACTGAAAGTGGGTCTTTACTGAAGTTTATTTTTAGTTTCTGGGATTTTTGGGCCAGAGTCCTACTCCTGCTGCCCTATACTCATTGAGTCCTCCATTATCTGTGAGGAACGTGTGCTAGGCAGTTTGAAGTGTAAAGGTCTTGTGCATGAGGAGATCTGATAGCAGTGAGATTCCCTGTGGCTAATCGAAATGTAACTGTGTGTGGAGTAGGTCAAGCCTGTACTTCAATGAGCTTAAAAACAATTAAGTCAGAAAATTGAACATTGAGGAAGTAATTTTGAAATGAACTGCACTTGTTTATAGAAACAGCTTGGCTTCGAAGAGTTTGGGAAGAGATATAAGCTTTTACTCTGTGTGTGGTCCTTTTGATGATAGTGTCGTGAAGGGGCCTGGTTTTCAACAACTCCCTGCAGGGTTTGTGAGCGATGTGGATACCTTTGAGCATCCTGTGTCTGAAGGGCTCGGGATGTGTGGTCATCACTGCAGGCCAGGCTCACTGTAGTAAGTCTGAGAGATGAGCTGCTTCGATAGACTGACAAACAGACCCCTGGAAACAGGTCACAGTAGGATCAACCCTCACACATTAGGTCAAACATTACAGATACGTACATCCTGTGCAGAAATAACACTGGCTGTTGTCAGGACCTGCCATAAAGGTGGGCATGTTAGTCAGGGTACAGTGTGGAGGGAGGGAGAGACTCCGAGAGAGAGAGGCTTTTGATAGTCACATGAAGATCCATGGCACAAACACGTGACACTGAGTAGATGTTATCCTGAATCAAGTAGTAGAGGAACTTGATATTATTGAGCTGCAACAATGATGCTTACTGATTCAGTCTGGATCTGTGGCACAGACTCCGATTGTGGTCTGAGCTGGTCAGGGTATGAAAACGCCCTGCTTCTACTAAAGACAGGACCAGTCCCAGTTGTGGGAGCATACAGCTGGGCTGTGAAGACCCCTATGGTTGAATGGCCAACATCTACAAGTATTCTAAGTACAGGGGTACACATTTGAAAGACATATGGGAAGATTCCTAGTGCCCAAGGAAAGTCAGCATCTGCACAGAGAACATGGAGGATAATATTGGGGAGGCTGCAGGGCAGATTGTGACACCAATAGCTGGCAGCTGCTGCCATAGGTTTGGAAGGCCAGAAGATGGCAGTGTTGTGTAAGTGAAATAAGATCAGACGCTGAGACATCAGGCATAACTGCAGCGTGCATAATAACTCCAGAGAAAGCGCTGTCCCAGCTGCTCGCCTATTGATCAGGGAACCATAACTCCCATCCACAAGATGGAGTTGCCTTTTTTTTCACATTGGTAGAAGCAGCACCTAATTGGCTTTCGAGGCCATCTCAGAGCATTTAAGAGAAAACCCGATTGCTGTGGGTCTGGAGTCACTTACAGGCCAGGCCAGGTAAAGGCAGTAGATTTCCTTAGTGAACCAGATGGGTTTTGTGACGATGACACTGGCCAAATTAATGAATTCATCATTCACTATCTGTTCCAGTGTGTTTCAAAATCATGTTGTAAAAGAATTAGCCACAAGTTTAGGATTACTAGTCCAGTGACATTACCACTATTCCACCCATATCACCACCTAATAAGACCTTTGATCTTTCACCAGGGCTCAGAGAGCAGAACTGAGTGTGATGTAGAATTACCTTGTTTGTCTGAGGGAGCTGTATACTGACCAGAAGAGGTGTACACGAACTGAGGGAGCTGTATACTGACCAGAAGGACTGTACATCAACTGAGGGAGCTGTATACTGACCAGGGGAGCTGTACATGAACTGAGGGAGCTGTATCCTGACCACAGGAGTTGTACATGAACTGAGGGAGTTGTATACTGACCAGAGGAGCTGTATGCGAACTGAGGGAGCTGTACGTGAACTGAGGGAGCTGTACACTGACCAGAAGAGCTGCATATGGATTGGAGGAACTGTACATC
>NC_063368.1:2013990-2022559 GCF_021869965.1 Rhincodon typus | reverse complement strand
TGTACACTGTACAACTTAGGGTGTACACAGACCGGGGGTATGCTACATGGCCTGGGGGTGCAATACATAGCATAGGGCAATGGTTAGGACAGAACTGTGTTAGGACAGAAATACTCAGGAGCAGGGAGGTGGTAAGTCTGTGAAATAGACCCTGTGGAAAGGTGATATGGGTGCAATCATGGGAACTGTCAGGCTTTGTCCTGACACTAACAGCAGCAAAATCCTCTGAGTTTTCAGCAAGACTCAGAGTTTCTGAGCAGGACAAAGGAGACAGTGCAGATCAGAGCATGTAGCCTGGTGTCACTGATCTTCGATGAGAAGTGACCCAGCCGTGGATCACAAAATGCTCCATCTGATATTTTGTATCATGACTTTCAAGTGTTTATCTTCAAAGGGAATACTCATGGGATATCCATGGAAGCTGGAAATCAACAATGATGAGAAACAGACTCTGATGGTTCATGCTTTTTGCAGTTGAACAGCTGGAGTTAGTGGATCCCCAAAGGACTGGGCTGCACAAACTTTTGTCCCCATTGAGGTTCATGATCTCAGCAGTGAGACCCTGTAACACCTCCCAAACCCTTCTCCACCCATTCCTTCTGATGCTTGTTTGAGAATGACGTCAAGTTGTGTGAGAAAGCAGCTGAAGGACCTGGTTGATAGAAACGGAAAATGCAGATGATGCAAAGATTGGCTGGGTGGTTGACAGAGAGGAGGAAGGTTACAGGAGTTCATAAACAGATTGGGCAGATGGAATTTAACCCTGATAAATATGAAGTGAAGCCTTTTGAAAGAAGGAAGAAGACATGGATGTACTCAATGAATGGCTGACCACTAGGAAGCCCAGAGGGATCTTGGGATGCTTGTCCACGGATTCCTAAAGATAGCAGGAAAGGTTAACAGGGTACTTAAGAAGGCATAGGGGATGCTTGCCTTTATCAGTCATAGAATAGATTATAAGAGCAGGGAAGTTATGTTGGAGCTGTACAGGACATAAGTTCGGCCACAGTTGGAGCGCTGTGTACGGTGAGTTCTGGTCACCACACTAGGAAGGATGTGATTACACTGGAGGAGGTGCAGAGGAGATTAACCAGGATGTTACCTGGGATGGAGCTGTTTAGTGATGAAGAGAGACTGGATAAGCTTGGGCTGATTTCGTTGGAGCTGAGACGGGACCTCTACGAGATTGAGGGGCATGGACAAAATGAATAGAAAGCAACTGTTCCCCTTAGTTGAAGGGTCAATAACAAGGGGGCATAATTTTAAAATGAAAGGCAAGTGATTTAGAGGAGATTTGAAGACAAGATTTTTCACCCAGAGGGTGGTAGGGACTGAAATGTGCTGCCTGGGAGGATAGTTGAGGTGAAAAACCTCACAACCTTTTTAAAAAAAATTGGATGAGCCCTAAAACTATTGAACTTGATATTGAATCCTGAAGACCCCAGTTGAAAATGAGATGCTGGTCAATAATTTTTAATTATTAATCAATTTTAGGGCCTGAGCACCTTCTCCCAAGTCCTAACCCCAACGCCCACACACCAGGCCTTGTCATCACATGGGCTGCTACCACAAACAACCTATTGTCAGCCCCCATTAGCAGCTATTGATTCTCCCAGGCTGTCCTTTACCCATCCCTTGCCCAATTGCTGTTGCCTCTCTCTCCCTCCCCCCCCTCCATCTCCACCTCCACCTATTGTTTACTTCTTCCCCTACCCCAGTCCTGAAAAAGGGTCACTGGACCCAAAATGTTAACTCTGCTTTGTTTCCACTGATACTGCCAGAGCTGCTGGTTTTCTCTAACTATTTTTGTTTTTGTTTCTGATTTCCAATATTGACAGCACTTTCATTTTCTTTCCTGCATCTAGTCTGTCCAGCCCTGTTAGAATTTTACGTTTCAATGAACTCCCAGTGAATACAGGAATAATTGACCTAATCTCTCCTCATATAACAAACCAGCCATCCTAGGAATCGGCCTGGCGGACTTTCTTTGCACTCCCTCTACGTCAAATATATTTTATCTTAGATAGGGAGACCGAAACTGCACACAGTACTCCCGATGGGGTCTCACCAAGACCTTGTACAGCTATGGTAAGATGTCCTAACTCCTGTCCTTGAACTGGATGAAAAAAAAGGGAAGTCAAGGAGAGGCAAAGAGCATCCTTAGCAGAATGGAAACAGGATAGCAAGGAATTTCCTGCACACACTGATTCCCCTCTCCCTGGGTTTATGCTCATGGATCCAAGCTCACCCTGTGCTTTCTCAATCTAGTGACAACATTTGAAAGCCTTCTGCCGACTTCAGGTTAAGTGTAGGAGTAATGTCACTTCAGTCTCCACAAAGCTTTGAGAATAGTTGGATGTCAGTCTTTGGCAAGCCTACTTCAAGCCAGCTAATAGCTGGCCTGGAGGCTGGATACAGCTGCCAAGCACCTGCTGGGCTCCAGCTTGGATTCAGCCAGCATTAGGCTCCATTGCCACTGAGGCAGGCTCTGTGTTAGCCAGGCAGGGTGTGTGGGCACAGGGTTAAAAACAAATATTGGAGTTCGGTTTTCTCTATATTTACAATTAAACTCTTTGCATTTAACTGAGGCATCAGGGAGGGTGCGATTACTGGGGTCAACTCTTTCAACTGGAAGACCAACAAGTTTCGGGCAGACCAAAGAGCATCTTTCACCAAGTTGATGGTCCTCCAAGCACAGTTGTCTCAGTGTGTGTCCCTGGCAACAGACCATTGAGCAACAGTCCCACGTCATGGAGCTGCTCAGGACAAACCTCAACAAAAACCACTGCATTCCCCTCCAGAGTTCCTTTGCATAGGCACATCCCAGAAGGAGGTGTGTGACAGTCTCAAACCCTCCACAGCTGTTTTGAGGGTTGCTAGGTGATGGTCACCAGTTGCTGGTTACTGGACAATGGCCATTTGGTGATGGTTACTGAGTGATGGAATTTTGGTTCACAAGGAGGCAGTTTACTAATTCTTGCCCACGTGAGCTGAACCAACAAACGCCCAGCCCCACCATCTTGCCATTTCCACGGCAACTAGTAGCTAATCACAATCAGCCAATGCACTGTGTGTAATGAATCACCTTTGTTCACTTTAACCCTTTGTATTCTGCAGTGTTCAGCAGTTGCAGCAAAGTCTTCATTTACCTGGCACTGTGTCTGACTGTCAATATGTGGCTGTGATCTGACTGTCTGCTCTCTCGCAGACCACAACTCCGCTCCCCCAGGGCAAGGTCTTGGGAATTATCTAGCTGAATTCCTGCAGGCAAGTTCAGCAATCTGAACAACAGGGTCAAGCTCAGATGGTTGGCTACAATGCTGGTGGTTGGGGGGGGGGGGGGGGGGGGGGGCGGTGGTTGTTCTGGGAGTGAGGCAGAGAGAGAGCATTTGGAGTCAAAATCCTCAGCATTTTGTGATCTATATGTGAAACCTCAATTCTGCTGAACATACCCCATCTGTAAGAGGACAACAATCAGAAATCTCTCAGTCCTCGTGTCCTCTCAATGTGAGGGTGATGATTCATGGTGTGTGTCACAGTTGACATACAGCTGCAGGCAGTGAGTATATCAATTAGCATTTCCCAACCCACAGCCTTGATGAAAGTAAATATCATAGCAAAAGGCAGAAGCTGGCTGCAAGCTCATCATGTCAGGCAGCTTGTTTCTCAGCAAAGTGCTGATTAGCCCAGATTTTCTTGAAAAATGAACCATGAATGTATGGTGCACCTGTTATTAATGTAGAAACTAGCCAGAAGCTTATACTGAGGAGGAACTGTCTGGAGAATTGCAAATTGCTGCTGGTTTCACTGATGTGTGATGCTTAGACTCTAACTTTACATAAACTGCAGCTTATACTGAATCTCTATACGA
This sequence comes from Rhincodon typus, assembly GCF_021869965.1. Lineage (NCBI taxonomy): Eukaryota > Metazoa > Chordata > Chondrichthyes > Orectolobiformes > Rhincodontidae > Rhincodon > Rhincodon typus. Next base: position 2,018,688 of record NC_063368.1, on the reverse strand, counting down.
TTCCCCTGGGGTTGCTTCATTTGCACATTAATGGCCTTTCAAGAATGTTCCCAGTAATTATCAGTGTAAAATATCCTTTTTGTAATGTGATCACTGTCAATGTTAGCTGGTCGACCTCTCTAGCCCTGAAAGCAAACAATTATATGTAACAATATCAGGGCTGTTTTCCAGGGGGTGCTGTGCTGTCATGTCAGTTTATAAATGAAATCTGTGATTCAAATGCTGACTTCCAATAGCAAATACACCATTTTGGGTAAAGCAATCAGGCGCAAAGACCCTAGAAGAAGCATGTGGTGTGAGCCCAAGGGTTTACTTTGATTCAAGTGTGTTATTAACTGCGCAAGCATTGCTTTCTGCATCAGTCTGACCTTTTCTGCGAACTCAAAGGTTTTCGGTGACTCAAGTCCTCATTGGGGTGTGATCACAGACCACAGTACCTCGCAGCAGTCACCATTATCAGATGTTCTTCTCTGAAACATGACTTCTACCCTTCCCATATTCCAGGGCCTTCAGCTTATACCTCTCTTACTTTATAAACAATGGGACAAAATAACCAACCAGGCGACCTGGACACTCTCTAGCTGAGAAGACTTAGACTCCCTACAGTGTGGAAACAGGCCCTTCGGCCCAACAAGTCAACACCGACTCTTGCAGCATCCCAGCCAGGCCCATCACCCCCAATCTACACCTCCCTGAACACTACGGTCAATTTAGCATGGCCAATCCACCTAACCTGCGACAACAAGGTGCAGAGCTGGATGAACACAGCAGGCCAAGCAGCATCACAGGAGCAGAAAGGCTGATGTTTCGGGCCTAGACCCTTCATCAGAAAATGCAGATGTTTGGACAGTGGGAGGAAACGGGGGCACCCTGAGAAAACCCACACAGACATAAGGAGAATGTGCAAACTGCACACAGAAAGTTGCCCGAGAATGGAATCGAACTCAGGCCCCTGGTTCTGTGAGGCAGCAGTGCTAACCACTGAGCCACCGTGCCACCCGTTGTGAGTCCTGAAGGCTGTGTTGGTCCTGCTGATTGTAGTGTATTTTTGTTGACAGTGATAAGATTCTGTGGGACTTGTAGATGCTAAAATCACTGTTTCCCCTCAAGGGGAATGTCAAAGTGGAGGGGTTGGGGGGAGCAGTTGAAAAAACTGAGAGGGTCACCATTTAAGACAGGGATGAGGAGGAATAATTTCTCCCATAGGGTCACAAATTCTCTTCCGCAGCACAGACTGAATCTTTGAATCTATTCAAGAAGTTGGAGAGGTTTCTGACAGACAAGGGAGGTGGTTGGGGATGGTGGGTGGTTTATGAGGCAGAGGCTTGGAAGTGGAAGTGAAGCCACAGCCAGAGCAGACATGATCTTGTTGAATGGAAGAGAAGGCTTGAGGTGCCAAATTACCCACTCGTGCTCCTGTTTCTCAGGGGTTTTTTTTATTTCTTATAACCTTAACCATTCCATTTTTATGCCTATCTTGTCTGAAAACCCTGTAACAAGCAATGTTGAGCTTCCATTTCTCCCCTCCTTCAGCCACATTTCAGTTGCTTTGATATTATCCTCTGAATGTCTATATGAGCCATCAGCTTCTTTATTTCATTCACTAGACTCAATGTCTATACCACTGATCTCAGAACAGCTCCTTTTTTGTCTGATTTCCAGCCTTCATTTCCTTGAGGGAAAACTGTGTTCTGCTTTCCATCTCTCTGCTGAGCTGACCGTCAGGTTCCTATCCTCCTGCCACTTTCATTGAAACTTTTGCTAACTTCACCAGCGGTCCTCCCTGGTCCTGAATTGGATCTGGCCTTGTTGGAGTACAATCTACTGGGTGTATACAGATCTCATCTCCATTAGAACCAGCCCCAATGCCCCAGTATCTAAAGTTCTTCTTCCTGCACCCTCTCTCTGGCGATGCATTCAGCCATTTCCTTACTAATGCATGGCACTGAATGTAATTAAGAGATCACTATCTTTGCTCCCTTTTATAAAATTTATTTTCTTCATCCCTAAATCTATCTCTAGGACATCATCCCACTTTCTCCCTATGTCATTGGCACCAACATGGATCATGACTTCAAATTATTTGCCTTCCTCTCCCAGAAGGTTGACCCTGGCACCATTGAGACACCCTGGAGTCATGTCCAAGGTTGCACATTTTGCTGTCTATCTAACCCTAGCTAGGTGGCCGTCCTTTAATGTTGCTTCCCTGACTGTAGCAGCTGTCAAGAGGGAGCTGATGGCATAATGGGAAGTGATGTCAGGTCATGTGACACCCAGCATGTTGAGCAGTGTGCCCCAAAAGTTCCCACAGCGACCCCAATTTGATTCTCATAAATTACTTAGAGCTCCTCAGAGAGAGCAGGGTCCTGAAGAACCAACAGCCATTGATGCCTTGGAGTTCATGACCCCAACATTTCAGCTCACCACCTCATTTGGGCTCCTCACCCACTCTGGATTGCCCTGATGTGCATGGACTCTAGTTAGCCAAACATGGATCTTATCCTGACGTTTCGGGTTGAGACCCTTCTTCAGAAATGGGAGAGGGGAAGGGGATTCTGAAATAAATAGGGAGGGAGGGGGAGGCAGATAGAAGATGGATAAAGGAGAAGATAGGTGGAGAGGAGACAGACAGATCAAAGAGGCGGGGATGGAGCCAGTAAAGGTGAGTGTAGGTGGGGAGTTAGGGAGGAGATAGGTCAGTCCAGGGAGGATGGACAAGTCAAGGGGGCGGGATGAGGTTAGTGGGAAGGAGATGGGGCTGGGGCTTGAGGTGGGAGGAATGGTTAGGGAGGCGGGGACGAGCTGGGCTGGTTTTGGGATGCGGTCAGGGGAGGGGAGATTTTGAAGCTTGTGAAGTCCACATGGGAACCCTGCAGCCCAAGGGTATCAAAGCAGAATATGAGTTGCTGTTCCTGCAGCCTTCGGGTGGCATCATTGTGGCAATGTAGGAGGCCCAGGATGGACATGTCGTCCAAGGAATGGGAGGGGGAGTTGAAATGGTTCGCGACTGGGAGGTGTAGTTGTTTGTTGCGAATCGAGCGTGGGTGTTCCACAAAGCAGTCCCCAAGCCTTTGCTTGATTTCCCTGATGTAGAGGAGGCCACAACGGGAACAGCGGATACAGTATACCACATTAGCAGATGTGCATCTGTTTGATGTGGAAGGTCTTCTTAGGGCCTGGGATGGGGGTGAGGTGTAGGGGCAGGTGTAGCACTTGCTGCAGTTGCAGGGAAAATCCTGGGGGTGGTGGGGCATGTGGAGCAGACAAGGGAGTCACGGAGAGAGTGGTCCCTCCAGAAAGCATATAAGGGTGGGGAGGGAAAAATGTCTTTGGTGGTGGGGTCGGATTGCAGATGGCGGAAGTGTCAGAGGATGATACGATAGATTCGGAGGTTGGTGGGCTGGTACGTGAGGATGAGGGGGATTCTGTTTTGGTTGTTATTGCGGGGAGTGGGTGTGAGGGATGAGTTGCGGGAAATGCGAGAGACACGGTCGAGGGCGTTTTTGACCACTGTGGAGGGGAAGTTGCGGCCCTTGAAAAATGAGGACATCTGAGATGTACGGGAGCGGAATGCCTCAGCTTGGGAGGCGAAGGAATTGGGAATAGGGGATGGCCTTTTTGCAGGAAGGTGGGTGGGAGGAGGTGTATTCTAGGTAGCTGTGGGAGTCGGTAGGCTTGAAATGGATAATAGTTTCCAGGTGGATGCCAGAGATGGAGACAGAGGTCCAGGAAGGAGAGAGAGGTATCAGAGATGGTCCAGGTGAACTTAACGTTGGGGTGGAAAGTGTTAGTGAAGTGAATGAACTGTTCGAGCTCCTCGTGGGAGCACAAGCCGGCGCCAATACAGTCATTGATGTAACGGAGGAAGAGGTGGGGGATAGGGCCAGTGTAGCTTTGGAAGAGGGATTGCTCCACATATCTTACAAAGAGGCAGGCATAGCTTGGGTCCATGTGGGTACCCATGGCCACCCACTTTGTCTGTAGGAAGTGGGAGGAATTGGTCGGTTTCCAGGTGGATGCCAGAGATGGAGACAGAGAGGTCCAGGAAGGAGAGAGAGGTATCAGAGATGGTCCAGGTGAACTTAAGGTTGGGGTGGAAGGTGTTAGTGAAGTGGATGAACTGTTTGAGCTCCTCGTGGGAGCACAAGCCGGCGCCAATACATCGGTTTCCAGGTGGATGCCAGAGATGGAGACAGAGAGGTCGAGGAAGGAGAAAGAGATATATATCTCATATATACCTTATACACCTCCTTTCACCCACCTTCCTGCAAAAAGGCCATCCCCTATTCCCAATTCCTTCACCTCCGCCGCATCTGCTCCCGAGATGAGGCATTCCACTCCTGGACAACCCAGATGTCCTCGTTTTTCAAGGACCGCAACTTCCCCTCCACAGTGGTCAAAAACGCCCTCGACCGTATCTCTTGCATTTCCCGCAACACATCCCTCACACCCTCTACCTGCAATAACAACCAAAACAGAATCCCCCTCGTCCTCACGTACCACCCCACCAACCTCCGAATCCAACGCATCATCCTCCGACACTTCTGCCATCTGCAATCGGACCCCACTACCAAAGACATTTTTCCCTCCCCACCCTTATTTGCTTTCTGGAGGGACCACTCTCTCCGTGACTCCCTTGTCCGCTCCACACTCCCCTCCAGCCCCACCACCCCCGGGACTTTTCCCTGCAACTGCAGC
>NC_063368.1:2011382-2013490 GCF_021869965.1 Rhincodon typus | reverse complement strand
TCAAGGACACGCAGTAGCTGTTCCTTGAACAAGCTCCACATTTCAATTGTGCCCAGCCCCTGCAGTTTCCTTCTCCACCCTATGCATCCTAAATCTTGCCTCATCGCCTCATAGTTGCCTTTCCCCCAGCTATAACTCTTGCCCTGCTTTATATACCGATCCCTTTCCATCACTAAAGTAAACGTAACTGAATTGTGGTCACTATCACCAAAGGGCTCTCCTACCTCCAAATCTAACACCTGGCCTGGTTCATTACCCAGTACCAAATCCAATGTGGCCTCGCCTCTTGTTGGCCTATCTACATACTGTGTCAGGAAACCCTCCTGCACACATTGGACAAAAACTGACCCATCTGAAGTCCTCGAACTGTAGCGTTTCCAGTCAATATTTGGAAAGTTAAAGTCCCCCATAACAACTACCCTGTTACTTTCGCTCCTATCCAGAATCATCTTTGCAATCTTTTCCTCTACATCTCTGGAACTTTTCGGAGGCCTATAGAAAACTCCCAACAGGGTGACCTCTCCTTTCCTGGTTCTAACCTCAGCCCATACTACCTCAGTAGACGAGTTGTCATCAAGTGTTCTTTCTGCCACTGTAATACTGTCCTTGACTAACAATGCCACACCTCCCCCTCTTTTACCACCTTCCCTGATCTTACTGAAACACCTAAACCCCGGAACCTGCAACAACCATTCCTGTCCCTGCTCTATCCATGTCTCCGAAATGGCCACAACATCGAAGTCCCAGGTACCAACCCATGCTGCAAGTTCACCCACCTTATTCCGGATGCTCCTGGCATTGAAGTAGACACACTTCAAACCACCTTCCTGCCTGCCGGTATACTCCTGCAACCTTGAAACCTGATTTATGACCTCACTACTCTCAACCTCCTGTACACTGGAGCTACAATTCAGGTTCCCACCCCCCTGTTGAATTAGTTTAAACCCTCCCAAAGAGCATTAGCAAATTTCCCCCCCAGGATATTGGTACCCCTCTGGTTCAGGTGTAGACCATCCCGTTTGTAGAGGTCCCACCTACCCCAGAATGAGCCCCAATTATCCAGGTATCTGAATCCCTCCCTCCTGCACCATCCCTGTAGCCACGTGTTCAACTGCTCTCTCTCCCTATTCCTCGCCTCGCGAGAACATCTCTGATTGCAACAGCTTCTGAAATGGCTTTAGAATTCCACCGCCAAACCAAGTTCCTAGAATGACCTTTTCTTTCAGTTTTGGTTCTCTCTGTAATCATCTTTCTCAGTACATTTCGTTCAAATCAAAGTCCTTTCCGAAAGTTGCTGTGGGCGATGAGGAAGGAAATCACCAGCACCTGACCCAAAGCTGTAATTCCACTCTGGCCACAGGGAGGGGCTAGAGGACTGGAGGACAGCTAATGTGGTTCCACTGCGTGAGAAAGGTGGGATAAACAGGGGAATTACAGTGCATTGGGTCTCACATCAATCGTAGGGAGACCACTGGAGAAAATTCTGAAAGAGACGATTAATCTTCACTTGGAGAGACAAGGTTTGATCAGTATGGCTTTATGTTGAGGAGGTGACCAAGTGTTAAGATGAGGGTAATGTGGTTGATGTAGTTTATATGGATTTCAGCAAAGTCTTTGACAAGATCCCATGAGGGAGACTGAAAAAAGGTAAAAAAAAAAGCACACAGGATCCAGGGTGCCTGGGCAATTTGAATCCAAAATTGGCTTAGGGACAGGAAACAGTGACAGGGATCAGTGCTGGGTTTCTGAGACAACAAGGTGTAAAGCTGGATGAACACAGCAGGCCAAGCAGCATCATAGGAGCAGAAAGGCTGACGTTTCAGGCCTAGACCCTTCATCAGAAAAGGGGGAGGGGAAGGGGGTTCTGAAATAAATAGGGAGAGAGTGGGAGGCGGATAGAAGATGGATAGAGGAGAGGAAACAAACAGGTCGAAGAGGCGGGGATGGAGCCAGTAAAGGTGAGTGTAGGTAGGGAGGTAGGGAGGGGATAGGTCAGTCCAGGGAGGACGGACAGGTCAAGGGGGCGGGATGAGGTTGGTCGGTAGGAGATGGAGGTGCGGTTTGAGGTGGGAGGAGGGGATAGGTGGGAGGAAGAACAGGTTAGGGAG
>NC_063368.1:2001867-2011282 GCF_021869965.1 Rhincodon typus | reverse complement strand
GGTGGCATCGTTGTGGCACTGCAGGAGGCCCAGGATGGACATGTCATCTGAGGAATGGGAGGGGGAGTTGAAATGGTTCGCGACTGGGAGGTGCAGTTGTTTATTATGAACCGAGCGTAGGTGTTCTGCAAAGCGGTCCCCGAGCCTCTGCTTGGTTTCCCCGATGTAGAGGAAGCCAAACTGCACCTCCCAGTCGCGAACCATTTCAACTCCCCCTCCCATTCCTCAGACGATATGTCCATCCTGGGCCTCCTGCAGTGCCAATGGTATCAATGTGGATTTCACAAGTTTCAAAATCTCCCCTCCCCCTACCGCATCCCAAAACCAGTCCAGCTCGTCCCTGCCTCCCTAACCTGTTCTTCCTCCCACCTATCCCCTCCTCCCACCTCAAGCCGCACCTCCATCTCCTACCGACCAACTTCATCCCGCCCCCTTGACCTGTCCATCCTCCCTGGACTGACCTATCCCCTTCCTAACTCCCTACCTACACTCACCTTTACCACCTCTTCGACCTGTTTGTTTCCTCTCCACCTATCCTCTCCTCTATCCCTCTTCTATCCGCCTCCCATTCTCTGCCTATTTATTTCGGAACCCCCTTCCCCTCCCCCTTTTCTGATGAAGGGTCTAGGCCCAAAATGTCAGCCTCTCTGCTCCTATGATGCTGCTTGGCCTGCTGTGTTCATCCAGCCCTGCACCTTGTTGTCTCGGATTCTCCAGCATCTGCAGTTCCTACTATCTCTAGTGCTGGGTTTCTTATTGTTTGTGATATTAATAAATGATGGTGATGAGAATGTGGCAGGGGAGGTACAGAGATGGTAAGTAAGCTTACAGATGATTGGCCGAGTGGTTGACAGCGAGGAGGAATGTGTTCGGTTACAGGAGGATAGAAACGGATTGGTCAGATTGGTCAGTTCAGAAAAGATTTACTAGAATGTTGCCAGGGTTGGATGGTTTGAGCTACAGGGAGAGGCTGAATAGGCTGGGACTGTTTTCCTCTGGAGTGTCGAGAGGCTGTGGGGGTGGCCTTACAGAGGTTTATGAAATCGTGTGGGGCATGGATAGGGTAAATAGAAATGTTTTTTTTCCCTGGGGTGGGGGAGTCCAAAAGTAGAGGGCATGGGTTTAAGGTGAGAGAGGAAAGATGTAAAAGGGACATAAGGGGCAGCTTTTTGATGCAGAAGATGGTGCGTGTATGGAATGAGCTGCCAGAGGAAGTGGTGGAGGCTGGTACAATTACAACATTTAAGAGGAATCTGGGTGGTATATGAGGGTTTAGAGGGGTATGAGCCAAATGCTGTCAAATGCGGCCAGCTTTATATAGGATATCTGGTTGGCACGGACAAGTTGGACCGAAGGGTCTGTTTCCGTGCTGTACAACACTATCACTCTATGACTCTATGAGATCGGCAGATCAGTGTCAGCTGGAATTGACCCCTGATAAATGTGAAGTGATGCACACTGGAAGGAGGAACAAGACCAGAAATTACTCAATGAATGGCAGGAAATGAGGAAGCTCAGAAGAACAAAGGGATCTTGGGGTTTTTTTGTTCACAGATTCCAGAAGGTTGAGGACAGGTTAACAGGGTAGTTAAAAAGGCATTTGGGACCCTTGTCTTTACCAATCATGGCACAGATTATAAGATCAGGGAGGTTATATTAGAACTGTGCAGGACATTAGTTAGGCCACAGCTGGAGTACTGTGTGCGGTTCTGGTCACCTCACTATATGAAAGATGTGATTGCACTGGAGGGAGTGCAGAGGAGATTCACCAGGATGTTACCTGGGATGGAGAATTTCAGCGATGAAGAGAGACTGGATAGGCTTGGGTTGTTTTCTTTGGAACAGAGAAAGTTGAGGGAGGACCTGATTGAGGTGTGTAAGATTATGAGGGACATGGACAGGGTGAATAGAAAGCAGCTGTTCCCCTTAGTCGATGGGTCAAGAATCAAGGTTTAAATTAAAGGCAGGAGGTTTAAAGGAGATTTAAGGGCAGACCTTTTCACCCAGAGGGTGGTGAGGGTCTGGATTGCACTGCCTGGGAGGGTAGTTGAGATGGGAAAACTTACAATCTTTAAAAAGTACTTGGATGAGCACTTGAAATGTCAAAACATTCAAGGCTATGAGCCTAGAGCAGGAAGTTGGGACTAGTGTAGGTTTAGTTTTGGTGGTATAGATTCAATGGACTGAAGGGCCTCTCCTATACTGTATGATTCTATGATTATAGCAGCAGCTGGTTCACACATAAGAAGCTTATGGTAAAGATCAAGGCCTCAAATCAGCAGGTAGTCCCAGAGGATACAGACAGTGCAGGGGGATTACTTAAAAAAGAAATTAGGAGAGTGAAAAGGGGACAAGAAAAATACAGGTGAGTAACAGTGAGGAAAATCCAAAAATGCTTTACAGATTATTTTAGATTTAGATTTATTGTCACAGGTTTATAAAAATACAGTGAAAAGTGTTTCTTCACGCATCATATTGCTACCTATTGCCACACTACAGTGCCATCTTGAGACACTGAATATAAAGCAAGATTTTACTGCAGTAGAGTTCAACTTTCCCTTTTCTTCTTGTTCCTCCTCCGCTGCTCCTCCTGTCGTTACTTGGCATCGGTGGGAGCCTCTGTAACGGGTCTGGGGTGTCGGTTACAGGCCTCTGCCGCTGCCACATTTGTGACCACTGCATCTGAGCTGGAGCCATGGGCCTGGGGATGTGTGGGTTACCTCCTGTTCCCCATCCGATGGTCCTCCAGACGCAGCGGCTGGTCATCGGCGATCTCCACCATCCCTTTTGCTGACGTTACCGCTTCTTCAGGCACCCGGGCGTAGTCATGGACGTGGAGCCTCAGCCTAGCCTGCGGTTCTGGGCTGGGGGAGTCAGCCTGGGGTCTGCTCCTCACTCGCCCAGAGACCCCGAAGTGGGGTAGAGCCATGTCTGGTTCGTCCTGGTGTTCCTGCCGCTCCTAGCTGAGGGTTTTTGTCAGTACTTTATATCTGTATTCACCGTAGACAAGGATGATGTAGGTCAGGGAGGGCACTGTGATGCACCTGAATGAATTAGCATTGAGGGGGAGGAGGTATTAGTGGGTTTGGCGGCTTGAAAGTGGGTAAATCCGACCCCAGCCCATGTGAAACGTATCTCAGGAAGCCAAGGCCGGAGATTGCCAGGATCCTGATATTAATTTTGAAACCTTGTCCCTCCAGGAGAATTGAGGACAGGTAATGTTCAAGAACAGTGGTAGGGATAAACCAGGAAACTACAAGGCAATGAGCCACACATCTCACAGGGAAACTAAGGGAAACATTCTGAGGGACAGAATTAATTTCCACTTGTGGAGGCAAGGATTCCACAAGGAGAATCAATTCAGCTTTGTCAGGGGAAGATCCTGTCTGACAAATTTGATTGAGTTTTTTGAGGAGGTGACCAGGAGTGTAAATGAGGATCGGGCTTAAGAAGCTATGAGCCTGTGAGATGCAGGGCAATTTGGCAAATTGCATCCAAAATTGATTTCGTTGCAAGAAGCATAGAGTGATGGCTGAAGGGTGTTTTTTTGTGACTGGAAGCCTGTGTCCAGTGGGAGATACAGGGTTCGGTGCTGGGTCCCGTGCTGCTTGTTGTGTACATTAAAGATCTAGACATGAAGGTTGGGGGTTTGATTCACAGATGCTGGTGTGGTAAATAGCGAGAAGGAAAGCCTTAGGCTACAGGATGATACAAGGCTGAATGGTAGTAAATGGAATTTAATCCCGAAAAGTGTGAGGTGATGTATTTTGGGAGGACAAACAAGGTAAGGGAGTACTCAATGAATTGTGAATCAATGGCAGTAAGACAAGTAGATAAGGTGGTTAAGAAAGCATATGGGATACTTGCCTCTATTACACAAGGCACTGAATACAAGAGCATGGTGGAGCTGTATATAACATTAAGTAGGCCACAGCTGGAGTATCTGTGTGCAGTTCCTGTTGCCTAACAATAGGAAAGATGCGATTGCACTGGAGAGGTTACGTAGGAGAGTCACCAGGACGTAGCCTGGGCTGGAGTGGTTCAGTGATGAGCAGAGACCGGATAGGCTGGGATTGGAGTGGAGAAGGCTAAGGGAACATTTTGGGGAGGTGAGGGGGTCCTGAAGGAACTGTACAAATTTCTGAGGGGTATAGACACGGTAAATAGGGAGAAACTTTCCCTTGTGGCAGAGGGGTCCATAACCAGTGGCACAGTTATAAGGTTAAAAAAAATACAGTCGGTTTAGAAAGTATTTGAAGAGTAACATTTTTCACCAAGGGGGTTAATGGGTATCTGAAACTCACTGCTTAAAAGGGTATTAGAGGCAGGAACCCTCATGATATTTCACAAGATTTTAGATGAGCACTTGAAATGCCTTAGGATACAGGGCTATTGGTCAAGAGCCAGGAAAAGGGATTAGAGTGATAACTGCCTGATGATCAGTGCAGACAAAATGGGCTGAACAGCCTCTTTTCTGTGCTGTAACATCTCTATGAGTTTATCAGCCAAGGGTCTGCAGCCCAATGATCTGGGGAGCAGTGACTGGGTCACACAGAGTGAGGGGGTAATATGAGACTGCAGGATAATGTACCTACTGAGTCTGGCCATCGTACAGCACCTGAGTGTCTGGTTTTACCCAATATTTTAGCATTTCTCTCATGCCATTATCTACCTCTGTCATTTGGCGTCATACAACACCAAAATGTGAAATGGGAATACCGCAGGCTTGTGTTTTAAAAACAAACAGTAAAGTTGGAGTAATGCAGCTTATCTACAATTATAGACAAGTGAACTCAAAGATGTAGGGGCCTGAAAAGAGACACAAACTAACAAACATGAATTCTGACAAAAGTAGATGAAAGGACTGAGTAACGATAACTATGGAGATGGTGAGGTTGCCTCCTTGTAGCAGAATGACCCGGCTGGAGGAATGGGCCAAGAGACCACCCCAGGCTACAGAGAGACTGGGCCGAGAAACCGCCCCGGGTTACAGAGAGACTGGGCCAAGAGACCACCCCGGGTTACTGAGAGACTGGGCCGAGAGACCACCTCGGGCTACAAAGAGACTGGGCCGAGAGACCGCCCTGGGCTACAGAGAGACTGGGCCGGGAGGACGCCTCGCCAGGTCCACCTGAGGCTGGGAGCGAGGAAAAGAAGAAACAAACACCAAGAAAAGAAAAGAGAAGGAAATGAGAAAGAAACAGACAAGCTTTGGCTGAGGCCTCTTATTCCGCTGCCATCTTGGTGAGATTTTTAACAGCAATCGATAGAGGCTCCATCAGGGAAGATTTTTATTCCAGATATTTATTGAATTAAATTTTCACCACCTGCCCTAGTGGGTTTCAAATCCATGGGCCCAGCGCATTAAGAGGGAGGTGATGGCCCAGTGGTGTTGTTGCTGGACTTTTAACCCAGAGAACCAGTTTTCTGGAGACCTTGGTTCCAAACCTGCTATGACAATTGAGTTGATTCAATTGTAAAAGAATGTCTGAAATTAAGGATGATCGTGAAACCATTGCTGACTGTTGGAAAAACCCATCTGGTTCACTAATCCCCTTTAGGGAAGGAAATTAACATCCTTACCTGGTCTGGCCTACACGTGACTCCAGACCCACAGCGATGTGGTTGATTCTTAACTGCCCTCTGGGATTGACAACAAATACTGGCCCATCCTGAATGGATTGAAAAAAATAGCCACAGGGTTCTGAATGACTCACCCAGTGACTGGGCCACCTCTTCCTCCAATTCTGTCTTCATGTGAATAATTGATGGGGTTGCCTTGGGAAAGGTTAAGCCTTTATCTGTTAGAGTTTAGAAGATTGAGAGGTGATCTTATTGAAACATCAAAGATCCTGAGGGAATTGTTAGGCTGGATGGTGAAAGATTGTTCACCCTTGTAGGAGAAATGAGGAATGGAGGGCACAGCTTAAAAATGAGAGATCTCTCACTGGAGTCTGAGATGAGGAGATCCTTTTTCACTCTCAGACAGTTGTTAGTCTGTGGTATGGTATTTCCTGGAGAGGCTGTGTGAACTGGAAAGTTGGATTTACTTCCTTTACTTCCCTTCTTTGCCTCTGCTTTGCCTCATCGATACTTCCTGCTTCCTTGGGAAAGCAGCCAACATAATCAAAGACCCCTCCCACCCCGTTTATTCTTTCTCCCAGCCCCTTCCATCTGGCAGAAGATATAACAGCTTGAGTACATGTACAAACAGATTCAAGACAGTTACTAAGTTTGCGGATGACACCAAAATTGATGGTATAGCGGACAGTGAAGAAGGTTATCTAAGATTACAAAGGGGTCTTGATCAAATGGGTTAATGGGCTGAAGGGTGGCAGATGGAGTTTAATTTGGATAAATGCGAGGTATTGTGTTTTGGTAAAACGAACAAGGGCAGGACTTTTACAATTAAAAATAGGGCCCTGGGCAGTTTTGTAGAACAGAGAAACCTAGGGGCTCAGGTACATAATCCTTTGAAGTTTGCATCACATATAGACAGGCTGGTTGAGAAGGTGTTTAGCATGCTTGCCTTTATTGCTCAGTCCTTTGAATACAGGAGGTGGGATGTCATGGTGAGGTTGTACAGAACATTGTTGAGGCCGCTTCTGGACCACTGTATCCATTTCTGGTCGCCTTGTTATAGGAAGGATATTATGAAGCTGGAGAGGGTTCAGAAACACCTACCAGGGTGTTGCTGGGAATTGAATGTTTGAGTTATAAGGAGAGGCTGGATAGGCTGGGACTTTTTGCACTGGAGAGTAGGAGGTTGAGGGGTGACCTTATAGAGGTTTACAAAATCATGAGGGGCGTAGATAAGAATAGCAGGTGTTTTTTTACCTTAGGGTGGGGGATTACAATGCTAGGGGGCATATTGTTAAGGTGAGAGGAGAAAGATTTTAAAAAGACATGAGGGGCAACTTTTTTACACAGAGTGGTTAGTGTGTGGAACGAACTGCCAGAGGAAGTGGTGGGTATGGGGACAGTTACAATATTTAACAGACACTTGGACAAGTTCATGAATAGTAAAGGTTTGCAGGGATATGGGCCAGGAGCAGGCAGGTGGGACTATTTAATTTGGGAATGTGGTCGGCATGGACTGGTTGGACCAAAGAGTCTGTTTCTGTGCTGTATGATTATGACTTGGGGTGGCACAGTGGCTCAGTGGTTAGCACTGCTGCCTCACAGCACCATGGACCCGGGGCCTGACTCCAGCCTCGCGCAACTGGGTGCTCTGATTTCCTCCCACAGTCCAAAGATGTGCAGATTAGATGGATTGGTCAAGGGAAATATAGAGATATGGGGATAGTGTAGGGCAGGTGGGTGCCCTTTGGAGGGTTGCAGCAGACTCGATGGACCGAATGGTCTTCTTCTGCACTATAGGGATTCTATGACTTTAAGAACAGCTTCTTTCCTGCTTTTATCAGCCTTTTGAACAGACCTCTCAAATGTTAATGTCGATCTCTCTCTGTGCACCTTCTCTGCGGCTATTACAATTGCACTGTGTTCTGCTATCCTGATGTACTTTGTATGATACGATCTGCCTGTACAGCACGCAAAACAACATTTTTCACTGTATCTCGGTGCATGTGATAACAATAAATCAAATGAAATCATCTTTAGGGTCTTGACTCTCAAGATGTGAAATAGGGTCAAGTTGTGACCATTGTCAATGCTGAGAGTGCTCCAGCCATGGCTCTTGATGCTGCTTCAGAGAGACTTTCAGAGTGTCTTTGTAATGTTTCCTTTGTCCTCCCCTGGAACAAGGACGATTTGAGGATTGAGTAAACCTGCCTGGGAAAATACTTCAGAGATAGTAGAAACTGCAGATGCTGGAGAATCTGAGATAACAAGGTGTAGAGCTGGATGAACACAGCAGGCCAAGCAGCATCAGAGGAGCAGGAAGGCTGACGTTTCGGGCCTAGACCCTTCTCGACTCTGTTATGCCACAGTCTGATTGCCCCTGTTAATTTTTCTCCCGCTTATTTATCAAAAGTTTATCTTTCTCTGTCTTGAAAATATTCAAAGATTCTGCTTTTGCTACGTTTTGAGAAAGAACAGTCCAAAGGTTCACAGCTCTCTGTGGGAAAAGGTTTCACCTCAGCTCTGTTTCAAATGGGCCTAAGTCCCCTCATACATTCATTAAACTTCAGTAGATACAGGCCTAGCCTGGTCAATCTTTCTTCATGAGACAACCTGGCCCAGTCCAGGTACTAGACTAGTAAACTGACTCTGAACTGCTTCCAAAACATTATAACCTTTCTTAAAGAAGGAAACCAATACTGTACATAATATTCCAGGTGTTGTCTAATCAGTGCACAAAATAACTGAAGCATAACCTTCTTACGTTTGTAATCAATTCTCATGTCATTTGTGCCAATATGGACAATGACTTCTGTTTGTTTACCCTCCCATTTCAGGATGCCCTGTACCCTCTCAGAAACATCCATGACCCCGGCGCCAGGAGGCAACATACCATCCTGGAGTCTCTCTCATAGCCACAGAATCTGTGCCCCTGCCTATCAATCCCCAATTACTATTGTATGCTTTGTCCCTCCCCTCTGCACGGCAGGGCCAGCAATAGTGCTACTATAATGGCCGCTGGTGTTGCTGTCTCCTGATGGCTACTGATCAGTATCCGACAACACCTTCCGGTCGCCGACCATTTTAACTCCCCCTCCCACTCCCTGGGTGACATGCCCATCCTGGACCTTCTCCAGTGTCACAACGACGCCACCCGCAAACTGGAGGAGCAGCACCTCACATTCCGCCTTGGGAGCCTACAACCCAATGGTCTCAATGTGGACTTTACCAGTTTCAAAATCTCCCCATCCCCGGCCTCATCCCATGTTCAACCCTCCCTCTCATCCCCGCCTCCTTGACCTGACACAACCTGTCCATCTTCTCTCCCACCTAACTGCTCCTCCCACCTCACTGACCAATCCCCACCACTGCCTACCTGCACTTACCTGTCACCATCCCACCTACTTTCCTCAACCCCACCCCTCCTCTCTTTATTTATTTCAGAGCTCCCTTGCCCCTCCCCATTTCTGTAGAAGGGTCCCTAACTGAAATGTCAGCTTTCCTGCTCCTCTGATGCTGCCTGTCTTGCTGTGTTCCTGCAGCTCCACACTGTGTTCCTCCTGCTCCTCTGATGCTGCCTGGCCTGCTGTGTTCCTCCAGCTCCACACTGTGTTATTCCTGCTCCTCTGATGCTGCCTGTCCTGCTGTGTTCCTGCAGCTCCACACTGTGTTCCTCCTGCTCCTCTGATGCTGCCTGGCCTGCTGTGTTCCTGCAGCTCCACACTGTGTTCCTCCTGCTCCTCTGATGCTGCCTGTCCTGCTGTGCTCCTCCAGCTCCACACTGTGTTCATCCTGCTCCTCTGATGCTGCCTGGCCTGCTGTGTTCCTCCAGCTC
>NC_063368.1:1969746-2001160 GCF_021869965.1 Rhincodon typus | reverse complement strand
TCCTGCTCCTCTGATGCTGCCTGTCCTGCTGTGTTCCTGCAGCTCCAACTGTGTTCCTCCTGCTCCTCTGATGCTGCCTGGCCTGCTGTGTTCCTGCAGCTCCACACTGTGTTCCTCCTGCTCCTCTGATGCTGCCTGTCCTGCTGTGTTCCTCCAGCTCCACACTGTGTTATTTCTGCTCCTCTGATGCTGCCTGGCCTGCTGTGTTCCTCCAGCTCCACACTGCGTTACCTCCAACATGAAATACTTGTTTGACAGGGGAACAGTTGCTGGGGATTCCTGCAGTGACGGCCTGCCCTGTCCAGCAGTCACCCATCTATCTTCCTGCACCTTGGGTATGACCATGTTTCTGTCACTTCTATCTATGACGCTGTCTGCCACTTGAACGCCCTTAGTGTCTCCAGCTGTTGCTCAAGCTGGTTTGGGGGGCAGCTGAAGCTCAATACACTTCCTGCAGATGTCACTATCAGGAATACTCACAGCGTTCATGATTGAGCATAAGGAGATAAGAAATAGGAGCAGGAGTAGGCCATCTGGCCCATTCAATAAGATCATGGCTGATCTTTTCGTGGACTCAGCTCCACTTACCCACCCACTCACTATAACCCTTAATTCTTTTACTGTTCAAAAATCTATCTTTGCCTTAAAAACATTCAATGAGGTAGCC
The DNA here is from genome assembly GCF_021869965.1 of Rhincodon typus. NCBI lineage: Eukaryota > Metazoa > Chordata > Chondrichthyes > Orectolobiformes > Rhincodontidae > Rhincodon > Rhincodon typus. Next base: position 2,000,493 of record NC_063368.1, on the reverse strand, counting down.
TCAACTGCTTCAATGGGCAGGGAATTCCACAGATTCACAACCCTTTGGGTGAAGAAGTTCCTCCTCAATTCAGTCTAAAATCTGCTCCCCCTTACTTTGAGGCTATGCTCCCTAGTTCTAGTTTCACCTGCCAGTGGAAACAACCTCCCTGCTTCTATTTTATGTATTCCCTTCATAATTTTATATGTTTCCATAAGACACCCCCTTATTCTTCTAAATTCCAATGAGTATAGTCCCAGTCCACTCAATCTCTCCTCATAAACCAACCCTCTCAACTCCGGAATCAACCTTGTGAACCTGCTCTGCACCCCCTCCAGTGCCAGTACATCCTTTCTCAAATAAGGAGACCAACACAGTGCTCCGGGTGTAACCTCACCAGCACCCTATACAGCTGCAGCATCACCTTCCTGTTTTTAAACTCCATCCCACTAGCAAGTAAGGACAATATTCCATTTGCCTTCTTAATTACTCGCTGCACCTGCAAACCAATTGACCATGAATGGTTTATGGCGAGCGGGCAGGAAAGTGCCATTGAGCCCGAGATGAGATCAGCCACGATTGTATTAAATAGCAGAGCAGGCTTGAGGGGATGAATGGTCTATTCCTGATCCTAGCTCTTAGGTTCTTACGAATACCTGCTACAACCCGGACCCTGAATCGTTGAGGTCACAGGGTGATGAGTTTTGGAAAATGTCACACTGAGATATCCGCAAATTGTGTTTATTTTCTGACTTTAATGTGGAGACACGTCTGAAAGGCATCCTTGATATTTATGGCTGGATCAAAGGCTAAAGGTTTGAAAAGAGAGAAAGGCAGTGAGTCAGGAGAGTGGGATATCTAGTCATCTGAAGAAAATGGCTATGAATAATACCGTAAGAGTGAATGCATGTGCTCTGTGTACATTTGTGTATATGGAGGTTTAACTGTGTCTGTATGTGTGCCTGTATATATTCTGTCAATTCAGTTTTATGAAATAAAAGTTAAAACAGAATTACAAGAGCAAGGAGGTGATATTGTACTTGTACAAGATGCTGGTTATACCTCAGCTGGTGCATTGTGTACAGCTGTGTGTGGCACGATATAGGAAAGATGTGAATGCATTGGAGAGAGTGCAGAAACAGTTTACAGGAATGGTTCCAGGGATGAGAAACTTCAGTAATGAGGATAGGTTGGAGAGATTGGAACTGTTCTTCTTTGAGAGAAGAAGGCTAAGAGGAGATTTTGATAGAATGAGGAATCTGGACAGAGTGGATAGGGAGAAGCTGTTGTTGCTGATAAAAGGTTTGAGAAGGAGGATGCACAGATCTGAAGTAGTTTGCAAAAGGGACAAATGTGGTGAGAAAGAAACTTTTCTCACTGGGTGAGGAATTTAAGGCTGGAATGCACTGTCTGCAAAAATGGCAGAGGCATGTTCAACTGAGGGCTTTAATATTATTGGGTAATTTCAATAGAAAGAATGGTGGAGGTTCACGGAGAAAAGGCAGGAGATAGTCACAAAGTCATGATGCTCCTTCAGAGAGCTTGAGCAGACACGATGGGTTGAATGGCCTCCTATGCACCATTATAATCCTGTGATCAATGGAGTTTGGTCACGAGGTTTGATGGAATTGTCAGCCCAGCCCTGACACTGCGCCCCCTGACAGAGGCAGACTCACATTCTCGGGGGTGGAGGGGGATCCTGTGTGTGACAGCATCTGGAATAGCACCATGTGTCAGGGCCACAGCCTGGGGAATAGGTACAGCTCACACCAGGCTCCGTGATCGCATCTGGTGGTTGGGGTAGGTGGGGGGATGCTGCACCTCCTTCCATTTCCTATGGGGGACCTTTGCTTCAGAAACTGTCATAAACGCACTCGTAAACATCTTCCTGGGCCTGAGACTGCACCTTCTGAGCACTCTGCAAACAAGGAGGAAAGACAGACAAGGTCAGTGTTTGGTTGGTCGAGCAAGAGCTCTCTGTGGCTGCAGTCACTCCCAAGGGGCCACACCCTTGTCCCTGAGAAGGATTGCAACTAAATTGTCGACCATTGTGGAGGATGTGGATCCCAATCAGCGAGTGGTGGGGCAAGAAACAGGCCAATGTCAGCCTCAGTCTCCCATTCCTAGCGGGGAGCTGCAAGCTGGGATCTGGGAGTCCGGAGGAAACGAGTCACCAGTTTCCCTTTCCTCTGTCCCGGTGGCAGGAATTTGATCTTTACAGTGCTAGAGGTCATTGTCCACACAAGGTGTTTGTGACCCTCTGTGCCACAAGTCCATTGGTCAGTCAGTGAGACCACTCAACATGTCCACCCGGTGGGCTTTTTTTATTCGCTCATGGAATGTGGGAGACACTGGCCAGGCCAACATTTATTGTTGGACCCTAGCTGCCCTTGAGGAGGTGATGGTGAGCTACCTTCTTGAACGGCTATAGTCCATTTGCTGTAGGAAGACCCACAATGCTCTCAGGGGTGGAATTCCAGGATTTTGACCCAGTAACAGTGAAGGAACAGTGATATATGACCACGTCAGGACAGTGAGTGGCTTGGAGGGGAACTTGTATGTGGTGGTGTTCCCAGTACCTGCTGCCCTTGTCCTTCTAGATAGAAGTGGTCATGGGTTTGGAAGATGCTGTCTGAGGATCTTTGGTGAATTTCTACAGGGCATCTTGTAGATAGTACACACTGCTGCTACTGAGCGTCAGTGGTGGAGGGAGTGGATGCTTGTAGATGTGGTGCCAATCAAGCGGGCTGCTTTGTACTGGATGGTATCAAGCTTTTTGAGTGTTGATGGAGCTGCACCCATCCAGACAAGTGGGGAGTTAACCAGGGCCCTTAGCCTTTGCAGTATCTGGTGCTTCCAAACATTTCCTGATATCAAGTGGAGGAAAGACTGGTATCTGTAATGCTGGGGACCACTCATTCACTCGGCACTTCTGGCTGAAGATTGCTGCGAATGCTTCAGCCTTATCTTTTGCACTGATGTGCTGGGCTCTTCCATCATTAAGGATGGGGATATTTGTGGAGCCTCCTCCTCCAGCGAGTTGTTTAATTGTCCACCACCATTCACAACTGGATGTGGCAGGACTGCAGAGCTTAGATCTGATCCTTCGTTGTGGGATCACTTAGCTCTGTCTATCACTTGTTGCTTTCGCTGTTTGGTGTGCAAGTAGTCCTGTTTGGTGGCTTCACCAGGTTGATACCTCACCTTCAGGTATGCCTGGTGCTGCTCCTGGCATGCCCTCCTGCACTCTCCATTGAACCGTTGGGACCAGTGTGTCTACTATAATGAAGACATCCCCCTATTGAGATGGTCAATAACTACTGTCCCTGTCAGTGAATCCCTTATCCTGACACTAATGTGAATGGGAACGTTTAGACACACTTACTTTATCAGCAAGAAACTCAATGTGATTGGAAAGAGAGATAATGTCACCGGAATGTTCTGTCTTGCACTCATCAGGACTCAATGCAAGAATAACTTCAAAATCATTTCAGGAGAGAAGCTGAGATAACAAGGTGTAGAGCTAGCTCTACACCTTGCTATCTCAGATTCTCCAGCATCTGCAGTTCCTGTTATCTCAGGAGAGAAGCTGGTTGGTTGTCAAGTCGACTCTGATTGGCTGAGGCATTGCCTTGGAGAAAGCAACTGACAACAATAGTGGCCAGTCAGCACAGACACAATGGGCTGAAGGGCCTGTTCCTGTACTGTTCTAAGTTCTATAGGCTCCTCAAGCTCCAGTGTAATTGAGAAAAGGTGCGAGAAAGACTATCTTAGAACAGGCTCCTGAAAACAGAGAAAATGATCTTCTATTTCCACTTGTTTGAAATGATGCATTGACATACTATGACCCACCCTGTACAAACAAAAGTGATATGTTCAGAAAGGATTTTGGATAATCCAAGATAGAGGACAGAAAAAGGTCTTGGCTGTAAGATCTGCTCCTTTTTTGAGGTTTTTTCAGTGTTGGAGCTGATTTCCTCTCATACCTGGAGCAGTAATTATTGTTTTTTTAAGCTGTTGCGCTGTTTTGGAACTTTGGAAAAAATGATCTTTAAAAAAGGAGGAAGAGAGAGAGAGAGCAGGGACCATGTGGGAGGTTAAAAAAAAGGATTCATGAACCTACACAGCTATCTAACCAGGCAGTGAACTTCATAACATTTAAAAGGCATCTGGATGGGTCCATGAATAGGAAGAGTTTAGAGGGATATGGGCCAAATGCTGGCAAATGGGACTAGATTAATTGAGGATATCAGATCAGCATGGACGAGTTGGACTGAAGGGTCTGCTTCTGTGCTGTACAACACTCTGACGCTAAGCCCTGCACTTGTTTGAGTTATCGATAAGCTCAGGGAGCTTTGTTGCTTTTCCCAACAGCCAGTCAGAGTCGACTTGCCAAACCAACATCCCCCTTTTCTCCTGTGGTATAAATTATTATGAGAGTTTCAACTTTGGTATACTTGTAACAGTCCTGAGGAGTGCAAAATGAATTACAGTGAGACTCAGGAGTAAAAGTTAGACAAACCGTTGATGCTTTATTTCTTTGAGATGAAGCTTGCATTTTGGATCTGTCATTGTGTAGGGAGCTGTACACTGATACCTTGTGTATCTGCAGGGCCTGCATAAAGAGAGGACACGCTGTCACTTCACTTGTCCCCAAACACTAGGGCTAACAATTGCCATCTGAGAACAAACGGATGAGTAATAATTAGGAACAAATGGGAGAATTACATAACAATGAAATGAATATGAAATTACAGTCAGGTCAGCAAATCTTCAGAGAGACCAGGGTTAGAATGTCTGTGCACTGTAAACTCAGCACAAAGAGCAAGTGCTGAGGGGATCCTTGCTGGTTACAAATACACTGATACCTACCTTCCAGTTGTACAGAGCTCTGATTTCCACCTCATGTCACTAAGGTGTCAGGAATAGTAGCCTCCAGAAGGAAAGCGTGTGTGCAGATGAGATGCAGACTGAGAGAACTCAGTGTTACTCAGCAGCAGTCGGTGTGAGAGAGCCATTGACTCTGAGCTCAGATATACAACGGTCATCCTGAATACTGCCTCACTGCCTGACCCCCAGAGGGGACCTCCAGTAAATACAGGTACACTCCTTCCCCGGGGACCCCCTGTAAATACTGACATATGCCCCCCACCCCCACCCCCACCCCACCACCCCCACCCCTAGCTCCTGCCCCAGAACACCCTGTAAATACTGACACATGCCCCACCCTCCCCAGGTACCCCCTGTAAATACTGACACATGCCCCATGAATCCTTGCAGCTCAGCTGCCCTCCTCGGGGGGTGACTCGTTGGGGTCCTTTGTTGGACATTTGGCAGCGGGTTGTGACAGTCAGCCATTGGTTTTCTCACCCAGACCCTAACTGAGAAGGTACTGACTCCTTTCCAGCTCATTAAATTTTCTTTCTGCCTCCATGTTAACCGTTTCCTGGATTCTCCCATTCATTCTCCCAACACAGAAACATAGCAGATAGGAGAAGGGGTAGGCCATCTGACCCTTCGAGCCTGCTACACCATTGAATATGACCATGGCTGCTCATCGAGCTCAATACCCTAATCCTGTCCTCCCCCATTTCCCTTGATCCTTTTAGCCACAAGAGCTACATCTACATTCTTCTTCAAAACATACCATGTTTTGGCCTCAACACCTTTCTGTGTCAGAGAATTCCACAGGCTCATTACTCTCTGGGTGAAGAAATTTCTCCTCATCTCAGTCCTGAAAGATTTACCCCTTATCCTTAAACTATGACCCCTAACTAGGGGACTCCCCCACCATCAGGAATGTCCTCCCTGCATCTAACCTGTCTAGTCCTGTTAGATCTCTCAGATTTCCCCTCATTCTTCCAAACTCCAGTGAATACAATCCTAACTGACTCAATCTCTCCTCATACATCAGTCTTGCCACTCCAGGAATCAATTTGATAAACTTTTGCTTAGCTCCCTCTGTAGCAAGAACATTCTTCCTCAGATAAGGAGACCAAAACTACATGTAATATTCTAGGTGTGGTCTTTCCAAGATCATGTATAATTGCAGCAAGACATCAGTGCTCCTGTACTCGCTGTGAAGGCCAACATTCAATTTACCTTGTTTTCTGCCTGCTGTATCATAGAATCCCTACAGTGTGGAAGCAGGCCATTCGGCCCATCAAGTCCACACCAATCCTCCAAAGAGCATCCCACCCAGAACCACCCCCCTGCCCTATTCCTGAAACCCTGCATTTCCCATGATTAATCCACCTAGCCTGCACATCCTTATACACTATGGGTAATTTAGCATGGCCAATCCACCTAGCCTGTACATCTTTGGACTGTGGGAGGAAACCCACGCAGCCATGGGGAGAATGTGCAAACTCCACACAGACAGCTGCCTGAGGGTGGAATTGAACTCAGGTCCCTGGTGCTGTGAGGCAGCAGTGCTAACCACTGTGCCACCCCTGTGTATCTACATTCTTATTTTCAGTGTCCGGCATACAAGGGCACTCAGATCTCATTGAACATTCCACCCTCTCAATTTACAGCCTTTCAATCTGCCTTCCTATTTTTGCTCTCAAAGTGGAAAACCTCACATTTATCCACATCATTTTGCATCTCTCATGCACTTGCTCACTCACTCAACCTGTCCGAATTCCTCTGCACTCTGAGCCTCTCTTACTGTGTATATAACACACTTCAAACTGTAGTACACTCCACACTCAGTAATGTAGTCTTGGTGTGCACAGGGACACAAGGACAGAGTCCAAATAACTTGTCTTCCCTATTAAATAGTACCTTACCATGTAGGCATCTTCAGTAGTATCCTCTGTGCTATGTGATCTGTTATTTTGCTGCGATTCAGAGTTGGGTGATATCTGGAAAACAGGGAAACCTGATGTCAGGAATATTTGTCATGATTCTTTTAACACAGCACCTGTTTGCAACTTAGTAAAGGCAAATTAACTTTAATATGAATTCCAAACTGTAATCCTGTGGAACTTTCTGGTGACTGTCTTAAATCATAACATTTCTGCTTCAAGGGGACAACTTGCTTGAGGAATGCAAGTCTCAAAAGGTAAGATAAGTTTAAACAAAAACCCGGGGCTGAGAAATTGGTAAATGACTCTTTGATAAGTAACTTTCAAAGAGTTGTCTATGTTTGCAAAAAACAGTCAAAGGTGAAAGCATCATGCAATGAGTGATTGCTCCTAAATGTCTTGGTAGAGACAAGATGTTGACAGTTATCCTCATAAGGGATTCTACATCAGTCACATAGTTCATATATCAGAAAGCTTTATGAACAGGAAACTCCTTGGTGGAAAGAGACAGTCTGGAAAGAACATTGTTAATTCTGATAGAGGTATAAACTATTCAGGTCAGTCCCAGAATCAAAGGGATTTGGAAGGTAAAGATCAAATTTCTGTTTGGAACATCTCAGTATGCCACATTGCCATGGAGGTGAGTCAGGACATTAATGAGGTTCCTTTGTTTTTTTGTATCTTTGTGTATTTGCAGACAGAAGCAAACTGTTCAGACAGAAACTGTTGTAGCTTACCAAGTTGAGCTAAAAGGATAAATGTCAGCCAGGCCTGCACTTTAAGCAGAGAAAATATTAACTTTATTGTTCAAAGCACAGATGTGAACTGAAGCTCAGACTCAATTTGAAGATTATATTTGAGTGAAGAAAGGCTAGAAGACTTAGCTAGTTTGGCGCTAGAGGGAAAAAAAATCTACAGTGGCCCTCAATGTAAACACTCTTCTGGCTGAAGAAGGCAGGGAGAGAGAGAGAGAGAGAGAAAGAAAATCTGCCAAGAACTGCTGTGCATCAGGGTAACAGCAATGAAGTTCTTTCTAATTTGTCAAATCACTACACAGGAATTGTGAGTGGAAGTCAGGATCAATATGAATACTCCCAGGCCTTACCAGACGGCTGTAGGAAAGTTTGAAGTTAGTCCTGAGAGACTGGATACCCTGGCAGAAGCTGATAAACAGTTGTACACTTTCTGGGAGCTGAGGGAGGTAGGAAATAATGGAAAAAGGAAGATTGACTTAAGGGTTTTAGTCTAAATAGTGTCATAGAGTCATACAACATGGAAACAGGCCCTTTGTTTCAACCCGCCCATGCCGACCAGATATCCTAAATTAATCTGGTCCCATTTGCCAGCATTTGGCCCATAATCCCTCTAAACCCTTCCTATTCATATACCCACCCAGATGCCTTTTATATGTTGTAATTGTACCAGCCTCCACCACTTGGAAGTCGAGTTTTGTTTTGGTTTTCATTTAACATATAAGTAATTACCCAAAGCATTGCTTATTTTGAGTGTTTGCTTTACTTGATCCTTAAACAGTGAAATCTTTTTTGATTTTTACATCTTAGAGTCTTGTGGCTTTGTCCTTTCATTAAATCACACGGTTTTCAAGTTACACTTTGAAGGTATCCATGAGGATTGTAACATATTGATTACAAAGTGCAGATCTTCCTAGGGAGTATCAATCACAAACAGTAACATGTCCATCAGACATCTCAGTGAAATAATCTTCTCCACCTCTGATGTTTTGTGAATTGACATTTTGAATAAATCCTTACCCCATTCCACTCCATGTCTTTGATTTGTGCTGCTGATAAACATGGCAGAAATTTTTCTGTCATAGGATTCTGAATGAGCACAACATCAGAAACTAGAAAAGGCAGAGCAGGATTGCTTTATTTACTGTCTCCATTCAGCACAGAGGGAACGCAGCATCTTCAAAATGAGGAGTTAAACATCACAGGTGGAAATCAAAATCCCACTTAGCACTTTTTAAAGTTGAGCAGGGGAGTTCTCCTCAATGACCTGGGCCAGTTTTTACCCCTCAACCCCCTTACAATCTGTAACCTCATGACCCAGCATATCCCCCACTCAACCATTACCATCAAGCCAGGGAATCAACTCTGGTTCAATGGAGAGTGCAGGAGGGCATGCCAGGGGCAGCACCAGGCATACCTGAAGGTGAGGTATCAACTTGGTGAAGCCACCAAACAGGACTACTTGCACACCAAACAGCGAAAGCAGCAAGTGTCAGACAGAGCTAAGCGATCCCACAACCAACAGATCAGATCTAAGCTCTGCAGCCCTGCCATATCCAGTTGTGAATGGTGGTGCACAATTAAACAACTCACTGGAGGAGGCAGGTCCACAAATATCCCCATCCTCAATGATAGAATAGCCCAGCACATCAGTGCAAAAGATAAGGCTGAAGCATTCGCAGCAATCTTCAGCCAGAAGTGCTGAGTGGATGATCCATCTCAGCCTCCTCCAGTGGCCCCCAGCATTACAGATACCAGTCTTCAGCCAATTCAATTCACTCCATGTGATATCAAGAAACAATTGGAGACACTGGATACTGCAAAGGCTACGGGCCCTGACAACATTCCGGCAATAGTACTGAAGACCTGTGCTCCAGAACTTGCCGCTTCCCTAGCCAAGCTTTTCTAGTACAGTTACAACACTGGTACCTACCTGCCAATGTAGAAAATTGACCAGGTATGTCCTGTACACAAAAAGCAGGAGGAATCTTGTATGATTTGCAGAAAATGGGTATGCAGGAACAGCATGTAATAAGAAAGACAAATGAAATTCTGGCATTTATTGTACAAGGACTGGATTATAAAAGTAATGAGTATTGTTATAGTTATATAAGGCGTTGGTGAGACCACGTGTGGAGTATTGTGTCCAGTTTTGGTCTCCTTACTTGAGGAAGGATGTGGTGAGTCAGTTCAGAGGAGGGTCATCAGGTTGATTCCAGAGATGAAAGGGCTGTCATACAAGGAGCATTTGAATAGCTTGGGCTTGTACTTGCTGGAGTTCAGAAGAATGAGGGGAATCTGGTTGAGGTATATAAAACGCTAAAGGGGATTGATAAGGTGGATGTTGAACAGATGTTCCCCCTTGTCAAACAGTCTCGAGTAAGAGATCATTAGTATAGAGCGAGAGGAGGTTGGTTCAAAGCTGAGATGAGGAGAAACTACTTCTCTCAGAGGGCTGTGAATCTGTAGGGCTCACTGCCCCAGAGCACAGTGGAGGCAGAATCAATCAACAGATTCCAGGAAGAAACCAGTACGTTTCTGATGAAAAGCCGGATAAAGGACTATGTGAAGCAGGCAGGAAAATGGAGTTGAGACCAGGGTAAGGTCAGCCATGATCATGTTAAATGGCAGAGTGAGGTGAAGAGAAATTTCTTCAGTCAGAGAGCGTCAATGGTTGGAATTCCACCCCCCACCAACCTCCCAGAGGATGATCCATTATTGAACAGATTGGGATTGACATCAAGAAGAGAGACAGTGGGAAATTGAAGTGAAGCCCAAGTGTGGCCATATCTGAATGGTGGAGCAAAACCGAAGGGCCGAATGATCTCTGATCTGTACTCTTAGAAATGTAAATCTTTGTTGAGACATGAAGGAAAACCAGTACCACTTGGAAAAGAAGATTCCAGTGGCTTTCCGTTTCTAGGGGGGAGTGTCTGGATCCACTACGTGGCCAATGGATTGAATTATTGGGGTGGTTTATGAGTCCAGTCCTGATAAGGCTGGGAGAAGGCCTGTTTCTGGTACACATGGCAGACTTTGCACTTACCTGAGCCTGCAGCACTGTGTCTGGATTAGCAGGTTTCATCAGGCAAACCTTACACCTGTTACAAACCTGAAACAGAAAGAATAACTCTGAGCTTCACTTTCTGCTCTGTACAATGACAAGGCCTGATCATTCAGCCCTCCCTTTGTCCAGCTTGTGTCAGTTTCCTCTCAAAGTCAGAGTTTGTTGCCACACTGCCAGATCCCCTCACAATACTCTCTTTCTTGATTGATCTCCGTGATCCACTGCAACAGGAAGATCCCACATTTTTAGAACCCAGTAGATTCCACATGTTGTCCTGCTTTCAAAACTGCTCACATCATCTCATCCAACTCACTGGACATTCTCCCAAAACCTTAAACCATGCCCAACTTGACTCTGTCTAATTTTGGACTAATTCCAGTTTCCACAACCTCAGAAATTTCATTCCACACGCAAACCATCCTCTGTGTAAAGAATTTGCCCCTCATGTCTTTTTTAAATCTCTCTCCTTAAAAATGGGCCCCTGGCCTTGAAATCCCACACCCTGGGGAAAAGACAACTACCATTAACTCTATCTATATCCCTCATTATTTTATAAACTTTGATAAGGTTACCTCTCATCCTCCCACGATCCAGTGGAAAAATGTCCCAACCTATCCGGCCTTTCTTTACAACTCAAACCATCCATATCTGGCAACATCCTGGTAATTCTCTTCTGAACCCTCTCCAGTTTAATCACATTCTTCCTGTAACTGGGCAATCAGAACTGGACACAGTATTGCAGAAGTGGCCTCACCAATGTCCTGCACAGCCTCAACATAACATCCCAACTCCTATACATAATGGATGAAGCAATGAAGGCAAACGTGTCAAACACCATTTTCTCTCTAATTATGGGATAATCCTAGTCTCCCAATCTCTCTCTAAACCTGGGATAACCCAACTTTCCTAGTTTCTGTGATCCTAGGATAATCCTGGTCTCCCAATCTCTCTAATTCTGGATATCCTAAGTGGGAGTTATGATTTTTGTCAGACACTGACCTTCCTTTTGATGAGTACCACCAATGTAGCAGTGACACTGTACAATGCCAGGATGATGCAAATAGTTCCGAGGATGTACTGCAGGGTGAAAGAAGTCTTCACGTAAACAGCATCTGGAGTGGGAGACCATACACAGCGATGAGAGCAGGCACCGTGAGGTTCAGAGAGTGTCAGACTGTGTCACAGTGATCATCTCCTGCAGCATGTCCTGATGCAGGAACTTGCTGCAGGAGATTATACCAGAATGGACCCTAAGGTAAAGGGATTAGTGAAGGATAGGTTGCAGCAGTTAGAATTGTTCTTCTTTGAGGAGATGGAAGCTTTTTTGAGGAAGTTAGCAAAGATTGATGAGGGCAGAGCACTAGATGTTGTTTACTTGGACTTCAGTAAAACTTTGACGAGCTTCCGCATGGTAGACTAATTAGTAAAGTTAGGTCACATGGGATTCAGGGTGAGTTTGCCAATTGGATATGAAATTAGTTTAATGGCAGGAGACAAGGTGTGATGGTGGAGGCCTGTGACCAGGAGTGTTCCACAGGGATTGGTATTGGGTCCACTTTTGTTTGTCAGTTATATAAATATTTGGATGGGAATGTAGAAGGCAGGGTTAGTGAGCTTGTGGATGACACCAAAACTGGTGGCATAGTAGACAGTGAAGAAGGTTTTCTAAGATTACAAAGGGATCTTGATCAATTGGGTCAATGGGCTGAAGAGAGACAGATGGAGTTCAACCTGGATAAATGTGAGATATTGCATTTTAGTAAAACAAACAAGGAGAAGGACTTATACAATAATTGGTAAAGCCTTACGTAGTGTTGCAGAACAGAGGGACCTAGAGGTTCATGTACATAATTCTTTGAAGCCTGCATCGCATATAGACAAGGTGGTTAAAAAGGCATTTAGGACACTTGCCTCATTGCTCAGTCCTTTTGAGTATAGGAGTTGGGAAGTCATTTTAAGGCCTCTTCTGGAGTACTGTGTCCAGTTCTGGACCCCTGTTATAGGAAGGATATTATTAAGCTGGAGAGGGTTCAGAACAGATTTACCAGGATGTTGCTGGGAATGGAAGGTTTGAGTTATAAAAAAAGGCTGGAATAGGCTGGGACTTTTTTCACTGGAACATAGAAAGTTGAGGGGTGACCTTATAGAGACCTTTAATATCATGAGGGGCTAGAGTTAGAGTTAATGGTAGTTGTCTTTTCACTGGGATGGGAGATTTCAAGACTAGGGGACGTATTTTTAAGGTGAGAGGAGAAAGATTTTAAAAAGACACGAGGGGCAACATTTTTACATAGAGTGGGGTTCACATGTGGAATGAACTTCCTGAGAAAGTGGTGGATGTGGGTACAGTTACAACGTTTAAAAGACATTTGGATAAGTACATGAGTAGGAAAGGATTGGATGGATACAGGCTAGGAACAGGCAGGTAGGACTAGTTTAGTTTGGGATTATGGTCAGCATGGACTGGTTGACTGAAGGGTTTGTTTCCATGCTGTATGACTCTATGACTTTATGTGTGTGGTAAGAGTGTAACTGGAGGGATATAACAGTGAGGGCGAGCAGGGAGTGGTAATAGAGAAGGGTAATAGTGAGGGGTATAACTATGATGGATGTAACAGCAGTGGCATAGTGGCTCAGCAATTAGTACTGCTGTCTCCCAGGGCCAGGGACCCAAAGAGGATTCAGGTGACTGTGTGGAGTTTGCATGTTCTCCCCGTGTCTGCATGAGTCCGCTCTGGTTTCCTCCCACAGTCACAAAGATGTGTAGGTTAGGGTGGATTGGCCTCGCTGAATTGTCCTGAAGCATCGAGAGATATGCAGGCTAGGTGGATTAACCATGGGAAATGCAGGGTTACAGGGATGGGGTAGGGGGATGAGTATGGGTGGGATGCTGTTTGGAGTGTTGGTGTGACTCAATGGGCTAAATGGCCTCATTCCACGATGTTCAGATTTTATGACTGTCATGAGGAGAGGTTGAGTAGGTTGGGCCTGTACACATTGGAGTTGAGAAGAATGGGAGGCGACTTTCTTTTTGCGACATGCAAAGTTCTTAGAGGGTGTTACTATGGGGGCTATGAAACCAATTGGATTCAGTGAGAACAGGAGCTTGGTATCCCTTATCTCTGCTCCTTACGTTTCACTTGCAGGAGTGTCCCTGATGTTGTCCTGTAGGAATCTGTGCAGTAATAGACTCCACTATCCCCTGTGTGCTTCACTCTCTTCTCCCAGGCCACATTGAGATGGGGTTCAACTGCTTGTCTTGATAACGATTTGACAGTCTGATTCTGGTAGTCCTTGTACAGTCTCACGGTGAATTTGACAGGGTTTGCTGGCGATGAAGTCTGCTTACCTGGCTGAGGTTTGAGGTGGCAGCTGTACTCACATGAAATCTTCACTTTTTCATTTACCACGGCCACAATCATTAATTGTTTCTGGTTGATCTGACAACTCAGATCCCCCTGACCTTCAAAAGAAAAAGCAAACACTTCTGGTTAGACCCCCGCCTTCTGGTTAAACCCCCTGCTTGTGTACAAGAGCATTGTCTGTTTGGGCCTGACTCCAGCCCAGCCTGATGGGACTAACTCTGATAGTCACAGACTGACTTGTTCTCACCAGCTCGAACCTCTTCACTACCAGGGTCATGCAATGCTGCTGCTGGTTTGCGTTCAGTTCCCATGAGGGTGTGGTTTGCTGAAATACTTTTCAAAGACTTTCTCCCTGAGCTCGGGGGCTGCCTCACGACCCTGGGGGTAGGGGATGGGGGGTGGGGAATGCTCAATCCAAGTTCAATCCATTTGAGGGAGGTTTCTGCTCCCTTTTTTTGTGAAAGGGGTTAATATTTGAGGAAATACACCCAGTCTCCAAGAAGCCCAGCTCTCATGTTAGGATGAAGAAGACACTGGGGAGGCATAGGGTAGGTAGTGGTAGAATGTTGACACTATATAAAAGCACCTGGCTGGAAAATGGGAAGTATCTGTTTGATTGTGGGCCTTATCTTTGAGAGGGTTCACTGCAGGTTGACCTCCTGACTGCTCAATCATGATGGGCTTCATGAGCTCAAGGCTTTTACTGCTGTTCACCGTTTCCAGTTAGTGATCATGATCTAATGATCAGTCACAGACCAGGGATCAATAAACACTGTGGGTTAGTTCATTTTTAAAAATCATTTGTGGGATGTGGGGGTTGCTGGCTGGGCCCAGCATTTATTGCCCGTCCCTTGTTGCCCTTGAGAAGGTGATGGTGGTGAGCTGCCTTCTTGAACCGCTGCAGTCCTCCTGCTGTGGGTTGACCCACAATGTCATTAGAGGGGGATGGGGGATCTTGACCCAGTGACAGTGAAGGAACGGTGATATATTTCCAAGTCAGGATGGTGAGTGGCTTGGAGGGGAACTTGGAGGTGGTGGTGTTCCCATATGTCTGCTTACCTTGTCCTTCTGGATGGAAGTGTTCGTGGGTTTGGAAGGTGCTGTCTGAGGATCTCTGGTGAATTTCTGCAGTGCATCTTGAGAATAGTACACACTGCTGTTACTGAGTGTCGGTGGTGGTGGGAGTGGATGCTTGTAGATGTAATGCCAATCAAGCGGGTTGCTTTGTCTTGGATGGTGTCAAGCTTCTTGAGTGTTGCCATTCAGGCAAGTGGGGAGTATTCCATCACACTTCTGACTTGTGTCTTTGGGATGGTGAGACAGGCTTTGGGGAGTCAGGAGGTGAGTCACTTGCTGCAGCATTTCTAGCCTCTGACCTGCTCTTGTGGCCACTGTGTTTATGTGGTGAGTCCAGTTGAGTTTCATTAAAGCAGTAAAACACATTCTAAGCAATGAAGCAGGCATTGCAGCGAGGTGATTGCTTTCAGTGTGAACAACTCATAGACCAGCTACTGGCACAGTCACAGCATTGTATACACACAGCATGTGGATGACTGAAATGTGAACTCTCTTAAAGGCAAGGTACACAGACAGCAAAACTGCTTTGCAGATCATTGAGATAACAAGGTGTAGAGCTGGATGAACACAGCAGGCCAAGCAGCATCAGAGGAGCAGGAAGGCTGACGTTTCGGGCCTAGACCCTTCTTCAAGAAATGGAAGAACATTGCAGAACTTTGCCCTGGTGTTTCAATCACTAACTGTGCAGAAATCCAGTGGAAACATTCAGGAAAATAGAGTGGGGGCCGGGGGGGTGGCGTGGAGGGCATTATCTGAAAAAGTCTTCATCACTGCAGTCAAGGGGGCTGTGGTTAGAGGGACCCAATCCAATGAAGGTGAGTGATGGTGAAGTGAGAAACACAGTGGTAGTCACCTCCTAATGCTGTCTCTGGGCAGAAGGACATGGCCAATGTGACAGCTCAGTTTCCTGTTCTTATTAATTAAAGCCCCACGAAGCAGAAAGTGGATACTTTTCAGAATTCAGAAATCCACTAAGTAGCCAACAAACAGTTGTTTGATTAAAGCAAAACGCCTCACCAGACCCTTGAAGATTTCAGACTGAGATCAATAATATTTACCATCCCTGGATGTGGCAGAGTGAGGTCTTATGTTTACATGAGGTATCGGGAAGACTGAAATGTGATGCTCAGAGCCTGCTACAAGCTCCATTCACCAGTTTCTATCCTGCTGCCTCATGTCTTTGCTGAGGCTGACCCAGTCTGTTCACACTCTAGTTGAGGTCAATTAGGGGAAGGGCAATAAATGCTGGCCTTGCCAGTAACACCCGTGTGTCCGCCTGACTGGATATAGAAGACACTGGTCCGCAAATAAATCTCATATTCACACCATCTCCAAGACACCCTCTCGTTACTTCCACCTTCACCTGACTTTACTCCTGCTTGGCTGATCAGCTGCTGAAACCATCATCCAGGGCTATTGTTACTCCAGACTTGACAATTCATTGAATCCCTACAGTGTGGAAACAGGACCTTCAGCCCAACAAATCCACACCGACCCTCAGAACATCCCACCCAGACCCATCCTCCTGATCTACACATCCCTGAATATTAGGGCAATTTAGCGTGGCCAATCCACCTAACCTGCACATCTTTGGACTGTGGGAGGAAACCGGAGCATCCGGAGGAAACCCACACAGACACAGGTAGAATGTGCAAACTCCACGCAGACAGTTGCCCGAGGGCAGAATTGAACCTGGGTCCCTGGCGCTGTGAGGCAGCAGTGCTAACCACTGAGCCACCATGTTGCCCCCAGTGATCTTGAAAATTCCTGGCTGATCTCCCACATTTGACCTTCCCATACATTTGAAACTATCATTGAATCATAGAGCCATACTGCACAGAAACAGATCTTTCGGTCCAACCAGTCCATGTCACCTACAAATTGACAAAGCCCTGGAGGAGTACAGAGAAATTAGGAAGGAAATTAAGTTACAATTAGGAAGGCAAAAAGGGGCCATGAAATGTCTTTAGCAAACATGGTCAAGGAGAATCCCAAGGCTTTTATGCATATGTTAGGAGAAAGAGGGTAACAAGGTAAATAGTAGGCCCAGTCAAGGACGAAGGAGTGAAGTTACACGTAGAGCCACAGGAAGTGGGGGAGATCCTGAATGAGTACTTTGTATCAGTGTTCACCAAGGAGAAGGACATGACTGATATTGAGGTCAGGGATGAGTGTGTGAATACTCTAGAGAATGTCAACATATTGAAAGAGGAAGTTTTGTGAATCCTAAATTGCATTAAGATAGACAGGTCCCCAGGACCAGATGGGATCTACCCCAGGTTCATCCGAGAGGCAAAAGAGGAAATAGCTAGGGCATTAGCAGATATCTTCATAGCCTCGTTGACCACAGGTGAAGTCCAGAGGACTGGAGATTAGTGAATGTTTTTCCCTTGTTTAAAATAGGAAGCAGGTATAATCCAGGAAACTATAGGCTGGTGAGCTTGACGTCTGTGGTGGGGAAGCTCTTGGAGAAGATACTGAGGGATAAGATATACGCGCATTTGGAGGAAAATGGACCAGTGAGCAACAGGCACCATGGCTTTGTCTGGGGAAGGTCATGTCTCACCAACCTAATTGAATTTTTTGAAGAGGTAATGAGGGTAATTGATGAGGGAAGGACTGTGGATGTTGTTTATGTGGATTTTAGTAAGGCATTTGATAAAGTCCCACATGGCAGGTTGGTACAAAAACTAAAATCACAAGGGATTCGGGGTGGCCTGGCCAGATGGATATAAAACTGGCTTGGTCATAGAAGACAGAGGGTAGCGGTGGAAGGGTGTTTTTCAGAAGGGAGACCGATAACTAGTGGTGTCCCACAGGGATCAGTCTTAGGTCCTTTGTTGTTTGTAGTATATATAAATGATCTGGAGGAAAATGTGGGTGATCTGATAAGCAAGTTTGCTGATGACCCGAAGATTAGTGGAGTTGCTGATAGTGCCAACAATTGTGAAAGTATACAACAGGATATAAATAGATTGGCGGCTTGGGAACAGAAATGGCAGATGAAGTTTAATCTAGACAAGTGCGAGGAAATGCATTTTGGAGGATCAAATTTAGGTGTGAATTATATTATAAGTGGCAGAACTCTGAGGAACATTAACATACCGATGGATCTCGGCGTGCAGGTCCACAGTTCCCTGAAAGTGGCAACACAGGTGGCCAAGGTGATTAAGAAGGCATATGGGCATGTTTGACTTCATCGCCCAGGGCATGGAGTACAAGAATTAACAAACCATGTTGCAGCTATATAAAACCCTTGTTAGGCCGCATTTGGAGTATTGTGTGCAGTTTTGGTCGCCACATTACCAGAAGGACGTGGAAGCTTTGGAGAGAGTGCAGAGAAGGTTCACCAGGGTGTTGCCTGGTCTCCAGGGGTTTGGCTATGAGGAAAGGTTAAAAAGACTAGGATTGTTTTCAGTGGAAAGACAGAGGCTGAGAGGAGACCTGATAGAGGTCTACAAAATTTTGAGAGGCATAGATAGGGTGGATAGTCAGAGGCTTTTTCCCAGGGTTGAAATTTCAGTTACAAGGGGCCACAGGTTCAAGGTCAGAGGGGGAAAGTTTAAGAGAGATGTGCGAGGGAAGTTTTTCATGCAGAGAGTGGTAGCAGCCTGGAATGCACTACCCACTACCAGAAGAGGTGATGGAAGCAGGCACATTGAAGACATTTAAGAGGCACCTAGATGGGTACATGAATAGGGAGGGTATAGAGGGATACAGATCGAAAAATAGCAGGTTTATTTTTAGATTAATTAGGGCACAATAGTTGGTACAGGCTTACAGGGCTGAAGGGCCTGTTCCTGTGCTGTACTTTTTCATTTGTTTCATTTGTTCATGCCGAACATAATTCCCAAACTAAACTAGTCCCACCTGCCTGCTCCCAGCCCATATCCCTCCAAACTTTTCCTACTCATGTACTTATCCAAAGTCTTTTAAATGATATAACTGTACCCGCACCCACTACTTTCTCAGGAAGTTCATTCCATTCACGAACTACCCTCTGTGTAAAATGTTTGCCTCTCATGTCTTTTTTAAATCTCTCTCCTCTCACCTTAAAAGTGTGTCCCCTAGTCTTGAAATCTCCCATCCTAGGGAAAAGATAACTACAATTAACCCTACCTATACCCTCATGATTTTATAAACTTCAATAAGGTCACCTCTCAACCTCCTACTCTCCAGTGAAAAAACTCTCAGCCAATCCTGCCTTTCTTTATAACTCAAACCTTCCATACCCAGCAACAACCTGCTGTTTCAGAGCTGATTGAGAGCATGTGATGCTCATTGTACTTAAGAGTTGTGACTTCATGACTAAAGCTATGGCTTTAAGAGGTATATTTAGTCCTGAGTTTTCTTATGAAAGGTTGAGACTGAGGTATTGAGCAGTCTGCTCAGAGTTACTATAGTAAATAATTTGTGAGGCCTTGGTTTTTTTTAGAAGTTGGAACAATAGAAGCAGCCTGAATGGGTGGGGTCAAGCTCCCACAGAACCAGGATTTTTCATTTTAGTTTTCCAGTAGTAGCTGCTAGTGGGATCCAGAAGTTGGATGTGGAAGCTATTTTTCCTCTCTCAGTTACAGCTAAAAGCTGGGGTTCTCTTCCTGCTGCTAAAATTGTACGTGAGACAATCTATTTTACTGAATTTGCTTTTGTCAAGGATGTGTTTATGGGATGTTACTATATTTGGAATAATTACTGCTTAGTTGTTAAATAATCTACCATCCTGTTAAGTTTTCCAATAGAGTTAGTTATTCCAATTTCTTCTTTCTTTTGTTGCATTTTAATGCCAGTGTATGAATAAAGTCTGTTTTGGTTGAGCAGTTTGACCAATTGAATTGCATCTAGAACAGAACACTTCATACATACCTTTTAAAATAAGAAACTTTTGGGGTCTAGACAATCAGTTGAATATATTTTGAAGGGGTTTGGTCTGGTCCATAACAGAGCTGATGTCTGGGAGCTCTTTTAGCGCAGTGGTAGTATTCTTGCCTTGTAGGCAGGAGGCCTGGGTTCAAGTTCCACTTGGCCCCAGATCTTTTTTTAAAAATAGAGCTGACCTCTGACCTCCATCAGGATCCTGTGCCCCACAATGGGAATGTCCCCATGACATTCCTGTTTCCTAACCAGGTGGTTGCTGCTGAACACCATCTGTTTTGACACCCCCCTCCATTGCCTGGACATACCTTTGGTGTCTGTTTTACCTCCATGCCCCGAGTTGGTGGGGGGCTGCTCTTTACATGCGTATCCTCCCACTTCCCATCAGGGACCTGGGGCAGGAGGTTGTAAGGGTCCCATCTTGCTGCCTGCCTTCCTCATTAACATCTTTGCCGGGGGCTCTGTGGAAAGGGAGTGCCTGATGTCCACTGGAAGCCTTGCAGCAGTTAGGGATGGGTCAGCAGACAGTGGAATTTAAACTCGATGAATAAATCTGCAATTGAAAGCTGGTCTCTGTGATGGTGACCATGGCAACCATCATCGATTGCTCTAGAGGCCCATCTGGTTCACTATAGAATCCCTACAGTGTGGAAGCAGGCCCTTCGGCCCAACATGTCCACACCGACCCTCAGAGCATCCCACGCAGACCCATTCCCCGACCCATTCCCCTACCCAGTCCCTGAAACCCTGCATTTCCCATGGCTCATCCACCTAGCCTACACATCCCTGACCACTATGGGCAATTTAGCATGGCCAGTCGACCTAACCTGCACATCTTCAAATTGTGGGTGGAAACCGGAGTATTTAGGGAAAACCCACGCAGACACAGTGAGAATGTGCAAACTCCACACAGATAGTCACCCGAGATGGAATTGAACCCAGGTCCCATGGCGTTGTGAGGCAGCAGCGCTAACCATCGAGCCACTGTGCTGCCTTGACTAATGTCCCTTTAGGGAAGGAAGTCTGTTATCCTTACCTGTTCTGGCCTACATATGACTCCAGCCCCAGAGCAGTATGGCTAACTCTTAATTGCCCTCTGAAATAGCCCAGAATGTCACTCAGTTCAATGGTTATCAGGGATGGGCATTAAATGCTGGCCCTCTCAGTGATGCCCACATCCCACGAATGAATAAAGATCAATAAATGTAGACCATGAACCATACCCCACGCACAGACTGCCACCCTCCTGCCCACCTTCAGGAGCTGGTTGAAACTTAGGCCCAGCGTGTCAGGTTATTCTCACTTGTTTCAGGCACTGGGCCTGGCTGCCACCTCTCAGCTCCCAGACTGGAAGAGAGTCCAGTTACCGTCCTCAACGTCACATCGTCCCATCAAAAGTGACAGCCTACCTTGCTGAGTGTACAGAAACAGACAGACCAGGATCCTCACAGAAAGCAGCATTCTGCCTCACCCTGCTCCGTTTGCCAAGAAATGGGAAGAGGAACTCTGTCACTGCGCCAACTTCCTTTTTGTGGATGGTGGTTGTGTAATGTCCCCTTCTGATGGCCAGTCATGTGATCCTGCCAGCAACCTCCAACCCAGGTCACAGTCAAACAAGAAACTGTATCAATTACAGCTGATTTGAGAAATCAAGATTTCCCCCC
The DNA here is from genome assembly GCF_021869965.1 of Rhincodon typus. Lineage (NCBI taxonomy): Eukaryota > Metazoa > Chordata > Chondrichthyes > Orectolobiformes > Rhincodontidae > Rhincodon > Rhincodon typus. Next base: position 1,978,908 of record NC_063368.1, on the reverse strand, counting down.
AAAAGCTGGAGAATAAGCCTGAAGTATTTGCTTATAAGTCTTCATATTGGTCAGACTATGTCAGAAATGGCAATACCCTCTTCTATAATATATTTTTGGAATGTGACTGTCATGTTCTGTGGTTCTGAAAGGGTTAATGTTGATCTATTAGAGGCCTAGGGTGATGCAGCACAGAAACCGGCCCTTTGGCCCACCATGTTTCTGCTAACAAACAAACAACAAACTACACTAACAAGATCAGAAATTGCTGGGAAAACTATGTGGTCTAGCAGTGTCTGTGAAGGGAGAAATCAGAATTAACATCTTGGGACCAGTGACCCTTCTTCAGAACCTCCTGAAGTTCTGGGAAAAGAGTTTTCCCACAATTTCTGTTTTTGCTTCTGATTTCCAGCATCTGCAGTTCTTCTGTTTTTTTTTGTTCAGTACCAAACTGCATTCATCCCATTTACTTTCACTTGGTCAATAGCCGACTATACCCGCCATTTTAATTATCTAGAAGTTTCTAAATATTGTGAGAGCACCTGTCTCCACCATCGTCTCAGACAGTGCCTCCCACATATCTGCCACTCTCTGGGTGGAAAAAATTCTTTCTTAGATCTCCTCTAAACCACTTACTCCTCACCTTAAACTTGTGCTCTTTGGTCTTAAACATGGCTGCTGTGGGAAAGAGATTCTCACAATCCACCCTGTCTATGCCTCTCATAATTTTATATATATCTTAAACAAATTCGCCCTCCATCTACTCTGCTTCAAGGAAAACAAACTCAGCCTGTCCAGTCCCTCCTCATAACTAAGACTTTCCATCCACGGCAAATTCCTGCTGAATCTCCTCTGCACCATTTTCAGTGCAATCACGTCCTTCCAATAGTGTGACAACCAGAACTGCACACAGAACTCCATCTGTGGCCTAACCAATCTTTTATGAAGTTGCAACAAGACTTTCTTGCTCCTATATTCTACATCCCGGCTAATGAAGACAAGCATCTGTTTTCCTTCTTCACCACCCTGTCTACCTGTGCTAAAACCTTGAGGGATCTATGGATTTGCACACCAAAGTCCTGTTGTTCCTCAGTATTCCCCAGGGACCTACCATTCATTGTGTAAATCCTTCCCTTATTAGACCTCCCAAAATGCATCACTTCATACTTTTCAGGATTAAATTCCATCTGCCATTGCCCTGTCCAATTTACCAGGTGATCAACATCAGACTGTAGTCTGAAACCATCCTCCTCACTATCAACAGCACCACCAATTTTCTTGTCATTTGCCAACTTACTAATTATATTTTCTACATTCACATGCAAGTTGTTAATGTATGTAACAAGCAGCAAGGGTTCCAGCACCGATTCCTGTGGTACACTGCTGGTCACAGGCTTCCTGTCATGAAAACATCTCTCCACCATCACATATTTGCAAGCCAATTTTGGATCCAGTTTGCCAACTTGCCCTGGATTCCATGGGCCCTTACCTTTTGGATCAGTCTTCCATGTGGAACCTTGTCAAAGGCCTTACTGAAGTCCATGTAAACACATCAACTGCCCTATCCTCATTAATATATTTAGTCACTTTTTCAAAAAACTCAATTAAATTAGTCAGAAGGGATCTCCCTCTAACAAATCAGTGCTGACTATCTATCCCTGATCAATCCCTGCCTTTCCAAGTGTTGATTGATCCTGTCCCTCAGAAATTTTGCCAATAATTTTCCTGCCAATGATATCAGACTAACCCAGCCTTTCCCTGCTGCCTTTCTTGGACAAAGGAATCACATCCGCTAACCTCCAGTCATCTGGCACTTCACCTGTGACCAGCGAAGTATTGAATATCTCCCCCAGAGCCCCAGTAATCTCCTCCCTTGCCTCCCATTGCAGCCAGGGATATACCTCGTCAGGGCCTGGGGATTTACGCATCTGTATGCCCGCTAAAACATCCAATACCTCCTCTTTATTAATCTTAACATGTTCTAGAACCTCAGAGTACCAGCTCAGCAACAAGGTCTTTCACTTTGTGAAGGCAGATGAGAGATTTTCACTTAATATCACACCCACATCCACTGGCTCCATACACACTTTGCCCCTTTGGTCTATCATAGGTCCCACTCCTTCCCTGGTAATCTTCTTATTCTTAATGCACATATAAAAGGCCATGGGGGGATTTCTTGATGCCATGTGCCAAAGATATATTGTGGCCCCTTTTTGCCCTCCTAATTTCTTCAATAAGTAAGCTCCTACACTCTCTATTCTCTTGAAGGGCCTTCTCTGTTTTTAATGCCCTGTATCTGACATATGCTTCCTCCTTTTTCTTTACCAAACTCTCAATATCCTTGATATCCAGCGTTCCCTGGACTTGCCACCCCAGTCCTTCACTCTCAGAGGAGCACACAGGCCCTGAATTCTCATTACACTACTTTTAAAAGACTCCTTTCCAAATGTAGACTTACCTGAAAGTTGCTGCACCCAGTCTATGTTATCCAGATCCTGTCTAATGTGGAGGGTTTAAGCTAAAGGGAGAGACTGAATAGGCTGAGGCTTTTTTCCCTGGAACATTGGAGATTGAGGGATGCCCATATAGAGGTTTATAAAGTCATGAGGGGCATGGATAGGGTGAATAGCCAAGGTCTTTTCCACAGGGTAAGGGAGTTCAAAACTAGAGGGCATAGGTTTAAGGTGAGAGGGGTAAGATTTAAAAAGGACCTAAGGGGCAACTTTTCCATGCAGAGGGTGGTGCGTGTATGGAATGAACTGCCAGAGGAAGTGGTGGAGGCTGGTACAATTACAACATTTGAAAGGATCTTGGTGGGTATATGAATAGGAAGGGTTTAGAGGGATATGGGCTAAATGCTGGCAAATGGGAGTAGATCAGAATGGGATGCCCTGTCAGTGTGGATGAATCAGATCGAAGGGTTTATTTCTGGGCTGTATGACTCTATATTGAAATTGACTTTTCCCCAATTTGGACACTTAATTTCTGCACGATCCTTATCACTTTCTCTTCAAACACTTATCCAGCTTCATTCCCTAGAAATAGGTCTAGCCTTGCCCCATCTCTAGTCAGATTACCTACACACTGAAACAAAAAGCTCTCCTGATGTACTTTAAAAATCCACCCTGTCTGATCCTTTCACACCAAGGCGACCTCACTTAATGTTAGCAAAGTTGAAATCCCCTACAACCGTACCCCTATTCCTCTCACACTTCTCTGTGATTTGCTTCCATATGTGCTCCTCTATCTCCCTCTGACTTTGGTGACTCCTGTAGTGTAATCCCCCAAAAAAATCCCCCTTTGTTTAATTTCTAAACTCTATCCAGATGGTCTCATTTGAAGAGCCTTCTATGACATCCTCCCTCAGTAATAGCTTTCTTTAACACAATGAACCCATCTCTCTCACACCCCTCCACGCCGTCCCCGTCGTGCCTGAAACTTCTATCTCACTGGAATGTGGAGCTACCAGTCCTGCCCTTCCTTCAACCATGTCTCAGTGATTGCAACAGTCTCATATTCCCATGTGCTGATCAATGCTCTAAGTTCATCTGCCTTACCAGTCAGGCTCCTTGCAATAAAATAGGTACAATTTATCCTTCTAGTCCTCCCATTCGCCTTATCCTGCCCATGCCTCCTCTGCCTGCCGGACTGTCCTAGTATTCCTTTTACATCTGATTGGACATTGCTCTTGACTTTACATCTAATCTGTGCCCCAGCCCCCTGTCAAATCAGTTTAAAACGTTCTGTACGGCAGGAGAAAACCTTCCAGTCAGGATATTGGACCCATTCTAGTTCTGGTGCAACCTGTCCAGTTTGCAGGTCCCACTTAATCTAGAAACGGTCTCAATGATCCATAAACCAAAAGTCCTCCCTCCAGCACAATCCCTTCAGCCACATGTTCATCGGGACCCATCTCCCAATTCCTACACTCAGTCACACTTGGCTTTGGAACAAATCTGGACATCACAACTTTAGCCGTCCTCCTCTTTAACCTACTACCTAACTCTAAATTTCTGCCTCAGGACCTCATTTCCTTTTTTTAATATATATTGTTAGGACCACAACTGCTGCCTATTCATACTCCCTCCTTCAAGAACCACTCTGCGACATCCCCTACCCTGGCACCATGGAGGCAACATCCCAGGCGAGAGTCTTGTTCGCTGCCTCTTTACAATTGACTCCCTTGTCCCTAAAGCTGTCCCAGCCTTTTCCCAACCCCCTACTAACTACAGACAATGATTAAAGAACCAACCACTCAATCTTACCCACTACTCACCAAACCAGACTAAGGACTTTACTCTCTAACTCTCTCCTGGTATTAATCAGTCTCTAAACTTGGTTCCCAAACAGCCAATCCCACATCACTTTGAGTCATGATATCACATCTAGAGCTCCACCCCTGGGTTCACCCCCATTCACCTCCAGGGTTACCCCCCCCCCCCTCTTCCCTCCCCGGGTCACCCCCCCCTCCCCCCTTCACCCCCCCCCCCCCCCCCCCCACGCCCAGAGTCACAACCACTCCCCCCATTCACCCCCAGGATCACCCCCCTGCCCCATTCATCCCAGGGTCACTCCCCCACCTTCATTCAATCCCAGGATCACCCATCCCTCCATTCACCCCCACGATCATCCCCCAGCCACCCGTTCACCCACAGGATCACTCCCCCCATCGCCGCTCACTCCCTGGATCACCCCCCACCTCCGTTCTCTCCCAGGATCACCCAGGGTTGAAGACATCTCCTTGGAGCTGACGAGGAACTTGGAGAGAGATCCAATTGTCATTGTCAACATTGGTACCAATGGCATTGAGTGGACTGGAAAGGAGATTCTGCTGAAAGATCTTGAACAGTTAGGAGCTCAATTGAAATCAGAACTTCCATAATCTCTGGATTATGAGCTGAGCCATGGACGAACTGGCACATGGTAAATGAGACGTATGCTAGGATTTTAATAAAAGTAGCTACAGAGATAGTGGACACACTGGTAAAAACCTTCCAGGTATCCTTAGAGTCTGAAAATGTCCCAGAGGATTGGAAAACTGCCAATGTCACACCTTTATCTGAAAGAGTGAAGGAGACAAAAAACGGGTAACTGTCAGCCAGTTAACAACCGTCATTGGGAAAATGCTAGACTATTATAAGGGATATAATAACAGAGCATTTAGAAATACATACTGTGATTGAGCAGAGTTAGCATGGATTCATGAAGGGGAAACCATGCCTGACAAATTTAGTAGAATTTTTTGAGGAGGTAATAAGTGGGATAGATAAGGGGGAAGCAGTGAATGTAGTATATTTGGATTTTCAGAAGGCATTTAATAAGGTACCACACATAAGACTACTTAATAAGAGCCCACTGTGTTGGGGGTACACTATTAGCATGGATAGAGGATTAACTAACTAGTAGAAGACAGAGAGTTGGGATAAAGAAGGCATTCTCAGGATGGCACCCTGGAAGTAGTGGAGTGCCACAGGGATCAGTGTTGGCCATAATTATTTACATGTGGTTGAAGAAAGTGAATGTACTATCACCAAATTTGTGGACGACACAAAAATAGATGGGAAGTCAAGGGGTAAGGATGGCACTGAGGGGTATAGAAAGTTTACAAGAGTGGGAAAAAACCTGATAGATGGAATTTCATGGGGGAAAATGTGAGGTTATGCACTTTGGCAGGAAGAATCAAGGAACTAAATGTTATTTAAATGGAGAAAGTCTGCACATAGCTAGATTTGGGAGTCCTCCTGCATGAATCACAAAAAACTAACATCCAAGTTCAGTGGGTAATAGGGAAGGCAAATGCAATGTTGGCCTTCATTTTGAAGGGAATGGTATATAATACAGAGGGTTTGCTAAAACTATACAAGACACTAATCAGTTAGAATAATGTGAATAGTTTTGGGCCCTTTTTTAATTCACTTGTGGGATGTGGGCATTGCTGACTGGGCTGGCATTTCTTGCCCATCCCTTGAGAAGGTGGTGGTGAGCTGCCTTCTTGAACCACTGCAGTCCTACTGCTGTGGGTTGACCCACAATGCTGTTCAGGAGGGAATCCCAGGATTTTGACCCAGCGACAGTGAAGGAACGGTGATATATTTCCAAGGCAGGATGGTGAGTGGCTTGGAGGGGAACTTATAGGGAGTGGTATTCCCATGTATCTGCTGCCCTTGTCCTTCTAGATGGAAGTGGTCATGGGTTTGGAATGTGCTGTCTGAGGATCTTTGATGAGTTGCTGCAGAGCATCTTGTGGATAGTACACACTGCTGCTACTAAGCGTTGGTGGTGGAGGGAGCGAATGTTTGTGGAAGTGGTGCCAACCAAGCGGGGGTTGCTTTGTCCTGGATGGTGTCAAGCACTCATTGAGGCAAGTAGAGAGTATTCCATCACATTCCTAACTTGTGCCTTGTAGATGGTGGACAGGCTTTGGGGAGTCAGGAAATGTGTTACTCACCGCAGTATTCCTAGCCTTTGACCTGCTCTTGTCTCCATTGAGTTTGGTGAGTCCAGTTGGGTTTCTAGTCAATGGATAACCCCTAGGATGTAGATAATGAAGGATTCAGTGATAGTCACATTATTGAATGTCAAGGAGAGGTGGTTAGATTGTTCCTCATTGGAGATGGTCATCGGCTGGCATTTGTTTAGCGCAAATGTTACTTGCGACTTGTCAGCTCAAACCTGGATATTGTCCAGATCTTGTTGCATTTGGACATAGAGTGTTCAATATCTGAGGAGCCACGAATGGTGCTGAACATTGTGCAATCATCGGTGAACATCCCCACTCTGATATGATGATAAGAGCATAACACATAGGTGCAGAATTAGGCCATTCAGTCCATCAAGTCTCATGCACTATTTGATCATGGCAGATATGTTTCTCCACTCCAGTCTCCCGCTTGTTCCACAGATTAACCATATTCTGGCTGAAGAAATTTCTCCTCATCTCAGTTTTAAAGGGTCATCCCTTCACTCTGAAGCTGGCCCTAGTCTCTCCTACTAGTGGAAACATCTTCCTCATGTCTACTCTATCTAGGCCTCTCAGTATTCTCCAAGTTTAAATCAGATTCCATCTCTCCCATCCTTCTAAACTCTATCGAGTACAAACCCAGAGTTCTCAACTGCTCCTCACATGATAAGCCCTCCATCCCCGGGATTATTCTTATAAACTTTCTCCAGACCCTCTCCAATGCCAGCACATCCTTCCTTAGATTCAGGGACCAAAATTGCTCACAATATTCCACATGCAGACCACAGCATTATACAAACTCAGCAGTATATCTCTGCTCTTGTATTCTAGCACTCTCGAAAGCAATGTTAACATTGCAGTTGCCTCCCTAACTACCAAATGAACCTGCATGTTAACCTTAGGAAAATCCTGAACTAGGAATCCTAAGTCTCTTTGTGCTTCTGAGTTCTGAAGCATTTCCCTATTTAGAAAAAACACAGCATGGAGCTGGAGGAACACAGCAGGCCAGGCAGTATCAGAGGAGCAGGAAAGTTGACATTTTGGGTCGGGATCTTTCTTCAGAAATGGGGGAGGGGCAAGGGAGATCTGAAATAAATAAAGGGGAGGCATGGGGTTGGGGAAGGTAGGTGGGATGGTGATAGGTGAGTGCAGGTAGGTGGGATGGTGATAGGTGAGTGCAGGTAGGCAGTGGTGGGGATTGGTCAGTGAGGTGGGAGGAGCCGATAGGTGGGATAGAAGATGGACAGGTTGTGTCAGATCAAGGAGCCAGGGATGAGAGGGAGGGTTGAACATGGCATGAGGCCAGGGCTGGGGAGAGTTTGAAACTGGTAAAGTCCACATTGAGACCATTGGGTTGTAGGCTCCCAAGGCAGAATATGAGGTGCTGCTCCTCCAGTTTGTGGATGGCGTCGTTGTGACACTGGAAAATTGTCTATGCCTCTATTCTTTCTATCAATCTCACACTTTCCAACATTGCATTACAGCTGCCACTTCTTTGCCCACTCTCCTAGCCTGTCCAAATCATTCTGCAGCCTCTCCATCTCCTAAACACTACCTGTCCCTCCACCTACCTTTGTGTCACCTGCAAACTTAATGCAACGTTCTCAGTTACTTCATTCAGATCATTAATGTATAATGAGGGGAGGGAAGGTCATCAATGAAGCAGCTGAAGATGGTTGGGCCCAGGACACTACCCTGAGGAACTACCTTAAGAACACTTGTGGTGCAGTGATAGTGTCCCTACCTCTGAACCAGGAGGCCTGGGTTTAAGTCCCACTTGCTTCAGAGTGCGTTTTAACATCTCTGAATGGGTTGTTTAGAAAATATATACCCTGAGGAACTCCTGCAGAGATGTCCTGGAGCTGAGATGACTGATCTCCAACCATCTTCCTGCTGGGTATGACTCCAACCAGCGGAGAGTTTGCCTCCTGCTTCCCATTAATTCCAGTTTTGCGAGGAATTCTTCACGCTACTCTTGGTTGAATGCTGTTTCGATGTGAAGGGCTGTCATTCGCACATCACCTCCGAAATTCAGCTCTTTTGTCCAATCTATGTTGGGGGGTGCGGTGGTGCTTAGAGTTCTTCACCAGGGACCCTGGAACCGAACGTGATGCCTATCTCCTTGAGAACTCTCATGTTGTTGCTTTGTCTATAGAACTGGATACCTGCATAGTCTGTGACTCTGGCTGATGGTTCAGTGTCACAAAGCCCTGACTAAGGCTGAGGCCAGGTACAATGCAGCCCATTGTTCCACCAGGGCCAGGCTGGGATTGGATGATGCTGGTGCTGCAGATCAGCTTCAGGCACTTGGACTGGTTGGGGGTGGGGGGCTCGCAGTACGCTCTGGCCAGAGGGGGACACATTACCATAGCAACCAGAGCAGATAGGGAGGGGCTGATGTAAAGAGCTGGGACAGCAGCAGCGGTCTTCCAAGGATGAAGATGTGTTTATTAAAGCAGGAAGAACACCTCTGTGACTGGGATTGAGTGCTGTGGAGTAAGGTGCAACAAGACAGACAGGATAGCATTGCCACCCAGTCCCAGTCACTGAGAGCTGGGTACAGCTGTCACTTACTCTCCAACTATATATGCATAGAAGGATATTTTTATGAATAAAGTATATTTTTGAAATTAAAAAAAGTTACTAACTCGCTGTTCCCTGGGACGCGCACCGAGACAAACATTGACTGTGCCTGGAGAACCAGCTACTCAGTGAAAAAAGCT
>NC_063368.1:1963492-1969246 GCF_021869965.1 Rhincodon typus | reverse complement strand
TGGATGATAATGGAATAGTTTAGGTTAGATGGGCTTCAGATTGGTTTCACAGGTTGGCGCAACATCGAGGGCCGAAGGGCCTGTACTGCGCTGTAATGTTCTATGTTCTATGTTCACAACAATTATTAAGGTAATGGTACAGAAGTACATACAGTTCTTCACTTGCTATGAATTATTGATGGAGATCCAGTGGATCAAGATTCATGTCTAAGACTTTTCAGGAACATAGAACTCTAGAGCACAGGAACAGGCTGCTTGGCCCACAATGTTGTGTCGAACATGACGCCAAATTAAACTAATCCCTTCTGCCTGCCCATTGGTCCACATCCCTCCATTCTTTGCATATTCATATTATGGGAAGGTTTGAAGAGGCTGAGAATAACACAGTTATAGTTTTCAGCCTATCACTGCAGACACAAGCAGCTTTAAAACAGTACCATTAAAACCATGATCATGTTGAGTCCATCACTATTTCTCTTTTTTTTCTCAGTTTTGGTTTGCAGTTGAGAATTGAAATTTGGATGGTGTCTTGTTTCTTTAAAAGAAACGGAGAGAATAAAAGACAGATGTTTGCTGCTGGGAACTGGCCTGGAAAGATAATGCAGGTTAATCACTGCTTAAAGAATAATGTAGATGAACCAGCACCAAGACATTGTTATTCTCATGGACTGGCAGCTGATTGGATGTTAAATTGGTCAATCAAGAGTTGGTCAGCCAACCTCAAAGAATATTGAAAATCCAGCTGGGTGAAAAGATGCTTCATAAACTTCCCAGAGACCAATAAACAAAGATGCAGTGTAATGCAAGATGTGTCATTTATCAATCTTTTAATATCATTTATTTGGGAGCTCAGATTTTGAATCGGTGCAATGTGGGTTTTGGTCTGTGCATAGGAGGCTTTCTGGAGCCATGTGTTTGTTCAAACAAAAACAGCATTAAATAAGTGGCTCCTGGAGTGTAATCGGAATTTATTTGTATTATGAGAAATTTTCTGAGTGTTTAAGTGCATTAAGCTTTCAATTAGAAAGGTGTGCAATGCTTTTTTGCTTAGGCAAGCCACCCACTGAATTAAAAAAGAACTGCAAATGCTGGAAATCAGAAACAAAAACAGAAATTGCTGGGAAAACTCAGCAGGTCAGGCAGCATCTGTGGAGAGAAAGCAGAGTTAATGTTTCGGGTCCAGTGACCCCTCTTCAGAACTGATTGTACCTAGGAAAAGGCTGATAATTATGATGAAGGTGGGGTGGAGGAAGGAATAAATGATAGATGGAGATGGAGATGGAGCCCAGAAAGAAAGAATAACAATTGGTCAAAGAAATGGGTAAAGGTCAGCCTGGGGGAATCAATACCTGCTCATGGGGACCATTAGTGGCTGACAATGGTTGTGATAGCAGCCCATATGATGCCAAGGCATTGGGTGCGCGGCTTGGGGTAAGGACATGGGAGAAAGTGTTCAGGCCCGAAAATTATTGAACTCGGTATTGAGTCCTGAAGGCTGCAGGGTCAAGTAGATTCTGAGTGGATTTGAAACACGAAGGATAAAACCCATTGAATAAGTTTTGCATTGATAATAAACCAATAGCTGCGTTCATGAACAAATCTGATTAATAGATTTTGCTGCTTAACCACTGATACAGACAAGGTACTACAGTAACTGAGAAAAGTAGTTTTTATGTTGTGACTCTTTGAGTCATGAGTCTAGACAGTGCATTCCTCCAGTTATTATTTAGTGAAGGAGCAGATAGGGTCAATGGAGGTCATGCAGTTGATTGTGTATTGCGATCTGTCAAAAGGGAATCAAAGTCTCACATAACAGACGCATTAAGAAAACTGGAGCACATGCTGGCAGTGAAAGAAGCTGGTAACTTGAGCAGTTAATTGGCTGAGGAATAGGAAGCAGAAGGTATTGGGATATGTTTCAAACTGGAGCACTATGTGTAACCTGCATCTCCAAGGGGCGAGTACAAGAACTGTTAATTCATTCGCCATATATAAAGGGTCTGGACTTGGGTGCCAGGAGGAGAAGATTTGTAGTTTGCAAAGCAACAGTGAGGCAGATAGTAACAGGCTTCAGGAGCTGACCTGGGGAAACGGCACAGGAAAGGTAATGCTGAGACGTGTGAATTGATGAACTTTGGGCGGAGGAACATACAAATTAGCATTATCAGAGTTTTAATTTGTGATGCAGAATAGCCAACCTGGATTTCAAAATAAGTCACCCTCAACCAAGCTTATTTTAGTCTTGAAAGTAGTAGCAAGTGTGGACAAGGGTGATGCAGTGGGTTTATCTTATTTAGATTCTTGAGAAGGACTTTACAGTGGACTCATGATGAAGGGCACAAGATGTAGGCTCAGGTAATTAGGGGAACAGGATGCCAAAGAACAGAATGGCAAGTAAGCTAGTGGCAGGGTTAAAGGTCGTGGTGGAAGGTGGGAAATGGTGTTCCACAGGGATTGGTGCTGGGGCCTCTACAAATCACTCAAACAATACTGCTTTGATAATCAGGAGAACAACTTCAACGTTTGCAGACTTCACCAAAACTGGCTGGAAGATAAAATTGTGACCCCACACGGGAAGATGTTAATTAACTCAAGGATCAAATGTGTAAATGATCAGTCCACCATCAGCACTACTACGAAGTAAGAATCCGAAAGGATTTGTTTCTGAAGTGAACTGTTTGAATGTAAAAGGAAAAAAAGCACCTGCCACAGTGAGGACAGAGATACCGTACAGAACAATGTGCAGGCCCAGCCCACGATGGCCAAGTATCAGACTAGGGAAACTCACGAGGTGTGGGGAAGGCTGGACCAGCCTGGGATATGGGGCATCAGTCACACACTACACCAGCCCAGGGTATGAGATCCTGTGACACAGTGGGTGATTACAGCTATCATACAGATTCTCCTGAACTAAACAGCCCAAAGACTCTGGCATTTGCTTCTTCAATGAGGATTTCACATGGAGCCCACAATGTGAACGGCATTCAGCTAACCTCCAGCAACGGGCCCCATCCCTTGGCAACAGGCCCCCATCAGCAACAGGCCCCACCGCTCAGTGACAGGCCCCATCCCTCGGCAACAGGCCCCAGTCCTTGGCAACAGGCCCCATCCCTCAGCAACCGGCTCTCGCTCTCGGCAACAGGCCCCCATCCCTTAGCAACAGGCCCCACCTCAGCAAAAGGCTCCATCCCTCGGCAACAGGCTTCATCCCTTGGCAACAGGCCCCACCTCTCGGCAACAGGCCCAAAGAGCGATAAAATGCATGAATAAAAACAGCAGCAGCCTCCTTTATTGTTGTAAACAATTTAATAACTATATATAATATTATATATATATCGAATAAAACACCCAAAGTAACACTGAACATACCCGGGCTACACTCTCACATCAGAATGTCCCACATGTGTTGAGATCTGGCTGTGGTCAGCCAATGAAAGCAGGGGACAGAGAAACAGGAAAGAAAAAGTATTTGAAAATCAAAACTCACCGATATATTTAAAAATAAAATATATAATCTCGGAAACCCACTCTCTCCAACCAAACTCATTTATATTGGGAGGGGGCAGTTAGAGGTGTGGGAAATGGTTCAGAGGCCAAATGGGGTTGGGGGAGTGGGCCGTTCCTTGACCCCGGCATTCCGTGGGGTCCGGGTGGCTGGGGAAGCGCAGGGTGGGGTGTGTGTGGGCCAGGGCATGACTGTGTTCATTGCTCCCTTACCCCGAGGTCCCAAAATTTGGGGGAGACCGGGTTTCGGCTGAGATACGGACCTCGGGATTTGAGTGGGATGCGGTCCCTGGATCTCGTGGGGAGTTGGGTCCTGGGGCTAAGGGCCCTTGTGGAGTTCTAGGCTTGGAGGGGGGCACTGTAGGGTTCGTTTCGGGGATGGCAGGCCCTGGGGGAAAGGGGTACGTGTTACATTTGCTCCGAGTCTGTTGCCGGTGTTTCAACATGGTTGTGGTAAACAGTGAGGGTGCCAGGGTTTGGTGGACATGCCCATAGAGTCACCGTGTCCGGTCGTGTATAATCATTTCCGATTCACCGTCTCCATCAACAGGGGACCTGTAGGAACGTGCAAGGCGGGGAGAAAGGGTGTTAGTGTGGGGCTTGGATACATTTCTCGCCACGTTCTGTACCATCCACCACCACCCATAGCCCCGAACCCCACCCCTCAGCATCCAATTCACAGCCCAGGCCCCTGGGCATTGTACCCAAATCCTAATTCCCCAGCCTACGTCGACGGAACTCCCAGCCCTACCCTCCACGCTGGAAGTCGCACCTCTGTATAACAGCTGGCCCACCGTGCTGACCTGTTTGTGTTTCGTCCAAAGGGAATGGTGTAGTGTGCACTCAGCCTCGTTCGGACTGCTCTGTACTGCTGGTCTTGGCAGCTCTGTGCTGAAGGCAGAGAAAACGCAACTTAATTCACTCCCTTCTTTATCACAGGGCGCACCGCAGCTTCATGAAGAAGCTCAATGGAGCGGTGGGAGTTTTAAATGCACACAGCAACTACAAAAACCAGGAAATATTTATTGCTCCATCACTGGAATGTCACTGGCATGGTCAGAAACACCTCGTGCCTGTCTCTGTAAAGGTGACGACATCTTCTCGAAAACTGTCCTGTGGCTCTCAATGGGCAGTTCAGTCAGCCACAGTGCTGTGGGTCTGGAATCTCATGTAGGCCAGACCAAGAAATGATGGCAGATTTCTTTCTTTGTGAGTGTACGTATGCCTGTGTGTGTGTGAGAGAGCAGTGTGTGTATCTGTGTGTACATGCGTGCATGTGTGAGTGACAGTGAGCAAGTCTGCGTGTGCGTGTGTCTGTGTTTGTGTGTGTATGACAGAGAGACAGTTTATGATTCTGTGTTTTTATGTTTGCGTGTCTACTTGAGTGTGTGTCTTTGCACACATGTGTGTGAGAGAGACATTGTGCATGCATGTGTGCCTGTGGGTTTGTGTGTGTGTGTGAGAGAGAGACATAGATAGATAGAATGTGTGTGCATGCCTGTGTGGTCTGCCTTGGTATGTGCATGTGCTTCTGTGTGTGTACGTATGTGAAAGTCTGTGTCTATGTATGTGTGAGATACAGTGAGAGAATATGTGTATGAGAATGCACATGCTTGTGTGAGAGTGAGACTGCGTGTGTGTTCATGCTTGTGTGTGTAAGAGTGTGTGACTGCGTGTATGTATGTGTACATCTGTATGCATGTGTGTTTGTGTGTGAGGCATGTGTAAGTGTGATTGTGGCTGTGTTTGAGGGTGTGTATGTATGTGAGACACTGTGTGTACGAGAGATTGAGAGTGTGACAGTGTGTGCATTTGAATATATGCGCATGTGAGAACGTGAGTGTGTGTGCATGTGAGAATGTGTGTGTGAGGGTGTGTGTGTGCGTGTGTGAGGGTGTGTGTGTGTGCATGTGTGAGGGTGTTTGTGTGCGCGCATGTGTGAGGGTGTGTGTGCGCGCGCGCATGTGTGAGGGTGTGTGTGTGTACATGTGAGAACATGAGTGCGTGTGTACGTGCATGTGAGAATGTGAGTGCGTGTACATGCATGTGAGAACGTGAGTGCATGTGAGAACATGAGTGTGTGCGTGTGAGAACGTGTGTGCGTGCGTGTGAGAACGTGAGTGTGTGCGTGTGTGAGTGAGAACGTGTGTGTGTGAGCCTGAGAACGTGAGTGTGTGTGTATGTGCATGTGAGAACGTGTGTGTTTGTGTGCGTGTGAGAGAACATGTGTGTGCGTGAGAACGTGTGTGT
>NC_063368.1:1961435-1963482 GCF_021869965.1 Rhincodon typus | reverse complement strand
TTTGTGTGCGTGTGAGAGAACATGTGTGTGCGTGAGAACGTGTGTGTGTATGTGCGCATGTGAGAACGTGAGTGTGTGTGTATGTGCGTGTGAGAACATGAGTGTGTGTGTGCATGCGTGAGAACGTGAGTGTGTGCGTGCGCGCGCGAGAACGAGTGTGCGCATATAAGAACACGAGTGTGTGTACGTGTGTGTGTATGAGAACGTGTGTGCGCGTGTGAGAACGTGTGTGTGCATGTGACAACGCGAGTGTGTGTGCATGTGAGAACGCGAGTGTGTGTGAGAACGTGTGTGTGTGTGTGTGCGTGTGCACGCGCGCGCACATGGGAGAATGTGAGAGGGTGAGTGTGTGTGTTTGCCTGTGTCTGTGTGTATCTGTGTGGAGGGGGAAGTTTTACTTTGACCTCTATAGAGAGACTGGTATGAAGTTCTGTAGCAATCTGATCAAAGCGAGCCTTGTGAGATTAACTGGGTGGGTCTTCAACAGGCTAGCAGATTCCCAATGGGCTGAAGTGCCTGCACTCCAAATCTCAGACATTAAGATTTTGTCAGAGCACCAGGAAATGGACACACCACCCTGGGAAACAGACAACACAAACCCCTCCCCAGTCAAAGGTGTGTCCATCACAGTCTCTTATCCTTGAATCGCCACCCAGAACATTGTGCCAGGGAACTGAGCTCTTCCCAATCCAGCAATGGGTGGAGAAGACATATCAATAACCAAAATATGGCACTAATCGGGAAACAGACTGCTGGACACAGCCTTGTTCAAACAGGAATGGGAAATGGGACAGTGCAGAGAAAATATCTGTATCTAACCCCATGCTGTCTCTGTTCTGGGAACGTTTGATGGAGACTTGGCAAGAAGCATTTACTTTCAGTTTCAAAGAGTAGAGGGTAATTTAATCTGTATCTAATGCTGCGCTATACCTGTCCCAGGAGTGTTTGATGGTGACAATGTAGAAAGAGTTTTACTTTCAGTTTAAAGGAGTTAAAAGAGCTTTACTTTGAATGTACTTCCAGTTAAAGAGAGTAGTGAGAGCTTGACTCTGTATTTAACCCCGTGCTGATCCTGTCCTAGGAGTGTTTGATGGGGCAGTGTCAAAGGGTAGAGGGAGCTTTATTCTATTTCTAACTCTGTGCTGTCTCAGTCCTGGCAGTGTGTTTGATAGAAGCAGCTTTACTTTCAGTTTAAAAGAGTAGGTGGAGATTTACTCTGTATCTAACTCCACATTTAGCTGCTTAGACACTGGGTCCCAAAGGGAACAGTATTTTGTTTTACATTCAAAACTCCCCGATTACAAAAGCAGTTCATCATCATCATCTGAAGATGGTAATGATGTATACGACTCCATTCTGTCTTACCTTGTGTTTGGGACATTTCATTGAGAAGTTCTCTTCATTCAGAAAACAACCTGGAAGGAGAGAAATCTCAATATCAGCAGTGACTCGATAACGCCACACCTTATAGTCCAATAGCTGATCAGGAGTTACACTGGATAACAGGGGACTGGCAGGGAGTAACGCTGAGTAAAGGATAGGACTGGCAGTTTGCAACACTGAGCAATGGAGGCTGTCAGAGAGTTACTCTGGGGAATGAGGGTCTAGGAATACACTACATGGGACAGTGGAGGGTCTGGCATGGAGCTACGTTGGACAATAGGTAATGAGCTAGACTGAGACATGGGGGCTGGTAGGGAGTTACTCTGGACACTGGGAGTGGGTGGGAGGGAATTCTGGGGAGTTACACTGGACAATGGGGTGACTTGTGAATGAGCTGCACTGGACAATGGGAACAGGGACAGAGTTACATTGGACAATGGCAGGGTTAGCAATGGGCCACACCAGGTATTTGGGGTCTTGCAGTGAGCTACACTGGGCAATGAGAGCTGGCAGTTACTTACACTGCATAGTGTCATACTGGCAGGGGAATGTGGGGGAATGGTGGTTCAGAAATAGCTATACTGACTAACAGGGGACTGGTAGGGAGTCACACTGGACAATGGGTTGGGGATGGGGAAGCTGGACGTCAGGGAGTCACACTGGG
>NC_063368.1:1958622-1961425 GCF_021869965.1 Rhincodon typus | reverse complement strand
TACACTGGACAATGGGTTGGGGATGGGGAAGCTGGACGTCAGGGAGTTACACTGGGCAATGGGTTGGGGACGGGGAAGCTGGACGTCAGGGAGTTACACTGGGCAATGGGTAGGATTGGCAGTGAACCGCAATTGGTGTCAGTAATCAGCTAGACTGAGCTACGGGCTGACAGGGAGTTACACCAGGGAAAGACTGTCAGGGAGCGACACTGACCACTGGGTGGGGGGGGCCGTAGTCATTAACACCGGACAGTGGGCAGTGTGTTAGGATGAACATCAGGGAGTTGGCTGTAATTCTTGCTCTCAGCAACACTTCTTGTAGAATACAAATGGCTCCCATTCACCAAACCTTTAAACTCTCTCCTGATTTCTACTTCATCAGCTCTCTGTCTCCTCTGTTACTTGTCACTGACTGCATTTGGTGTTCTCTGCTGAAAGGTTACTTTGTTGTACTTGAATGAATGAAGTCCTTTTGGAAAACCAAATATATTCAATTTATCACATAACTCTCGTCTACCCCTTGTGTTACTTTTTCAAAGCATTCATCAAGTTTGTGAAATACAGCTTTCTTTCTTGAAATCTCTGCTCATGTTTCTGTTATAGTTTCAGTTTCTAGATGCATTCCTATTTCATTTTTAATAAAGATTCCATTGTATTAACTTGCCAATTTACTACTTTGATCCTCTCCTTACTTCTGTCCTTTATTTTGAATCTTTATTTTTAACTTGGATCACTATTCCCTAGATATTCCCCTCAACTCACTTCTCTTTGTGGCTCAAATTCATCACAAGATGCACGCTGCCTGTCTTTTCAGTTTACTTATAAACTGGACAATGAAACAGCCCTTACACACAGCAAAGTGTTGGAGAAACTCAGCAGGTCTGGCAGCATCTGTGGAGACAGAAACAGAGTTAACATTAAGGGTCTGGTATGAATCTTCAGAGAGGGGTGTTAACTCTGTTTCTCTTTCCCACAGAAACCTGCTGCTTGTGATTGTATTTCTCTTCTTTATGAAGCCATTGAAACACCAAATATCTGATTCTTCTTGCAATTCTAAACACACACTATAGGAAAGATGTGAATGCATTGGAGAGAGTGCAGAAGTGTTTTATGACAGTAGGTTCCAGGAATAAGTTTCCTGGTTAAAGGGGGAGAAAAGGGCCAGAAGGAGATTTGATAGTTTTCAAAATTGTGGAGGTGCCCGGGCAGAGTTGGTAGGTAAGGAGAAAGCTCCTGCTTGTAAGGGGATCAAGTGACAGCACAGATTTAAAACAAAGATTTTTCAATCAGCAAATCTAAGTTGAGGAAAGCTCTTTCATCCAGCAAATAGTCAGGATCTGGAAATGGTTCGATTGAGGCATTCAAAAGGTTATTTAAATAGAAACATTGCGTGGGGTTAAAATGCTCAGTGAGTTAGTACAGACATGATGGGCTGAATGGCCTCATCCTGCCTCACAACAATTTTGTGACAGCCTCCAGCTCCCTGTTTTAACATTAAACATTGTGTGAACTGCAGTATAAATAGTTCAGGTGCTCTTTACTCTTCCTTTGTTTTTACCGGTCCTTTTATATTGCTCTTTCATGCTGATTATATTATCACTGAACCCCACTTTTCCTCTCACCTTCGACTTCCATTGTCTTCTGACTTAGCTCACTTCCAGCAAGTCCCTCCCATTTTAACCAATTTTAAACCTTTCCGTTCTTCTGGCTACAAATCTCGCAGTGTTTAAGGAGAAGCCTGTTGCAGCAGGTACCACAGGGTGAGGTGTTGACAGGGTAATGGTAAAGTTGAGGTCTAAGAGCCTGTACAGGCGGGGGTATTATGAATCGTGCAGTGACGATCTAACAGTCTGTGGGATCTGCTCTGTGGTCTATGGTGCAGGTTGTACTGAGATGAGCTTTACCATGCGGCAGACAGAGCATGTGCACCACTCTTTGCTGCACACAGTTCCAACCATACTGCCTCCGGCCTCGGGGACAGTGCTGTTTGAGCTTGACACTGTAACCCTGCAGGGTAAAGGGTGATACTGACCCTCTCTCCTGGGTGACTGACTCCACCATCATTTGATCCAGCCCCCACCCTCCCTAGCCCCTCTCCTGCACTTACCTGCTTCTGTGGCACAGATGTAGTGATAGTTTAGTGGGCATCCCTTGCAGTAGCAGCCCAGGGTCGCTCCAGGCTCCTGGCAGTGAGAGCATTTCTAGGGAGGATGAAAGGTCAAATGGAAACACTCATCACACGACCGTAACCAGCCAATCGCAGCCCGACATGTGGGGTGGGGTGTTTACACGACCCTTTATAAATGCCTGTTAGCCCCTGTCCCCAGAATTGCTCACCCCCCACCACGACATGCCAGCGGTCACACACAGTCCACCATCCTGGGCACTCCCACCTTGGCCAGTGACCAGTCACATGGTGCAGAACGAGGCAGACCGGGGCCTGAGGGGCTCCATGCCTCACCACCCACCCCCACCCCCACCCTCACCCTCATCCTCACCCTCAAAAACCTGGGAACAACTACGGCAGGGGAACAGAGAGGGGGCACGGAACGAGAGGGGAGAGGGGAGAGGGGTGAGGGGAGAGGGGGAGAAGGCAGCAATGAGGGAGGGGTGCGATGAGGGAGGGGTGCGATGAGGGAGGGGCGCGATGAGGGAGGGGAGCACATGAGGGAGGGCGGCGATGAGGGAGGGCGGCGATGAGGGAGGGAGCACATGAATGGGGAGGGAGCACATGAATGGGGAGGGAGCGCATGAATGGGAGGGGGTGCATGAAGGGGAGGGGGTGCATGAAGGGGAGGGGGTG
>NC_063368.1:1943971-1958522 GCF_021869965.1 Rhincodon typus | reverse complement strand
CTCTCTGCCCCCTCACTCACTCTCTGCCCCTTCACTCACACTCCCTCCCCGCTCACACACTCTCTGCCCCCTCACACACTGTCCCTCTCACTCACACTCCCAACCCCTCACACACTCTGTCCCCTTATTCACACTCCCCCTCACTCATTCCCCTCTCCCCTCGTTCACAGAGCTCCTCCCCTAACACACACACACCCCTCCACAATCCCCTACCCTCTCCCGCACCCCCAACCCCCACATTGCAGGCAGCAACCCCCGCCCACCATCCGGGTTCTCACCGTCTCTCGGGCCATTTCCACAGCTTCTTGTAATCCATAGAGGCTCCCGGAGACCAGATAGACCTCACTGGCCCAGAGCACACAGGCGCCATGGACCCACAGTTCATTGGGGTCGAGAGGTAGTTGAGGCAGCTGAAGGTCCACCTGGGAACTGAGCTCACTTTTCAATCTCGGAGTCCGAAGGGAGACTGACGATAGGGTTTTCTCACAGCAGTAACAGCGTCGGTGACCCTTGCTGCTACGGGGACCCGCCCAGGATGGGGTACAATCCTCGGAATAGTGGCGCCTTTTCAACCGTGTGTGTCCTGGGACAGTGCCCAGCTCTTTTCCCTCATCTTCTGAGTGACCAGTCTTTAGGAGTTCGGGCATGCTTTTGTGCCTCACCTTGACTCGGCTGGGTGCTGTCAGCAGCTTCTTGGGGGGTGGGTTCTTGGGCAAGGTGCTGGCGTAAAGGTAGGGGTAGTAGGGCCCAAAGAGGTCACCCAGGTCACGGTGGTTAGCACATTTACCACACAAGCAGCAGAGCAGCAGGCCAAGGGTGGAGCTCTCAGTCACCAATGGGCCCAGGACCACGTGAGAGGAGGTGGGCAGGACTTTGCCAGCAGAGCTGGGGGTGGGAGCGGACACTGGTCCCTGGTGACCCTGGGGCCCTCTCTGGGCCCGGTTCCGTTCGTCGTCTTGGGTGTTGATGATGGTGCAAAGCAGCACTGCCTCCCGCCTCCGCTCCAGGAGTACGTACGGCGAGAAGATCCGATCCTGGGCCTCACCCCTCCTCCTGCGGGTGGCACGGACCCCCACGTGACTTAGTTTGATCTCAGGCTCCTCGAGTAAGGCCACAGGGGCCTCTGGCTTCTTCCTCCTGCGCCGTGGGTGTGGCGGTGCCTTCTTCCTCCTGGGCCTCCTCTTTTTCAGGGCGCCCTCCTCTGCCCCCTCGCCCGGGTTTTGCAAGCCTCGGCACGGCTGCAGCTGCCGTTTGGTCTTGTTGATGCTCCCCAGGGGCCGGCCCCTCTTCTTGCCCGACGGGAAGTATCCCTTGGCGGGGATGCTGTCCGGTTTGGGGGCGCCGCTGGCGAGACCCTGGCCCAGCTCGAGCTGTGGGGAGCGGGCCAAAGAGGCCGGGGGGTTCCGCTGCTTGAACTCGGGCTGGTATGGGAGGCGGGGTCCTGGAGGGGTGCCCCCGTAGGCCTGAGGACAGTTGGGAACACCTGTGCCCCCAGCCTGGGCCTCGGGCTCCCTAGTGACGTCTCCTTGCACTTTGACCCCGGGGCGCACCATTGGCACGTTCTCGCTCTCCCAGCATCCCTCGCGGACCGAGAGGATATCTTCCAGCGTTACCCCATCGGACGCCCCATCCAGTATTCCAGCCACGGGGAACTTCCTCCCATTGGGGGATGCGATCTTTTGGACAATGGCCTCCAGCTTCAAGCCCCGGCCTTTCCTAGGCGGTAGAGTTTTGAGTTTGCCGGGACTGGTGAGGGAGACCACTGGAGAAATGCTGGCTCCGGGGCTGTCCTTGTCGCTGTTGGTCAGTGGAGCTTCATTACCCGGCTCGGCCTTGTGCATTGGGTTTCCGCCGGCAATGCCCTGAGGAGGAGGAGCTAATCTACCATCCAGCTCCCTGGCTCGGGAGTCTTGGCAAAGCCTTTTCGCTGGAATGGGTGATATGAACGATCGAATCCTTCTCCTTGACAAGATGGATGACTGAATGGACAGCTCCGCCTGAGCTGGAGACTCGTTTGGCCTTCGACCGGGCTGCGATAAGTTGTCCACCTCTGCTGGCCGTTCACCCAGCTTCGTGCTATCCCCTTCGCGGTGCTGGAGCGCGGTGTGGCTGCTCGATTGCTGCTCCGGGGCGTAAGGAGCTCGTGGATCTTTCGGGACACCGGTCCAGCTATCTTCCATTGGGAAAGCCTTGCCATCGGGAGCGTCCGCCCAGTCTCTCACCCCATTGGAGCTAGGTGCCTGCCTGGGAGACCTCAGGCTGGTCAATGCCTCGGGACCGGACGAGCGAGGGCCATCTTGTTTGGTCAGCAGAGAGGACAGGGTCTCGGAGTGTGAGGGGGGAGGGTGTGAGGCGCTGGTGCAAGGCAGGACGGGCAGGTCCTCCCCCGCACGGCCCAGGAATCCAGGCAACCGGGACCCCAGCACCTCCTCCTGTTTAATCAGAGGTGCCCTGGCTAAGAGAGCTTTGTCGTCTGCCCGAGTCGGGGCTCTCCTCCTTACCCCAGCTCTGCCTCCTGCCCGACCACTGGGCCTTCTGCCCCTCGAGGGTCGACTGTTGAGGGCCTGCTGGAGCAGGCTGCTGGAGGATCCCATGGACAATGGCATCGAGACCAGTGCTGAAGACCGGGCCAGCTCAAAGGAGTCGTATTTCCAGTGGGGCGAAGGGGTCCCGGGCTCTCTGCTGTCATACTGTCCAATGCTCCTCAGTTGACCCTGATGCTGCTCCATCATCCCCTTGGCTTTCCCGTCTGCTCCAACATACATGCCCGCCTGGATAACCGTCTGCCCGGCCTTGCAGGCCCGAGCTCCCTTCATGCTGCGACTCAGCTCCCGGTCCTGCCCTTGACCACAGGCCGGGGGTAAAGGCCCATGACCGAAGGACCTCGAAGGGGAGACGTCACAAATGACCGACTTCCTCTCTGACGCCCCGGGCTCGTACAAAGGTTCGAGGTCGGCCTTGTTCAGCTCTGGGCCGAAGCCAGGGCCTGGGGTCCTTGCATCCCCCCAGCCCGGGGGAGAGGCCAGGCTGTTGTTATGTCCCCCTTTTCTGGTCAACTCGATCATCTGCCTGACGGGCTGTAGTGGGTTCTCCAGGAAGCTGGAGTGAGGATCCTCTGGAGCGTAACTCGAATGGAACTTCCTCCCGTGATAGTTGGCCTGTAAAGCCTCTTGGAGCAAACTGTGGCTCTTGTCAGGTTTTCCAGGAGGCACCTTGCCGTCTCCCAGACCAAACTGCTCAGGCCCTGGTTGGCTGTATGTGGCTGCTGGGTACTGCATGTAGTGGTATCGGCCATCACCCTTGGGCACATCGGGACGCCCATATGCCAAGTAGCCAGGGGGCTTGGAGGTGTCCATTCTTGGGGCCAGGGGGTCACTGAGCACCATCTGGCCCTGGTGGACCACCAACCCATTTGGGGTGGTCGAAGGCGCCATGACGTTGCGGGTGTTGCTGAGTTGCTGATGGAGGCCAGGTTCCTTCTCGCTACCAGTGAGAAACGTATTGTGCTGCGGGTGCTCCTCCCCCTGACCCCCAAGGGTCATGGCATTGCCCCGACCGACCATTGTCTCCCGGGCAACGATGACCCCGACAGGTTTCTCGCTGCGGGACAGGCCTTGCTCAATCAGTGGTGCCGCAGTGCTGCCTTTACCGTCCTGGCACATCTGGGCGATGACTTCTTCCTTGGAGAGGTGCCGACTGGCACTGTCACCGATGGAACTGGCCGGCGAGCAGGTGGCGGTGGCTGCGGGCTCTGGGTTGTGGGCCTTGTAGGCTCTCTCCGAGGAGCCACTCTGGCCACTGAGCTGACGGACTCGCTCCGCGTGGTCCTCGGACGAGCTTGAGCAAGCCCCGTCCAGCGACTCGGCCTGTGGTGATTTCAGTGGTTCCTCGAGACCCTGGTGATCGGCCGGGCCTGGTCTCTTGTTGGGCCGTCGGCCCTGACGTCGGTGTAAGGCCAGGGTGTCCGAGATCAGCAGGTGCTGCACCCTGTTGGGGATGTTCGCCACCTGAGAGCTCAGGGCCGTCAAACTGCTCTGGCCCAGGTCCGAGGGCCTTTTCTCGGTCCCACTCTCCAACCCAAAGCCTTCGTAGGCCGCAGGCTGCGATCCTGGACTCGGCATCAGGCCCGCCGGGGTGGGACTGGGCTGGGGCATGAGCGGCAACGCTCGGCTCCTCATGCCCATGGCTCCCGGCCCACACTGCAAACTCTCACTGCTCACCACCAGAGGAGACGGGGTGGAGCTACATGACGGGGACTGGGCCACTGGGGTGGCCGGTGAGGGGTTGGAACTCGGGCTGAAGTTCTGGTGGAAGGGCATGGGCGATTTGGCGGGAATGTCGGCTGAACAATAGGGGGCAAACTGCTGGTTCCCCAGGGGCACTTTGGCCGCACTGGGGTATTGCAGGGCCTGAGGCCCAGGCTGCTGACCCTGACCCGCCTTTGATTGTTCGAAACAAGCCTTGCCCATCGGTGCCTGGTAGCTGTAACCCGCTTGGGTCCCATAGCTCGGGGCAGTCGTGGCATTAACCATGTAACCATCACACTGGGCACCGGCGTTGACGTGGTAACTATCAAAAGCCTGCCCTGAAGGGTGGCTGTAACCTTGAGGCGACAGGTAGGAGGAAGAGGAGGAGGAGGAGGATGATGAGGAGGACGACACAGTGGTCTGGAACTGCTGGGGGTTATACTGAGCTGCCCGTTGCTGATACTTTGCTAGCAGGGCCGGGCTGGGCTGGTGGGAATGCTGGGGGTGGTGGGCAGACGAGGGAGAGGGTTGGACCACTGCCTGGGAGCCAAGGGGTGCCTGGAAAGGCTGGTGTCGGAGCTGCTGCTGCTGTGTGCTGCTGGGCGAAAACTGACCACCGTAGGCCTCCTGGTCAAACTGGCCATAGCCTGGCATGGGGGCAGAGTGAGGTGCCCTCCACTGACCCTCGCTCAGGTACTGCACTGAGTAGCCTCCAGCCTGCTGTGCCCCATATCCGCTCTGCAAAGGCCTGCGCTGGGCCTGGGGCCCGGGTAGGTCTTTAGCCCTGGGGTAGTAGTAATCGGCAGGCTCCCTGCGGAACCCTGGGTACAGCTGCTGGTCACAGCCCTCGCCGCCTGGCCGGTTGGCATAGCCGCCAAAGATGGGGGCCTGATGGTGCTGGTTGTAGCTGTCCAATCGAGAAGACTCCTGAGACTCTTGGTGCAGGAGCCTCTGGTTTCCATGGTAACTACTCTGCTCCCGGTACGACTGCATGTCGTGGCGTTCCACAGTCCAGTCCCCGGCAGGATCTCTGGAAATTCCGAAAGGGAAAGAAACATTAATAATTCCCAGAGACATGGTACCAATAATCACTTCCTGGGTCAGCCTCATAGCCAGGGGCCCAGCAATATCCTCCCCCCATCCCCCACTTCTACATAATTATTCCGTTGCCTTCCAGAAATTACGACGGAATCTGCCTCCATCATCCTCTCAGGATATATGTTCTGGAATGTAACAATAAGACAGCACAGCACAGCAGGAGGCCATTTAACCCATCAAGTCCATGTTAGTTCTCAGCAGGGCAATTCACTCGGCTCCATTCCCCTGCATTAACATTGTAGCTCCTGAAAGATTACTTCCTTTAAAGGCCCATCCCATTTCCTTTTGAAATCACTGATTATCTCCATGTCTACTGGCCTTTGTAGGCAGTGAGTTCTTGATCATTACTACCCACTGTGTAAAACTGTTCATCTTCGCACAGCCACCCCCAACTTTTGCCAATCCTCTCTTACACAGCACCTTAAATATCTGTGAATCCCCAGGCCCATGCCCGAGCCTAGAAAGAAAAGGAACACCTTTTCATTGCTTACTGCATCCTGTCTCAGGTATTGCTCAGAAAGGGACACATTCTGCCAAGGCTTTCTGCCCTGCACCAATCAGGACAATTCACAAGAAATACCAAAAGAAAGTAACATTTATACTGTGTGAGAGGAGAATGCTGATTGGTGGACAGTGCACTTTAATTGCTAGCCATATTCTCACGGAGAATACACTAGTTAATGATGACTGATAGTTAACTGCCAAGCTTTCTTTAAATGTTAAAATGGCTATTAATTAAATTTATGCACCTCAATCAAATCTCTCCCAATCTCCTTTGCTTCAATGACAACCACAGCTTCTCCAGCTTACCGTTGGAGCTAAAATCTCCGATTACTTAAACCATTCTGGTAAATCTCTTCTGCATTCCCCGGAGAACGCTCAGCCTTACTAAAGTGTGTTGACCTGTAATGTTCCCCATCCCTCTGTCAAGGCACAAAACTGGCCAGCAGTCACCATTGATCACACTCCCAAAGGAGAAATGGGGGAGAGGGAGAGGGAGAGTCACAAGTAACGACAAAATCAGCCATTCCTGTTCACTGGTAAAGTGGTGTGAGTGGCAGACAATTATTTTAAGAAGAACAGATTGTACAGGGCCCTCGGTGAGAACACAGCTGGAGTCCAATGGACTGTTTCAGTCTCATTTGACGGAGGATGCAATTGAGTTAGAATCTGTTCAGAGAAGGTTAACTTGGCTCATTCCTGGGATGAAGGTATTGTCTTATGAGGAGGAAAGGATGGACAGATTGTGACTGTATGTTCGCTTTTAGGGGGACGAGAGGTGACATTATTGAAGCATGCAAATTCCTGATCGAATACTGTGGATATTGGGAGGACTATTTTTATTTGTTCATGGAAGATGGATGTCACTGGCTCGGCCACAATTCATTGGCCAAGCCTAGTTACCCTTGACATGCTGGTAGTGAGCTACAGTCCATGTGTTGTAGGTTCACACACAATGTTGTTAGGGAGGGAATTCCAGGATTTTGACCCAGTGACAGTGAAGAAATGGTGATAGATTTCCAAATCAAAATGGTGACGAGAGGAGATTAAAACAAAAGGACACAATTAAAGAACAAAACAGTTTCCCTTTTAAGACATAGATGAGGTGAGATGATTTCTCCCAGAGAGTCATTAAATTATGAAATTACATTCTCTGAGGGCAGTGGAATGTGTGTCATTGAATTTATTCAAGGCTGAATTATGAGCTTATCCATGATCATGGTGAAGCATGACTGAGGGGCTGAATGGTATATTTTTAAGTCCCACATCATCAAAATTACACTGCAGGGATGATTGTATTTGGAGAGGATTGTAGATTCTGTGATGCTCCTGCTAGGATCCACAGCATCAATCTAATCAACAGAAACATTCAAGGTGCTCAGTCACTCGATCAGCCATGACTGCCTCCAGTTCCCAACAGGTAACAGAAACACCGCGGTTTCCCTCTCTCATTCCTCTTGATCAGCAGAATAACAAGCACAATTCTCCAATCTAAGCAAACACTTCCAGAATCAACACGTCTTTGCCTGATGACAAATGTCATGTTAGTATTCGGGGGGAGTTTACCCCCCCACCTTGGAATGCATGCACAAGCAACTTGACTCCAAAAAGGCTTGACCCTGATGAACCAGGGGCTGCTACTAGCCTCACAGTGCCTGAGGGAGATGACGGTATCGACACTGGACTAGTAAGGCAGTCGTTCAGAGAATGGTCCAGGGATCCAGGTTCGATTCCCATCACAGCAGATGGTGAAAATTGAATTCAATAAAAATCTGGAATGGAAGTCTAATGATGACCATGGACCCACTGTGAATTATTCTAAAAACCCACCTGGCTCACTAACATCCTTGAGGGAAGGAAGCTGCCATTTTCACCTGGTCTGCCCTACATGTGACTTCAGCAATGTGCCTTTGAAATGGCCTAACAAGACAGTCAGGTGTTAACAACCGTGGGAATGGAAAACAGAAATGAAACCAGATGGAACACCTTGGCACTGGGATTCACAACAGCAGAGACAGACCTGTTGACACTGCAAAGTCCTCGCTAACATCTGGGGGGGTTAGTGCCAAAATTGGGAGAGCTGTCTCACAGACTAGTCAAGCAACAGCCTGACATAGTCATACTCACAGTATCACACCTTACCATGTCCCAAACTCACCATCACCATCCCTGGACATGTCCTGTTCCACTGACACGACAGACCCAGCAGAGGTGGCAGCACAGTGGTGTATGGTCAGGAGGGAGTTGCCCTGAGAGTCCTCAACATTAATTCTGGACCCATGAGTCTCATAGCTTCAGGTTAAACATGGGCAAAGAAATCTCCTGCTGATTACCACAAATTAGCCCTTCCCTCCTCTCCTGGCCCTGAAGACCTCAGCTAATGAATCAATGTTCCTCCATGTTGAACAACTCTTTGAGGAAGCACTGAGAATGGCAAGGACACAGAATGTACTCTGGGTGGGGAGGTGGATTTCAATGTCTACCACCAGGAGTGACTCAGCAGCAGAGTCCTAAAGGACATAGCTACTAGACTGGGTCTGTGCCAGGCAGTGAGGGAACCAAGAGGGAAAAACATACTTGACTTCATTCTCATCAATCTGCCAGGTGCAGATGCATCTATCCATGACAGTATCGGTAAGAGTGACCATCGCACAGTCCTTGTGGAGATGAAGTCCCACCTTCACATTGAGAACAACCTCCATCGTGTTGTGTGGCATTATCACCGTGCTAAATGGGACAGACTTCACACAGATCTAGCAACTCAAGACTGGGCATCCATGAGGCACTGTGGGCCATCAACAGCAGCAGAATTGTACTCCAGTACAATCTGTAACCTCATGACCCAGCATATCCCCCACTCAACCATTACCATCAAGGCAGGGGATCAACCCTGGTTCAATGGAGAGTGCAGGAGGGCATGCCAGGGGCAGCACCAGGCATACCTGAAGGTGAGGTATCAACCTGGTGAAGCCACCAAACAGGACTACTTGCATGCCAAACAGCGAAAGCAGCAAGTGATAGACAGAGCTAAGCGATCCCACAACCAACAGATCAGACCTAAGCTCTGCAGACCTGCCACGTCCAGTTGTGAATGGTGGTGGACAATTAAGCAACTCACTGGAGGAGGAGGCTCCGCAAATATCCCCATCCTCAATGATTGAAGAGCCCAGCACATCAGTGCAAAAGATGAGGCTGAAGCTTTCGCAGCAATCTTCAGCCAGAAGTGCCAAGTGGATGATCCATCTCGGCCTCCCTTAGAGACCCCAACCTGCTTCATCAATGACCTTCTCTCTATCATAAGGTCAGAAGTGGGGATGTTTGTCGATGAGTGCACAATGTTCTGTTCCATTCCTGACTCCTCAGATACCGAAGCAGTCTATGTCCAAATGTAGCAAGACCTAGACAATACCTACGGTTAGACTGACAAGTGTCAAATCACATTTGTGCAACACAAGTGTCAGGTAATGACCATCTCTGATAAGATTGAGACTGACAATCTCCCCTTGACATAACCGTTACTGAATCCCCCAATACCAACATTCTAGGGGTTACCATTAACCAGAAACTGAACTAGACTCGCCAGATAAACACAGTGGCTACAGGAGCAGGTCAGAAGCGAGGAATACTGCAGCAAGTAACTCACCTCCTGACCCCTCAAACCCTGTCCACCATCTACAAGGCACAAGTCCGGAGTGCGATGGGATACTGTCCATTTGCCTGGATGAGTGCAGCCCCATCAACATTCAAGAAGCTTAACACCATCCAGGACAAAGCAGCCCCCTGATTGGCACTGCACCCACAAACATCCACTCCCTCTACTGCCGAAGCTCAGTAGCAGCAATGTGCGCTATCTACAAGATGCACTGCAGAAATTCAAAGATACGTAGTCAGCACCTTTCAAACCCACAACCACTTCCATCTAGAAGGACACGGGCAGCAGATACAGGGAAACACAACCTCCTGCAAGTTCTCCTCCAAGCCACTCATCATCCTGACTTGGAAATATATCACCGTTCCTTAAGTGTCACTAGGTCAAAATTTCAGGAATACTCTTAAGAGTCAATGAATCATACAGCATTGATACAGGTCCTTCGGCCCACTCTGTTGATGCCGACTACACTACTCTCATTTACCTGCAGTTGTTCCATAGACTACTATAACCTGGCATTTTAAGTGCTTGTTTCTTAAATGTTACAGGAGTACCTGCCTCCACTACCCTCTCAGGCACTGTGTTCCATATACCTACCACCCTCTGGGTGAAAGAATTCTCTCAGATCTCCTCTAAACCACTTACTCCTCACCTTAAACTTATACTGTCTGTTCTAAGACAAGTCTGTCATGGAAGAGATTCTCACAATCTACCCTGTCTGTACCTCTCATAATTTTATATATACCTTAAACAAATTCCCCCTCCATCTGTTGACCTGCTGTGTTCATCCAGCTCTGCACCTTGTTGTCTCAGATTTTCCAGCATCTGCAGTTCCTACTATCTCCCCCTCCATCTACTCTGCTTCAAGAAAAACAAACTCAGCCTGTCCAGTCCCTCCTCATAACTAAGACTTTCCATCCACGGCAAATTCCTGCTGAATCTCCTCTGCACCATTTTCAGTGCAATCACGTCCTTCCAACAGTGTGACAACCAGAACTGTACACAGAACTCCATCTGTGGCCTAACCAATCTTTTATGAAGTTGCAACAAGACTTTCTTGCTCCTATATTCTACATCCCGGCTAATGAAGACAAGCATCTGTTTTCCTTCTTCACCACCCTGTCTACCTGTGCTAAAACCTTGAGGGATCTATGGATTTGCACACCAAGGTCCTGTTGTTCCTCAGTATTCCCCAGGGACCTACCATTCATTGTGTAAATCCTTCCCTTATTAGACCTCCCAAAATGCATCACTTCATACTTTTCAGGATTAAATTCCATCTGCCATTGCCCTGTCCAATTTACCAGGTAATCAACATCAGACTGTAGCCTGAAACCATCCTCCTCAGTATTAACACAGCCAACTTTCATGTCATCTGCAAACTTACTTACTATAACCATTCACATCCAAGTCGTTAATGTACATACAAACAGCAAGGGTCCCAGCACCAGTCCCTGTGGTACACTGCTGGTCACAGGCTTCCCATCACAAAAACAATCCTCCATCATTTCCCTTTACCTCCTGTCTACAACAAGTTTGGATCCAGTTTGCCAATTTGCCTTGGATCCCATGGGCTGTTACCTTTAGGACCAGCCTTTCTTGTCAAAGGCCTTACTGAAGTCCATGTAAACCAAAAACTGCACTACCCTCATCAATATATTTAGTCAACTTTTCAAAATTCTCAAACTAGTCAGAAAGGATCTCCCTCTAACAAATCAGTGCCGACTATCTATCCCTGATCAATCCCTGCCTTTCCAAGTGTTGATTAATCCTGTCCCTCAGAATTTTTCCCAATAATTTCCCTGCCAGTGATGTCAGACTAACCCAGCCTTTTCCTGCTGCCCTTCTTGGACAAAGGAACCACATCCGCTACCCTCCAGTCATCTGGCACTTCACCTGTGACCAGCCAAGTATTAAATATCTCCCCCAAGGCCCCAGCAATCTCCTCCCTTGCCTCCCATTGCAGCCAGGGATATATCTCGTCAGGGCCTGGGGATTTATACATCTGTACACCTGCTAAAATGTCTCATACTTCCTTCTCATTAATCTTAACATGCTCTAGAATCTCACCATCCCAACTGAAATCCCTGACTACAATATTCTCCTCTGTAAATATTTTTAAGACCTCATCCACATCAACTGGCTCCATGCAGAGACTGCCCCTTTGGTCTCTAATAGGTCCCACTCTTTCCCTGGTAACCCTCTTATTAATATACCTATTAAAAAGCCTTAGGGTTTTGCTTAATCCTATCTGCAGATGACATTTCATGGCCCCTCTTTGTCCTCTTAATTTGCTTTTTAATCAACCTCCTACACTCTCTATCCTCTTGAAGGGCCTTCTCTGTTTTTAATGCTCTGTATCTGACATATGCTTCCTTCGCTTTCTTTATCAAACTCTCAATATCCCTTGATGTCCAGGGTTCCCTGGACTTGCTGCCCTGCTCTTCACTCTTTGAAATACACTGGCTCTGAACTTTCACACTACTTTTAAAAGACCCTCTCTTTCCAAATGTAGACTTACCTGCAAGGAGCTGCTCCCAGTCTGTTTGCCAGATCCTGCCCACTGATATTGAAATTGGCCTTCCTCCAAGTTAGACAGTTAACTTCTGCACTATCCTTATCCCTATCTGTAATGTCTTTGTAATTTACAAAGTTATGATCATTATCCACAAAATGCTCGCCCACTGACCCTTCAACCACTTGACTGGCTTTATACCCTAGGATTAGGTCTAGCTCTGCCTCATCTCTAGGCGGATTACCTACACACTGGCACAAAAGCTCTCCTGGACGCACTTTAAAAATCCACTCTGTCTGATCCTTTCTCACTAAGACGATCCCAATTAATGTTAGGAAAATTGAAGTCACCTTCAACTATAACTCTGCTTCTCCACTCCTTTTTGTAATGGACTGCAGTGGTTCAAGAAGGCAGCTCACCATCACCTTCTCAAGGGCAACTAGGGGCGGGCAATGAATGTTTGCCCAGCCCATGTCCTGTGAGTGAATACAAAAAGCTATACCTTTCCAGTGATAGCAGCTATTTCCTTTAAAAGCTGTAATGGAAATTCAATTAGACCTGGGGACCTTTCTCAATTCAGTGCCATTATTTTCTTCATTAACCCTTTGAGCTGCACTGCAGGGTAAGGTTTACTTACAAACCAACTGTAGACAGTCTCTGTTAATTCAGGTCAAGAGGTATTTACTTATACAAACATATGAATTAGGAGCAAAAGTAGGGAGGTAGTGGCATGGTGTTAATGTCACTTGACTAGTAATCTTGAGCCCCAGGTTAATGTCCTTGGGACATCAATTTAAACCCCACAAGGACAAATGGCTAAAGTCTAAATTCACCAAAAATGTGGAAGCAAGAGCTAGTCTGGTTCACTAATATCGTTCCTTTGGAGAAAGAAATCTGCCATACTTACTTGGTCTGGCCTATGTGTGATTAAATGTGATCCACTGTCAAGATTCAGTAAGATCTGGTTGATGATTGTGTTTTGAATTCCACATTCCCACTTCATCAAATGCCTCCTGGAAATCCAACTACAGGTAGGTACAAACCCTCCTTTATCTAATTTGTGGTTGATTCTTAATTACCCACTGGGCAATTAAGGACAGGCAATAAAAACTGTCCCAGCCAGTGACACCCAGATCCCATCAATGAATAAAAAAAAACAGATTGAGGAAATGTATGAACAAGAAATTGGTTGCAACTGTTGCTTTTCAAAATCACCAAATGCCTGAAGATATTTATCATTAAAAGACAGCCGAAGGTTGCTTGGCAACCGTCCCAAAGAAGGTTTGTATTTTCAAAAAGAAATGTAGTTCAAGGGTAAGAGTGTGGACTGTTTGAGCTCATGTTCTGAGCTTTCCTCCCCATCACAGAGTGTGGTGTAGGGTTTGGGGGGTGGGGGAGGAAAACAAGGAAATGCAGGTGGGTGTGGAAGTGGGGGGGGGGGGGGGGAAGGGGGGGGGGGGGGGAGAGGGGGCCATGGGAGGGGGGGGGTGGGGGGGAGGAGGTGGCGGAAGGGGGCAGGGGGCACAAGAGGAGAGAGGGAGCAATAGAGTGGGGGCCGAGAGGAAGGAGGAGGGAGGATTTATAGACATGGGCAAGAGGGGTCCTTGGGGGTGGTGGGGTGGGTGAGGGCCTGGAGAGAGGGGTGGTACAAGCGGGGGGAAGGCGTGAAGGGGTTTAGGGCACGGAACAG
Organism: Rhincodon typus; assembly: GCF_021869965.1. Taxonomy (NCBI): domain Eukaryota; kingdom Metazoa; phylum Chordata; class Chondrichthyes; order Orectolobiformes; family Rhincodontidae; genus Rhincodon; species Rhincodon typus. The sequence continues at coordinate 1,944,822 of NC_063368.1, read as the reverse complement.
CACTGAAATGGAGGGAAGGTGCTTTCGAGAGAGACAGTGAGTTAGAAAATGAGAGAATGAGAAAGTGGGATGGTGACAGAGAGGGCTTTTGGGGTGGGGCTTACAGAGCAGGGGTGAGGGAGAGGCAGGGAGGGGTGGGGAGGGGTATGTTGGTCAGTGCTGGAGGGGAGGGGAGAGGGGCAGGACAGGAGGGGCAGGACAGAAGGGGTCAGAGAGGAGGGGCAGGAGAGGAGGAGAGAAAAAGGGAGTGGGAGGAGGAGGGGGGTGGAGTGGGTGGAGTGGGGAGGATTAAGTAGGTGAGGGTTGTGGTGGGGGGAGGGGAGGAGAGGAGGTGGGGTTCTCCTAATTGGTTTCTGATTTTGCCGCTTGGTAGGGGTGGTCCTGCAGAGGAGGAGCCCATAGCAGGTGAGAAGTGGGTCTTGGTTTACTGTCACTCGGTGTCACCTCTACCCTCTGACCTCTGAACCCAGTCAGCGGCTGCTCTTTCTGTCCATTGTGGTCAGTCTGCTTGACCGAATTATTAGCAGAACTATGTCAGCTGACTACAGGCAACCAATGAGGAAGCAGCAGAGGAGGGGGAGGGGAACATGACAGAGGGGGAGGGGAATGGCTCTGAGTGAGACCTCAGGGACCCTCAGTCACGGCTCCAGCACACTCTCTCGTAGGAGCCGCTGAATAGTCAATGTGTGTCAGAAACACTGGTTACAGGCTGATGGTTAACCCTTTCCTTACACCAAGCTGCAGAGACAAACACTTGACATCCCCTATCATACTGACCCTGGTTCAATGGAGAGTGCAGGAGGACATGCCAGGGGCAGCACCAGGCATACCTGAAGGTGAGGTATCAACCT
>NC_063368.1:1935801-1943871 GCF_021869965.1 Rhincodon typus | reverse complement strand
CCATGTTTTCCCACTCACTGTGGGTGACAAGGGCCCTCAACCACATCTGACCAATCACCCATGCTTCTGTCCTTGCCCCTTCCCATCACTCACAACAGCGTGATCAGATCCCCCTCGTTCTCACTTTTCATCCAACCAGCCTCCGCATTCAAAGGATCATTCTCTGCCATTTCAGAAAACTCCAGCAGAGTGCCACCACCAAACACATCTTTCCCTCACTCCCCTGTTTGCATTTCACAGGGATCGTTCCCTCCGGGACATCCTAGTACATCCCATAACCACCAACACTACCTTCCTTTCCCACAGCACTTTCCCATGTAATTGCAGAAGGTGCAACACCTGCCCCTTCACCTCCTCCTTGCTCACCAGCCAAGGGCCTAAACAGGCTTTGCAGGTGAAGCAGCATTTCACTTGCACCTCCTCCAATCTTTTGTATTATCTTTGCTGCACCCAATGTGGCCTACTCTACATCAGAGAAACCAAACGCAGACTGGGTGACTGCTTTGTAGAATGTCTCTGGTCTGTACGCCAGCAGGACCTGACCTTCCCAAAGCCGGCCATTTTAACACAGCATTCTGCTCACATGCCCATGTGTCTGTCCTCGGCATGCTGCAGCGTTCCAGTGAATCACAGTGCAAACTGGAGGGACAACATCTCATCTTCAGACTAAGCACTTTACAGCCTTCTGGACTTAATATGGACTTCAATATCTTCAAATTGTGAACCATTTCTTCCCTTTCTTTTGGCTTGTTACATTCCGTCATCGCGTCCTCACTCCCCTCCCCCATCCCAGTGGGACTGTCAGTTCTTTCAAGTCTGGCAGGAGACACACTATTGATCTGCCATTCTCACATTGCAATCGCTTAATCTGAACTATCAATTTTTCTGCACCAGTATTCTACACCCATCCTACCAACACCCCCATCCCAACCCCATCCAAACTCGAGCATAAATTACCAGAATGTTGCCTGGAATGGGGGAATTTTAGCTTTGAAGAAAGGTTGGATAGGCTGGACAGAGCTGTGAAGAGGGGTCACTGGACCCGAAACATTAACTCTGATTTCTCTTCACAGACGCTGTCAGACTTGTTGAGCTTTTCCCACAACTTCTGTTTTTGTTGGATAGACTGGGTTTGTTTTCACTAGAATGCAGGAGGTTGAGGGGCAAACTGATAGAAGTTTATAAGATTGTGAAAGGCATGGGTAGAGTGGAAAGCATGAGACTTTTTCCCAGGGTAGAGGGGTCAATTACTCGGGAACTCAGGGTAAAGGTACGAGGGTGGGTGGCAGTTTAAAAGAGATGTGCGAGGCAAGTTTTTCACACACAGTGTGGTGAGTGCCTGGAACGAGCTGTTAGAGAAGGTGGTGGAAGCAGACACAATAGCAGCTTTCAACAAGCACCTGGATGAATAGATGAATAGGAAGGGATGTAGATCCTGTAAGTGAAGGCAATTTTAGTATGGAAGGGCAAAATGTGTTGGCGCAGGCTTGGAGGGCCGAAGGGCCTGTTCCTGTGCAGTACCGTTCTTTGCTCTTTTCAAATGCTCAACACTTCACTTCAACACTGATGAAGAGTCATCTAGACTTGAAATATTAGCTTGCTGTCTCTCCATGGACGTTGTCTGACTCCTGTAATCTCCAGCACTGGTTGTTTCCAGTACAACCTCTTTGCTCTTGTAGTCAATGCCTCAACAAATAAAGGTAAATATCCCATAACCACAACCACTATCTTAACCAGGTTATTCAGCTGGGCCTGATACTTTCAGGGATCTGTGGATATGTACACCAAGATCCCATTTGATCTACAGTACTTTCCAGGGCGCTGCCATTCACAGTGTAATCCTTTGCTTTGTTAGACCTCCTCAAGAACTTTACTTCAGTTTTCTGGCTTGAATGCACACCTGACTATTCCAATAATATCCTCCTGCAATTTATAGCTATCTTCCTCACCACCTGAACAACTTGTATCATCTACAAACTCATAAATCACAGGCCCTACGTTTAAGTTCAAATCATTAATGCACACTACAAACATCAAGGGACCCAGTATCAAGTTCTGTGGAATCCCACTGGAAACAGACTTCGAGTCACTGGTGGCTCAGTGGTTAGTACTGCTGACTTACAGCTCCAGGGACCTGGGTTCAATTCCAGTCTCGGGTGACTTTCTGTGCGGAGTCTGCATGTTCTTCCCCTGTCTGCGTGGGTCCCCTCTGGTTTCCTACCACAGTCCAAAGATAGGCAGGTTAGGGTGGATTGGCCATGGAAAATTGCCCCGAAGCATCCAGAGATGTGCAGGCTAGGGAGATTAGCCATGGGAAATGCAGGGTTACAGGGATAGGGTAGGGGGCGCGGGTCTGGGTTGGATGCTCTTTGGAGGATTGGTGTGGACTCGATGGGCTGAATGGCCTGCTTCCACACTGTAGAGATTCTATAATTCTAGTCTTTCCTGGTAATAGAAACCACATCCAAACAGCCCAATTCATGGTTGGCTCCTCAACATACTATGCCAGCACACAGTCCAGGGATTTATCCTGCACAGCTTTAGTGCTGACTTGGTTAACCCTGTCTATATGCAGACTGAAGTCATCTATTATTCCTATATTATCCACATTACATGTATCTCCAATTTACCATTCTACATGTCCAACATTACCAGAACAGTTTGGTGGCCTATAGACAACTCTCACCAATGTCTCCTGCCTCTTGTAGTTCCTTAAGTTCACCCAAACAGATTCAACATCTTGAGTAAAAACTAAAACAACTATGGAAATTGCTGGAAAATCTCAGCAGGTCTGGCAGCATCTGTAAGATGCTATTCCAGCAATTCTGTTTTTGATTTTAACGCCTTGATCGTTCGATCCAAAATCTTCTTCCACGAATGCGTGGATTTTGTCCTTACAGTAAAACATTTAATTTGTTAAGTTGTGGATTTAATGTAAATCTTCTGTCTCGTCAGAACTGGCTTAAAAATTGCACATTAAATTTAGAGGGAAAACATCTTAACGCACACTGACCAATCACACTCCTGTCCACCCAGCAGCTTCTGGAAAGTGAGAGCAGTGTTTGCACAGCTGCCTCTTCATGCCGTGTCCCCTCCTAGCACACTCACCATTAAACTCCGACCCTTGCTCTTGGATCCTCAAGCTCACTCTGAGATACCCATCGTTCCGTAGCTGTGTCTCCGACAGATGCCAATGTCACCAGCTGCTGCACAAGTCCTCGTGCCTGGCCTCAGGAATACTCTTCTGTACATCTGGAAATAGCCTGCAGCAAAGACAACAAAACGGAGGTCTGTTCAAACACACGGCACGCAACAGAGTCTCTGAACATCAAAAGCAAGCCAACCTGCATTCATATAGCAACCTTAATACTGTGAAACACCCACAGTCACAAGAGAGTCATGAAACAACTAGACATTGAGTCAGAAAGGGCTTGCTGAGTGCAGGTGATTGCATTCTCATAAACAACTTCCTGTGATCTAATGCAATCTTTAACTGTTTTGTTGATTCACTTTTCCCTTTGGGTGTCTGTGGCTTAGAGGAATGTGTTTCCATTATAGACCCTCTCGTATTTCTTTAAAGAGCAATCATGCCTCACTGCTAACAAATCTTTCAGTATATTTCCCAATCCACTCTGGCCAACTTGCCCCTCATAGTTTCCTTCCAAACTTCATGTAAATTTCTAATATATTATGGTCACTATTTCCAAAACCTCCTTTTCAGCACTGTCATTAATTAGTCTTTCCTTGTTCCACAAACCAGATCCAAAACAACCCAGACCATGGTTGGCTCCTCCACATACTGTGCCAGATATCCATCTTGTACACAGTCCCGGTGGCTCAGTGGTTAGCACTGCTGCCTCACTGCGCCAGGGACCCGGGTTCAATTCCACCCTCGGGTGACTGTCTGTGTGGAGTTTGCATGTTCTCCCTGTGTCTGTGTGGGTTTCCTCCAGTTTCCTCCCACAGTCCAAAGATGTGCAGGGTAAGTGAATTGGCCATGCTAAATTGCCCATAGTGTTCAGGGATGTGTGGATTAGGTGGTTTAATAGGGGAATGGGTCTGGGTGGGATGCTCTGTGGGTCGGTGTGGACTTGTTGGGCCAAAGGGCCTGTTTCCACACTGTAGGGATTCTATGATTCATTGTACACAGCTGTACTTGGTTAATCCAGTCTATATGTAAACTGAACTTGTCCATTATTTCTATATTACCCATATTTTGGTAACCAATAGCAGATGGAGTACAGGATAGGTTTAGGGAGGGAATTCCAGAGATTAGGGCTCAGTCTCAATATTATCTTCGTTATTTCAACAGCGCCTTGCACAACCTCAGCATGTACCAAAGTGTGTCACAGCCAATAAAGTGCCTTGTCAAATGTAACATGGGAAACACAGCAACCATTTTGTACACAATGCAATCCCACAAACACACCTGATAATGACCCAGAATATCTTGTTTCTTTTGGTGCTGTTCGAGGGAGAATTGTTGACCGAGACATTGGGGGCATCTTGCCTGACCTTTATCCAAAACATGGATTTTCACACCAGACAGTACAGACAGAGTTTAAAGTTTCCTCCAACAGTGCGGCGTTCCCTCAGTGCTGACCCTCCGACAGTGTGGTGCTCCCTCAGCATCGACCCTCCGACAGTGCGGTGCTCCCTCAGCATCGACCCTCCGACAGTGCGGCGCTCCCTCAGCACTGAACCTCCGACTGTGCAACACTCCCTCAGTACTGACCCTCCGACAGTGTGGTGCTCCCTCAATCTTGCATTAGGTCTGTCAGATCAGATTTTATCTATGAAGTCTGTCAAGTGGAAGTTGAAGCCAGAAGCTTGTGATTCCTAGAACATGCAGTCAGCCCTGGATTAATCATCCTGAAAAAAAATTAGTTTAAATCCTACAGGTTGGTTTGAGGAGTTGGAATCGATTTTGAAATTCTTGATTGACAACACTGGCTCAGTGAAAGTGACCAACGAAGCTGTTAGATAATTGTGAAAGCGCAAAGTGGGTGACTAACACCTTTTCAGAAAACTGCCATCCTTACCCAAACAGGACCCATGGGTGAGTCCTGTCCTACAGTAACCCAGTCAACTTACAACTGTCCCTATTCTCCACAAAACTCAACTGCATCAAGCTTTCACATAACTTGCGATGGGTACAGTTCCACACTTGCCAGTAATATCCATATTGTGAAGATTACTTAATGTTTTAAAAATATCATTTTGAGTCCTGTAGATTAATTTGCGGATTCCTGTTCTCTTATCACCCAGTATCCCCTTCTGACTCAAATCTTGTTTCCCTTCACTCACAGGAGCGTGAAATGTTTGCATTGGAACCAGAGGAAAGTTTGACCCTCACTTTCCATTATCTCTGGCCCTCACGGAGTCCTGAGGGCGGGGCCTGGGCCTGTAGGCAGCCCTGGGCTGGATTAAGGCCCAGTTCATTTCCAGAAGTGGGTCTGCTCCCCGACTATTCACCACTCCCGTTGCTTTCAATCGTAATGAATGGAGAGAGACTTCAGATCCGGTGGGCTGTATTTAGATTAAAGGGCATGATGTGCAAATGTCCTTCCTGTTCTGCTGTTTATAAACACACACACGCCCACACACACACTCTGACACACACTCACTCTCACACACACACACTCCCACACACCCACACACATTCCCACACACCCACACCCATACCCAAACACATTCCCACACACCCACACCCACACACACTCTCTCTCTCACACACACACACAATCTCCCACACATACACACACACACACACACACGCAGACATACACACATATACAAACACACACACAGATACATACACACAAACACATATACAAACACACACAGACACACACACATTTACAAACACACACACATACACACACATATACATACACACAAACATACATACACACACACACATATACATACACACACGTACACACACATATACATATACACACACATGTACACACACACATACACATACAAACACACACACATAAACACACGCACACACATACACATTCACACATATACATACACATACGCAAACACATATACGTACACACACACACACACACAGACACATATACACACACACATATACACATTCCCACACACACACATACACACGCACATACACACACAAGCACATATACATACACACAGACACACACACATACATACATACACATATACAAGCACACCCACAGATATACATACACACACACATACATATACACATATATGCAAACACAGACACACATATACATACATACACATACACACATTCACACGTACATACACACACACATACATACACACAGACACACACATACATACACACATATACAAACATGCACACACATATACAAACACACACAGACACACATATATATAAACACACATATACATACACACAGATACATACACAGACACACACCCATGTACATACACAGACACACACACACGTACATACACATATACACACACATACACACACAGACACACACATATATACATACATACACATACATACACACACACATATACAAACACATAGACACACATATACATACACACACATACACAAACACACAGACACACACACATACACTTACACACACACACATATACATACACACACACAAACACAGACACACATATACAAACACACAGACACACACACATATACAAACACATGCACTCACACACATATACATACACACACACACACGCATACATACATACACACACATACATACACACATATACATACACACCTACACATACGTACACACACATACACATACATATACACACACATATACATATACAAACACACACAGACACACATATATACAAACACACATATACACTCAGACACACATTCACACACACACATACAAACACACACACACATTTACAAACACAGACACACACACATATACATACACACACATACAAACACACACACATATACAAACACACACATACACACACATATACATACACACACAACACACACATACACACATATATACATACACATACACACACATATACATACACATACACACACACACATACATATACATACGCGCACACACATACATACACACAAACACATACATACACAGACACACACACATACACAGACACATACACACACATGTATGTACACACACACATATACATGCATACACACATATACATACACACACACATACATACACACGTACATATACATGCACACACAAACATATACATACACACATACATACACATATACACACACATACACACAGACACACACACAAATACACACACACATACACACGCACACATATACATACACATACACAAACACATATACACACACAGACACATACATACACACACATATATACATACATACACATACACATACATACACACACATATACAAACACACAGACACACATATACGTACACACACACATTTACAAACACACAGACACACACACATACATACACGTACACACACATACACACACACAGACACACACATATACATACACACAGACACACACACATACACACGCATACATTCACACACACATACACACATATATAGACACACACACATACACATACACAAACACATACACACACATTGACACACACATCTACACACACACATACACACACACATCTACAAACACACATACATACATACACAACACAACACACACATACACATACACACACAACACACACATACACACATATATACATACACATACACACACATATACATACACATACATACACATACACACACATACACATGCACATTTACTGGGTTAGTAAATTTGCGGATGACACCAAAGTCGGTGGAGTTGTGGATAGTGCAGAAGGATGTTGTAGGTTACACAGGGACATAGATAAGCTGCAGAGCTGGGCTGAGAGGTGGCAAATGGAGTTTAATGCGGAAAAGTGTGAGGTGATTCACTTTGGAAGGAGTAACAGGAATACAGAATACTGGGCTAATGGTAAGATTCTTGGTAGTGTGGATGAGCAGAAAGA
>NC_063368.1:1933664-1935701 GCF_021869965.1 Rhincodon typus | reverse complement strand
GGGGTGCGAGGGAGGTAGGTGTGCTGGTCCAGCTGGGGGTGCGAGGGAGGTAGGTGTGCTGGTCCAGCTGGGGGTGCGAGGGAGGTAGGTGTGCTGGTCCAGCTGGGGGTGCGAGGGAGGTAGGTGTGCTGGTCCAGCTGGGGGTGCGAGGGAGGTAGGTGTGCTGGTCCGGCTGGGGGTGTGCTGGTCCGGCTGGGGGTGGGAGGGGGAGAGACAGAGTCGGTCTGGCTGGGGGAAGAGGAAGAAATGGGTTTGTATGATCAGGAGGCCTAGGATCCCAGTTGTCCCCGAGGAAGGGGTTTGGAATAATTTGGAAACCAGTTGCTGCTTAAGTCCAGCAAGTTACACAAATTGGGAAACCCTGGAATCCAACCGAGTGGAGAATTTTACCCGGGGGGGAGGGGGGGCTCTGCTCAACCGCGTTCCCTCCTCCCCCTGACCCTGGGCTCCCTCCCTCCTTCTCTCTTCCATCTCCCTCTCCCTCCTTTTCCCTCCAGTCCCTCTCACAGGGCCTTCTCTCTCTCTCCCTGAACCCAGGGGCCTGCAGTAACCATTTTGTCGGCGACAATGTATCCGCGGCGGCCGGACTCGATTCATTGTATCCGAGCGCGGATTCCAGGGCCTCGGCTCCCAGGCGGCAGCCGAGCCCCAGGGCCGGGGGGTGCGGGGGAGATATAGCAGCAGCGGCCCCTCTCCCTCCAGCACGAAGCCACACCGCGGGCTCTTTACTCACTCTCACTCCCGGCGCCTCCTCGATCCGCTCCCGCTTTTCCTCTTCGGTTCCTCTTCTTTCCTCTCTCTCTCTCCTTCCCTCTATCCCCCTCCAATCTTCCCAGCGTCACGTGATGGCCATGGATTGGGGTTTTTTTCTCTTCTTCACACTCCCTCCCTCTTTCTCTTTCCTCTCTGTCTCGGTGCTATCTGCCTGAACTCGGATTCCCAGCTCCCAGTCAATCCACTTCTCAACCCGATCCCGACCTGCTGCTTGCTACTGCCTCTCCGGGGGGAGGAGGGGAAACTGTTGCCCCGCCCCCTCCTGCCCTATCGCCTCCGTCCTTGCTCTCTCTTGCCCCTGCCCCCTTTTCTTCCTGGCTCCTTTTGTCCCCCTGCCGCCTCACCTCCCCTGCCCCCTCTCTCTTCCACCTGCCTCTTCTCCTCCTCATGGCCATCTCCTCCCCCTGCACCACTCTTCTTCTCCCTTCCCCTGCCCCTTCTTCTTCCCCTTCTCTTGGCCAGCTCTCCTCCACCTCCCCTCTCCTTCCCCTCCCCTCTCTCCTCCCATCTTGCCTGCCCATGCACTCTCACACATGCCCCTCTTTCCTCCCCCTGCCTCTTCCTACCCTCTCGCCTTTGCACCTTCTCTTCCCCCTGCCCCTTCCTGCCCTCTTGCGCATAGCACCCTCTCCTGTCCCTGCTCCCTCATCTATTCTCTTCTCCCTCCCCTACCCTCCACACTTTGTTCCTACCTGCCCTTTCTCTCTCACCCCAGTCTTGCCCTTGCCACCCCCATCTTGCCCCACCCAGTGTAAGGTCTCTGTGCCATTGCCCACAACAGGCCAAGCCCTACCCCAATGATGTCAATTCTCTCAGGAGCAGCACAGCAGCAGGCCACTCAGCCCATCGTGGAATACGAACATCCTGCCACTCACCGGTCAGAACATCGTACCGTATTTCTCTCTCTCTCTTAATGTCACATTGGCGCAGCTGAGAGTGTCTGTTTGCACATTTCTGCTGAGGGTCAGGCAGGTGAGTGGTTTTCTCTGAAGAACCCTGGGGCAGTAAGTGACCGCAGCCCAATGCAGCACTTGTTTAAACCCGGTCAGTGTTCTTTGAATTTAGAAGGCTGAGTGTTCATCTAAACACAGTAAAGGACATTAGGTGGGGGTTTGATGGCCCAGGGAGCCTGTCTATGGAGGGGGGTGTCACTGTGCGAACTTGGACAGCAGAATGACTCAGAGCTGGACAGTGTGATAGAGGTGACCCTGTGAGCGCAGGGGTAGAGGAGCAGTGACCCTGAGAACTGGGTGGGGGGGTGAA
>NC_063368.1:1898663-1933164 GCF_021869965.1 Rhincodon typus | reverse complement strand
ACACACACTCCCACACCAACACACACACTCCCACCCCCACACACGCATCTACATCTACACCTACACGCTCCCACCCACACCCACACCCACACACACTCCCACACATATCCACACCCACACATACAAATACACCCCCACACACACCCACACTCCCTCCCACACACACACACCCACACCCACATGCGCACCTGCACCTACACGTTCCCATACACACACACTCCCTCACACACACAGCCATCCTACAAATACCTCAATGAAGACACCATCCTGATCGGACAGAACTGTGGACACTGAGGTCAAAACAACAACTCTGCACAAACCCCTGCTCCAGACCCTACATCGTTACCCTTGGCCACTCAACACATCGATCATTGCAGTGTTCAACTGTGATAAGGAAATAAATTGGCTTGTCATTTACCGATTGGATTATTCACGGTGGCTCAGTGGTTAGCACTGCTGCCTCGCAGCGCCAGGGACCTGGGTTTGATTTCATCCTCGGTCTATGTGTAGTTTGCACATTCTCTCCGTGTCTGCGTGGGTTTCCTCCCACGGTCCAAAGATGTGCAGGGTAGGGTGGATTGGCCATGCGAAATTGCCCCATAGTGTCCAGGGATGTGTAGATTAGGTGGGTTAGCCATGGAAAATGCAGGGTTAAAGGGATAGGGTGGGGAAGAACTGGATAAATATTGGAGGTTCAGCAACATGGTGAAAAACAGCAGAGACTGTTTTCAGACTGCAAAGGGCCAGCAGAGAGAGGATGGGGTGAACAGCCTCCTTTTGTGCTGGAAATGTATGCTCTTCAGGGGGACAGGGAGTTGTGGAATCAGTCAAACAGACACAACCGCCATCTCAAACTGGAAATCACTGCAGAATTTCCCAGGGATAGACACCATTACCTCCATTTGTACCTGATCTTGCTGCAAAGTCCTCAGTTCCTGTACGATCCACTTCACTGCTCCACCAAGCCTTCCCCTGACCACTCTATCATGCTTCACCTTGTACATATGGGGAGGTGATGGCCTAGTGGTATTATCACTGGACTGTTAATCCAGAGACCCAAATAATGTGCTGGGGACCTGGGTTTGAATCCCACCGCAGCAGATGGTGGAACTTGAACTCAATAAATAACTGGAATTACGAGTCTAATGGTGACCATGAATCCATTGCCAATTGTTGGGAAAAACCTTTCTGGTTCACTAATGCCCTTTAGGGAAGGAAACTGCCATCCTTATCTGGTCTGGTCTATATGTGACTCCAGACCCACAGCAATGCAGTTGACTCTTAACTGCCCTCTGGGCAATTAGTGATGGGCAATAAATGCTGCCTGGCCAGTGACGCCCCCATCCCATGAATGAAGAAAGAATAAAAGTGCACTTTTTCTTGAACAGAGTTCGCCTTTAAGGAGTCTATGTGTCAAGTGCGTACAATGTTGTGACTTTGCCTTGTTGATTAGTCTGTGTGCCTGAAAAGTGCACACAGAATCAGTTGATTTGCTAATCTGCGTCATAACTTGTATTGTGCTTTACTGTGTTAAACCAAATAACTCAGGGAGTTAATCAGTCTACAAGGTACAAGTCAGAAGTGTGATGAAATATTCCCAACTTGACTGGATGAGTGCAGCTTCAACAACATTGAAGCTCATCCAGGATGAAGCAGCTGCTTGATTGGTTTCTCGTCCACCACTGACACACAGCAACAGCTGTGTGTACCATCCAGAAGAAGCACTGCAATTAACAGAAAGTTGTTTTATTGTGAAAGGAGCTGAATAGCAGAGATTATGCTTCAGATATACAGGGCATTGGTTATTCTACATCTGGGGTACTCTACACAGTACTGTTTGCTGTACTTATGAAAGGAGGTTAACGTGGTGGAAGTAGTTCAGAGAAGGTTTACTAGATTAATCCCTGGAACAAGCAGATTGCCTCATCAGGAAAGGCTAGACAGGCTTGGCCTGTTTCCTCTCAAGTTTAGAAGAGTCAGAGGTGACTTAATTGAAACAGAGAAGATCTCAACCAGGTGGATGTAGAAAGGACGTTTCCTCTTGTGGGAGAATCTCAAAGTAGGGGTCATAGTTTAAAAATAAGGGCTCACTCATTTAAAAAAAAAGATGAGGAATAAACATTTCTCTCAGAGGGCTAAGTCTTTGGAATTCCCTTCCCTGGAAAACAGTGGATGCAGAATCTTGGAATAGTTCTAAGACGGAGTAGATACTTTATTGATTACAAAGATTAAAGATTATCGGGAGTACATCAAGCAGTACGGGCCCTTCGGCCCATGATGTTGTGCCGACCTATTATCCTACTCTAAGATCAAACTACCCTGCATACCCTTCATTTTGCTATCATCCATGTGCCTATCCAAGAGTCAGTTAAATGTCCCTAATGTATCTGACTCTACTACCACCGCTGGCAGTGCATTCCACGCACCCACCACTCTCTGTGTAAAGATCCTACCTCTGACAACTCCCCTATACCTTCCTCCAATCACCTTAAAATTATACCACCTCGCAATAGTCATTTCCGCTCTGGGAAAAAGTCTCCGGCTGTGCAGGAATTTAGAGTTGCAGCTAAGATCAGATCAACCTGATTGAATGGTGGAACAGGCTCAAAGGGCCGAGAGACCTACTCTTGTTCCTTGTTCATATGAAACTCACCAAAGATCCTCAGACAGCACCTTCTAAACCCATAATCACCTCCATCTAGAAGGACAAGGGTGGCAGACACATGGGAACACTGGCCCCTGTGGGCTCCCCTCCCAAGCCACTCACCACCCCGGCTCACTGCTCCTTCAGTGTCACTGGGTTAAAATTCTGAAACTCTCTCCTTAACAGCCTTGCGGGTCAACATACAGCACATGAACTGCAGCGGTTCACTATCACCTTTTCAAGGGTAATTAGGGATGAGCAATAAATGCCTGATTAGCCAACAAGCCCCACATCCTATGAATGAATCTTTCTTAAAAAAATCCTGACAAGTGGTTGCTGTCTGAACTCTGATCATTAACATGGCCCTTTGTGCCTGTAAACTAAACAAGAGATGATGATATATTCTGTACTGTTTGGGAGCAGGTAACTCTGGGACATGTTCTTTGGCCTTGTTACACTCTGTCCCCACTCTCTCAATCTGGCCATGCACTCACTGCATCATCCTACCCAGTCTCTCCCAGTTAGCTTCAGTCATGCTGCAGCTGCTGCTTGCTCTGAGGATAACTGGGCTGCCCTCTTTCAGAATGGTTTGCGTTCACAAACTGCCTCTGTGGTGAATCATAATTGAACCCAGAGTGCAGTTCAGCAAGTCTGAGGCGAGGGAAAGTGGAGCGGGAACAGAACTGGCTGTGCATTCCTTTCCTTCCTGACTCTTTTTTTGTGTGTGTGAGATGCAGCATCAAGGAGCTCCCTCCACAAGTCGCTGTCACTTCCCCGCCCGCCCTCCAGCCCCCTCACTGACATTGTGCAGCCTCTTCCTGGATCCAGTCATTCAGCTCAATCAAACTCCTCCCATGAACCTGCTTGGGGGCTCTGTTGAAGCGAGCAGCCCTTTTCAATGCATCTCCAACCTGCACAAGCCTGTATCCCCAGAGGGAAGGGCCAAGTATCAATAGAACCATAGGAAACAGGAGCAGGAGTGGGCCATTCAGCCCATCAAGCCTGCTTCACCATTCATTCAGTACAATTATAGCTGATTCTATCTCGATGTCATACCCCCACTCACTCTCTATACCCCAGATGCCTTTAAAAGTCTATTTCTTGTTTAAACATATTCATTAAATATTTGCCTTCACTGCCTTCTGTGGTAGAGAATTTCATTCTCTGAGTGAAGAAATTTCTCCTCATCTCAATCCAGAATGGCATTCAATGTATCCAGAGACTATGAGACATCATCCTTTTATCTAGTCTGTCTGGTCCTGTTAGAATTTTCTCCATTGCAATGAGGTCCCTTCTCATTTTTCTACACCCCAGTGAATACAGGATTAATTGACAAAATCTCTCCTCATATGACAAACCACAATCCCAGGAATTGGCCTGGTGAACATTCTCTGCAATCCTTTCACATCAAACATATTTCGTCTTAGATAAGGTGACCAAAGCTGCACACAGTACTCCCGACAGGGTCTCACCAAGGCCCTGAACAGCTGCACTAAGACACCTTGACTCCTGTACTCAAACGTGTTAGAGAAGGATAAGGAAATTCAACTAGAGAGAGAGAGAGAGAGAGAGAGAGAGAGAGAGAGAGAGAGAGAGACTGATTGTTCATTAGCTTGAGAAAGCTAAGGGGAGGTTTGACAGTGTTTAAAGTGATAAAGGATCATGAAATAAAGAAAACTGGTCCCAAAAGCTGTAGGATCAATAAGAAAAGATCCACAGATTTAAGATGGCAGAAATAAAAAAACAGGAAAAGCTATTTTATGTTATTTTTAATTTGTTCACAAGACATGGCTATGCAACATTTATTGCCCATCCTTGGTTGCTTTTGAGAAGGTGGTCGTGAGCTGACTTCTTGAACCACTGCAGTCTGTGTGCCATACGTTGATCCACAAAATTGTTAGTGAGGGTGTTCCAGGATTTTGAACCAGTGACACTGAAGAAACGGTGCTTTATTTCCAAGTCAATTTGGTGAGTGGCTTGAAAGAGAACTTATAGGGAGTGGTCTTCCCTTGTCCTTCTAGATGGAAGAGGGTGGGGACTTGGAAGGTGCTACCAAAGTAGGTCTCAGTGAATTGTTGCAGTGCATCTTGTGGATGGTACACAGTGCAGCCACTGAGCATCAGTGATGGAAGGTGTGAGTGATGAAGATGTCAGATGTGGTGCCAGTTAAGTGGGCTGCTTTATCCGGGATAGTGCCAAACTTCAAGTTTTGTTGGAGCTGCACCAATACAGGCAAGTGGGCAATATTCCATCACACTCCTGACTTGCGCCTTGCAGATGATGAACAGGCTTTGGAGAGTCGAGGGGAGTTACTCATTGCAGTATTCCTAACCTCTGACTTGCTCTTGTAGCCACTGTGTTTATATGGTGAGTCCAGTTGAGCTTCTAGTCAATAGTAACTCCCAGGATACTGATAGTGGAGGATTCAGTGATGGTAATGCCATTAGAATCATTGAGCAATGGTTAGATTCTCTCTTGTTGGAGATGGCTATTGTCTGGCATTTATGTGACACAAATGTGCCTTACCCCTTGATAGCCCCAAACCTGAATAGTTTCCAGATTTTGCTGCAAACGAACACAGCTGCTGTCTTATAGCTGCTTGGTAGGTCAGTGGATATAGTTTCATCAGGAATTTTCAAAAGGGAGTTGGATAAATATTAAGGATTAGAGAATTGCAGGGATATGGAAAGGATGAAGGAGTGGGACAAATGGAATATGCTTTACAGAATGTTACATAAACTAAATGGGCTGATTGGCCTCTTTCAAAGCTGCACTATTCAACAATTGCATAAATTAACTTCTGGAGAATAAGCAGATATGATTTTAAAGAGAATTTTAAACAAATTATTTTTAAAAGACTATCAGAAAATGTTTCAATAGCAGGAAAGTGAGGGAGGGGTGCAAATAGACCTCTTGTGGTTTTGTTTGATGTGATAAGAATATTACAGGATATGGATTATTATTTGAGTTGAGATATGGGTGACCCACTATCTAATTAAAGGCTGGAACAGACTCAAGGGGCTGAATGGTGTCCCCGCTGTGGTCCTATGCCTCCTCCCAATCCAGTGATTACTAGAGCCCAAGTGTGGCCCTTTGGACTGGAATCTCACCTCAGATCAGGTGAACTCCAGTCAGCCCAAGGAGTTAACTGAGGTTGGCCTCCCGTGGCACTCCAGGAATGTTCGGATTACCACAACAACTCACAGGATTCCGCACTAATTGCTCAAACCTCGGGATTTTGAATAAAGGCTTCAAGCTCTATGGCTGAGGGGTGGAGCAGTTCCAGTTTATAATCTCCAAAGCAGCTGCACAAGGAGCTAGCTTCAAAAGTGGGGCTGAAACAGGAGTAGGCCACGCTAACCAGGAGCTTGCTTACAGCTCCGGCCCGATCACTGTGCACCTGCAAGGGCCACTGCAGCTCACTCCAGTCCCAGGCCTGAGCCAAGGCCCAGCTTCCTACAGACCCATCCAGAAGCCACACCAAGAAAGGCCTCTGCCCCAGGAAAAGGGAGGAAATGAACTCAGGAACCGGGTTTAAGAGGAGTGGCTGACAGCAAGAGGACAAAGGATTCCACTAAATAAATCTGACCAGCACATCACTGTGGCAACAAAGGCCAGGCCATTTCCTAAATCTGACACAGAGTCATACAGCACGGAAACAGCCCCTTTGGCCCAAATCGTCCATGATGACCACAGTTACCAAACAAAACAAGTCTCACTTGCCTGTGTTTGGCACATATCCCTCTAAACCTTTCTTATTCATGTACCTGTCCAAATGTCTTTTAAATGTTGTCCCTCCTCCCTCCAGTCACAAAGAAAGATAGGACAGAAGGAAGTGAATTTTAAGACAATCTCAGAAACGTATCTGCAAACACTAAAAGGTTGTGGCCAATCAGGTGTTTGTACCTCTCACCTGGTCACCATGGTCCCCCAGACCCAAGTAGAGAGTTCAGCCACATAGCCTGAGTGCATAAGGCAGCAAATGTAAAAGAGCAACCTAATTCACTCAGTGAGGTAGTGCTGTTATGGTAATGTCACATGATGAGCAATCTAGAGCCCCAGGTTAACATTCTTGTGCAAATTGCACTGAAATAACTCCAGAGGCCGGTATGCCATCACCAAGTCATCCTTTATTTACACATGGAGAGTCCTTGACAGCTCTCAGAGGGAACAGGATGTCTGACATTCCTGTTTATATCTGTCAGCCAGGGCTACCTGATTGGACCAGATTAATAGCCCCAATCAGGAAACTCATATTCTATGAGGTCCACTTGGCTGACCTCATTACAGTCACCACATCGCTCCCCCCACCCGAGTCTGAGGACATTGGCCAGTTCTTGTTTTTGTAGTAGCTCCCCCGGAGTGTTTCAGCACTGGGTCAGGTTCCTCCAACTCTGCCTCGGATCTGGGCAGTGTGTAACCCACAGTACCCCGCCTCTTGCACATGGAGCAAAGCCGTTGAGGTGGTGACATCACCGTGTCCATCTCAGATTCCGAGGGCTCTTCAATGCTTGACGGAGAGGGAGAACCTGCAGGTTCTGGAACATTTGGAAGGCAGTCGAGGAGCCAGCCACGTTTTGTTCCTGTACCGTTTGCAGCTTTCACATGGACCATGTGCTAGTTCAGGACCATTGCACCTACTCAAACTTCACTGAACCTGGCCTTACATCGACTATCCATCTTACCCATGCAGGACCAGCCACGTGTTTCCTACAGCAAACTCTGTCCTCTGAATTAAACCGTCTCTCTCTCTCGCTTAGAGGAGTCTTGTGTGCAGTACAGGCATCCCCAATGCTGTTTCACGCTCCCCCCCCGACCCCACTCCCAGAGTGTGGAGTCTTCTCCCCATCAGCAACTCTGCTGGAGCTGTTCCTGCGGTTGCATGACAAGTGGTCCTATAATCAAATAGGAACTGAGACAATTTGGTGTCTAGGGGAGCTGTATGCTGTTTCTTTAGACCAGTCTTCAAAGTTTGGACTGCTGTTTCAGCCAGGCCATTGGATGACGGATGGTATGGAGCTGTCTTTATATGTTAAATACTATTTGACTTTTGGAAATATTCAAATTCCCTGCTGGTAAATGGTGGCCTGTTATCTGTGACTAACACGTCCAGGAGCCAGTGTTTTGCAAGAATGCATGTAGTTTTCTATTGTCGTCACTGTGTTTGACAAATGAACTCTATGCACGTCCAACCACTTTGAGTGGGTGTCCACAATGACCAACATTGAGCCCCTGAGCACGTAACCGAGTCCAGGCCCTACTCGGCCATGGCTATAAATGTGGGGGAGCTGCTGATGGTCATATCTGTCCTTGTTGGGACTCTGGGCACTGCCCCACCAATGCAGCTATATCGGCATCCAATTCTGGCTGCCAACATTTTCATTTTGGAAACCCCTTGATGGCCCTGGTGGCGTTCAGCCAGTATCTGGTGGTGACCTTTGCTTGGGACAATCACTCTTGCTCTCCATAATAACATGCCGTCCGCTCCTGTGATCTGGTGTCTCAGGGTCCAAAAAGGTTTCAGTTCTGGTTGTGATGATGCTTTGGTTTCCCCCATCACCACCAGCTGATTCAGTTTTCCCAGGACCTGATCCTCCTTCTGAATCCAAAGTCTGATATCGTCAGCTGTGACTGGAAGTGTCTCCAGAAAATTTAAAACCATTACAGATTCTTCCAGTAGTGGTACCACTGGGGGTGTGTCTGCACCAGTGCACAGTGGGGGGTGGGGGGGGGGGTGCAGTGGCTCCATGCATCCGCATTTGCTACTTGGTCTCCCAGACAGTGTTCCAACTTATAATTATACGTGCTTCATATTAGAGCCAACCACTAAATTCAGCCTGAAGCTATGGGCAGCACTGCCTTGTTCTCTTTAAGTAAATTTAGCAGGGGTTTGTGGTCCATTATTACTACAAATTTACATCCGTAAAGGTATTGATGGAACTTCCTGACTTCAAATATGACTATCAAACCTTCCTTCGCTATCTGGGCTTATTTACGCTCTCATTAGCTAAAGTCCTGGATACGTACACTACTGGGCATTCCTCTTAATTGGGCCACCTATGAGCTAATACTACCCCAGTGCGTATGGGGAAGCATTGCATGTCAATACCAGGTCTCGCTTGGGATCAAAGTGTGCCCACACCTTAGAAGATGATCGCTGTTTCTTCACTTCCCTGAAAGCTGTGGCTTGGCTCCAGGACCATTTCCAAGGCTGACCCTTTTTTTTTTTAAAAAAGAGTTGTTGCAAAGGTGCCAGGATGGAGGCCAGCTTGTGTAATAACTTTCCGTAATAACTCATCAGCCCAAGGCAAAGCCTAAGCTCCAGTACAGGAATGGGAGCCATGGCACCTATGATCAGCCTCACTTTATCTTCCACCAGGTGTAACCCAGTCTTAATGACTCTGTAGCCCAAATAGGTCACTTGGGGTACCTGGAACACACACTGTTCCCTTCTAAGGCATATACCTGCCCGGGAGAAACGTCTAAGGACTATGTCCAAGTTCTCTAAGTGCTCCTTATTGGTCTTCCCTGTTATTAGCACGTCATTAACACCTTGTAAAATGTTCTCATTGTCTGCTGATAAATGGCACAGGCCGATGATACCCCAAATGGCAGTCTCCTTTATTAGTACAAATCCTTATGTGTAATAATTATAGCATATTTCTGGGAATTCTCACCTGTCCACAACTGCAAGTATGCATAGCTCATGTCCAGCTTTGTGAAGGACAGTTCCCCTTGCCAGTTTTGTGTACCAGTCCTCTATGTGATGTACGGGGTATTTATCCGGCTACAAAAAGTGGTTTACCATTGGTCTGAAATCCCCACATTTCTAGGTTAGAACTAGGTTAGTTCAAGGTGAACTAACCCATTGTGCTTCACAACTGTTTGACCAGGGCTGCCCATTCTGCAAACTGGACTAGTTTGATGGTTCCTTCACTTTCCAGCCTCCAGATTTCTGCCTTATGGGCAAACGTAGAGATAGATAATATTGTGTGGGCCTTACGGAATTGTGAAATTGCTTCTTGGTCAACATGCAGGATGATCTTGGCCCCGTTGATAGCCCCTAGACTCTGGGTATTTCATTAGGACTTCATTCAGGCACCATTTTCGAATCGAAAAATGTTGAGCCAATCAAAGTGAATCTTTCTCAACCAATTCTGCCCCATCAGGCTCGGGCCCAAGCCTTTTACTACAAATCAGTGATAACTGAACCAGCTGCTTCTCATAAGAGACTGGAACAGAAGTTGTCCCCTTAATCTGTAAAAGGTCCCCGGTGTATGTTGTCAGCCTGGCTGAGGTCTTGCACAAATTTGAGGGTTGCAGTGCAGAGCGAATCTTGGTGAAGACTGGTTCTGGGATCACTGAAATGGCTGCACCAGTATCGACCTCCATTAAAACCAGTTAACAATATAACCTGACATTTATTTTGATTGCTGAGCAACATCCAAATCAGAACCAATTTAACTGTTCCAAACCAACTGTAAGTAGACTGTCCAGGGTGTGCACTCTCCTGGATACTGGCCTTTAAGTTCTCTTACTCAATTCAGGCTCAGTGGGACTCCTTTGCTGTCTCGAGTCCGCAGACTGACAGCGAATACAATGGCCTGCCAGCCCAGATCCTGAAGAAAATTTTAACTGTTTGGTCGAAGCTTTGCTTTATTTGGGGTTTTGCTGTGGGCCAGCCAAGAGTTGCCCTTGTTCATATGCCCTGGGTGAGGCTACACAATTGTTTTCACTCCAGTGGTGCTCCCCAAGCTCAGTTGGACCAGCCAGAGTGTCCACCTCCATCAGAATCATAGAATCCCTACAGTGTGGAAGCAGGCCATTTGGCCCATCAAGTCCACAGGGACCCTCTGAAGAGCACCCCACTTGGACCCATTCCCCCTACCCTTTCCTTGCATTTCCCATGGCTAACCCATCTAACCTGCACATCCCTGGACACTACAGGGCAATTTAGCATGGCCAATCCACCTAACCTGCACATCTCTCAACTGAGAGAGGAAACCAGCACACCTGAAGGAAATCCAGCAGACACGGGGAGAACATGCAAACTCCACACAGACAGTTGCCCGAGGCTCGAATCGAACCCAGGTCCCTGAGGCAGCAGTGCTAACCATTGAACCACCGTGCTGCCCTGAATACCCTGCAACACATATGTTCCACTTGCTGCATTTTCCAATGATAAAGCCAGATGTAGTGCTGTTTGAAGTCCAACTGGGCATCAGCTAGTTGGCACTTTTGCATGGTTACATCATTAATCCCACTCTAGTCACCACATGAGACAACTCCACAGAGGCTAACATCCTGTCACCAAGTCACCCTTTACTTACATGTGGAGAGTCCTTGACACTGATCCAGCTTCCTCAGAGCCAGCTCTCAGAGTGAACAGGATGTCTGACATAACAAGGTGTAGAGCTGGATGAACACAGCAGGCCAAGCAGCAGAGCAGCAGGAAGGCTGACGTTTCGGGCCTAGACCCTTCTGCAGAAGTGGATGTCTGACACCCGTTTCTATCTGTCAGCCAGGGCTCCCTGATTGGGGCTGTTAATCAGGTCCAATCAGGGAACTCATATTCTATGAGGTCCACTTGACTGACCTCATTACAATCACTACATCCACCACGGCAGATGGTGAAAATTGAATTCAGTAAAATTGTCAATTGTGGTTAAATCTCATCTGGTTCACAAATATCAATGAGGGAAGGAAATCTGCCACCTGTACCTGGTCGGACCCACATATGACTTCAGACCCACAATCATGTGGTTTACTCGTAACTGTCCTCTGGACAATTAGGAAAAGGGCAATAAATGCTGATCCGACCAGCAATGTACGAGTGACAAAAAGGACACTGCAAATGAGAGAGTATGAACTGCTAACATTAGTAACTGTTTCCATTCACTGTAACCAGAGAATCACATGGATTTGTCACACTCCCTGCTCCATTATCTCTTACCAACCCCCAACTCCAAGGCTCTATCTCTGCCCCCATTCTATTTCTCATCCACACATTGTCCCTTGGCAACATCTAAAAATCACAACATCCTTTGTGATGTTTGTGCTGACAACACCCAGCTCTACCCCACCCCCAATGCTGGTGAATTCTCAAATGCCTATCCAACAACCACTCCTGGGTGAGCAGGTATTTCCTCCAATAAAGCATTGGGAAGAACAAAGCCATTATTTTTAGCCCCTTCCACAAACTCTGTGCATCCACCTTCTTGGCAGACAGTCACAAATCTGACCCCCAGGAGGCACCACCACACATCCAGCACCATCAATAAAGGTGACCCACTTCAAACCAGCACCCATGCCTTGTAACTCCAGACTGCAGTATTTCAGAGCACTGCTGTCTGATCTCCTGCAGATCAGGACAACTCGCTCAGAACCTTAGCCCTGATCAATGCCGTACTCCCTGATGGACACTGGCATCCAGTTCAGCAGAGGCTCAATCTTAAACTCCCCCGATCCATGAGATTTCCTCCAGCCCGACAACCCTTTGGGATATGTACTCAGGGAGGTGATGGCCTAGTGGTATTATCGCTGGACTGTTAATCCAGAGACCCAGATAATGTTCTGAGGACCCAGGTTTGAATCCTGCCATGACAGATGGGCGGAATTTGAATTCAATAAAAGTCTGGAATTGACAGTCTGATGATGACCGTGAATCCATTGTTGATTGTTGGAAAAACCCATCTGGTTCACTAATGTCCTTTAGGGAAGGAAACTGCCATCCTTATCTGGTCTGGCCTACATGTGACTCCAGACCCACAGCAATGTGGTTGACTCATAACTGCCCTCTGGGCAATAAATGCTGGTCTATCCAGCGATGCCCCATCCCATGAATGTATAAAGGGAAAAAAACCTGGGCTCACCTCACTCTGGCCTCTTTAAACAGCACCTTCAATTTGTGAAGTGGTGGCCATGCTGCCTTTCAGCTGCCTTGGGTCCTGAGCTCTGCAATCCCTCCAAAACCGGTGCACGGTCTCTCTCCCTCTTTCTTAAAGACACTCCTCTAATTCTACCTGTGACTGAGTGGTCAGCCACATGACTAGGTATTTCTTCTGTTTTGTCTTGTGAAGCACCTTGGGATGCATGATGTTAGAAGTGCTACATCAATGCACATCATTGTTGCTGGACATATTTGGGAGGTATTTACCTTATAGCGAATGTAAAAGTGGGTATGTAGCTGTTAGCCAATAAAAGGGGCCGGCATGGTGACACAGTGGTTAGCACTGCTGTCTCATAGCACCAGGAACTCTGGTTCAATCCCACCCTCAGGCGACTGTCTGTGTGGAGTTTGCACGTTCTCCCCGTGTCTGCGTGGGTTTCCTCTGGGTGTTCCCGTTTCCTCCCACAGTCCAAAGATGTGCAGGTTAGGGTACATTGGCCATGCTAAATTGTTCAGCGTCCAGGGATGTGCAGGCTAGGACAGTTAGCCATGGGGAATGCAAGGTTATAAGGATAGGATAGGGGAGTGGGACTGGGTGGGATGCCCTTCGGAAAGTCGGTGATGACTCGATGGGCCGAATGGCCTGCATTTACACTAAGTGTATAACCTATGATTCTAAGTGTATGGGCTGCAAGTGTATGCGGGAGGGAATGAGGGCAAGGCAGGGCAGGGCAGAGTGTGGGCAGCACAAGGACAGTGGGAATGCTGAGTCCACAGCATTAAAGAGCAGGAACTGTCTGATCCGAGGTCTCTCCAACAGCTTTCCCTCGGGATCCTGCAGTGAGAGTCATTCCCACCAATACCTTCAGTGGCAGTGCAGTTCTGTTGCTATGGTAACTGCAGGCTTAAATCACATCTGTAAGCAAAAAGCCTCCTCACCGTTTCCTGTGGCAGGGAATTTAAGGTGGGGTTTATTTGGCCTCTCTCCACCTGGTGACTCAGGGATTAAAGCAGCTTCTGCTCACTCCGAACCCGAACAAGGTCAATCCTTTCACAAACTGGGTCCAGTCCCAAAAAACATGGCTCTCAGCAAACACGGGCAGTACCAGCTCAGAAACATGACCAGAGCGGGCAGGCTGCTGGGTACCCACAGGACAGGAAGATCCCGGGTTTAATATCTCTGCTTTCTGCCATATTTCTCACATGGGCTCAGGATCGTCCCTCCAATACTGTATGGGTAGGAGCTGGGGTGGGAAGGGGAATGGTCAGGGTTCTTTGGGGGGAGGGGGGCTACTGATTCCTCCCACCCCACCCCACTCGACAGGAAGCTTTTCGGGGAACACTAGGTTGGCCCAGTCTGTGCCCACTGTACCTCTCCCAATCTCATGCTCCTAGCAATGACCCTGACCTCCCAGTTACTTGCCATTTTAATAAACGACCGCGCTCTCATGTTAACATTTCTGTTGTGGGCCTGCAGCACTGCTCCAACGAAGAAAACACAAACTCAAGGAAGAACACCCCCTTTTCCACTTTGCAGCCTCATGGACTCAATATTCAAGTGCACAACTTCCCAGCGTGGCCTCTGTATTCTCAACATTTCTTACATTCCCTCAGTACCACCCCCAGCCCCCGCACCACTGGACACAGCCGTGTCTTGTTGACAGGGTCTCAGCAGACAAGATGTTTTTATCCTTTTCACACCTTTCACATCTCTACCTTCCCTTCCCTTTACCATGAGCAACCCCTTTGTCTTTGAACACACTCACAACCTGTTCCATTTACCGTACCTACTGTCTTCAAATAAAATACATCATTTTTCAACTCCATTCAGTTCTGTTGAAGAATAACACCAGACTTGAAACGTTAACCGTTTCTCTGTCCACAGGCACTGTGAGACACCCTGGATTTCTCCGGCATTTACTGTTTTTTAAATCTGATCTCCAGGACCTCCAGTATTTTGTTTTTACTTGATCATACACTCTGCTCCTCAGCATTGTGCTGGCTAAAGGTCACTGTGGTCAGGAGTCCTTTTGTAACTCTAACGATGATCTGCTGCTATTCATGACTTTTATATGGGCAGCGATGTAAAACACAGAAGTCAATTCACAAACAGCAACATTTCAAATTTAGAAAGTGATTCCAAGGTAACACAGACTTAAAGCTTGGTTGGTTGACTGGCAAAATATTGGTCAGTGCATCAGTGACCAATCTTCATCTTCAGACACTGACCCTCCCACAGTGCGGCACTCCCTCAGTGCTGACCCTCCCACAGTGCAGCACTCCCTTGGCACTGACTCTCTGACAACACGGCACTCCCTCAGCACTGACCAGTCTAACAGGCTTTCCGTAAACATCCAGGAAAGAAGCCCTGAATCAGGAAGTGTCTGAACTGATGGTTTAGAGGAAAAAAAAGATTTGCATGGTGCAAGGGTTAAGAACCAGGGGGTGCTGTTTTGAGGGACTTAGTAAACAAGCCGCTGACCACACATAGAAATAACATCTGATCGCCACAAGTGGTTCAGATCAAGAGCACACTGCCCAAGAGTGGGAGGAGGCAGATTCTACTGGGGGAAAGGAATTGACAAACACCAAAGACAAAGAAAAATCCCAGGGCTATGGAGGAGAGAGATAAGGTGAGCAGCTCACAAAGACAGACAGCACAAAACCAACAGGTTTTCTCCTGCACTGAGACAATTCAATTATTCCCACAATACAAGAAAATTTAAACAAAATTTGGCAGTAAACTATCAATCATTATTACCTGGTGCAATAACCATGGTAACTCACCTTAACAATCAAAGACTGATTACAATCAGCACCCTCCTCTCATACAATATAAAACGCTGGTTTTCCTTTAAATTGGGATATTTTTGGAAACTGTCCTGATGAGTGCAACATGAAACGCTTGGAAAAAGTGCATCTGCTTTTCAACAGAACACTACAGTTTTAAAACCGATTGTCAATATCGAAAACCTAATCCAGAATCAGGACAAACGCCTTCACCCAGTCAGTGCTGACAATGTGGGACTTACCACCTCAGAATTGATGAGATGAGATGAACAACACATCAGTGTTTACGAGGGCACCACGTCAACGCAGGAAGAGGGAACCAATGAGATACTGTATAGCTAAGCTATGCAGCATAAACATGGCCCAAATGGGCTAAATGGCCTATTTCTGGGCTAGATATTCAATGCAGCCTTTCACAGCTGTTTAAAACAAGCTGAACCTCTCCACTACAAGAGCCAACGTGTTTCTGTTATTAGTCATCTATCACACTGGCGAACCCATCTGTTTGAGGAAAGCCCAGCTGAAGATATGGTACAGCCCATCCCCCGCCTCAGAAGTCAAAAGACTCCCGAGAACAGGGAATGAACTGAACAAAGTTTGTGAGGAGAGACATCAAGCAGGAGGCTCCAACAGACCAAGAGAAGAATGAAGGGAGCTCTGAGTAATGGAGGAGTGGTAACATTCAGAGAGAAAGGGATAGCAGGGGAGATACTCTACCTTTTGATACCCTTATCCAATAAAGATCTATCAATCTCAGTACAAAAGTTCTCACGGTTTCCATCTTCCAAGGAGTGTTCCACATTTTATGAAGAATGTACAGAAACAGGCCATTTGGCCCAACCATTCCATTCAGGCCTCCTCTTATCATTCCTCACCTAAATCTATCACCGTAACCCTCAATGTCCCTCTCCGACCTGTCCAGCCTTGAAGTAGGTCATTCAGCCCCTCAAACCTGCTCTGCTCTTCAATATGATCATGGCCGATCTGACAGTAACCTCAAATCTACATTCCCACAAGTCACCGATAACCTTTCATGATCCATCCCCTCCTCCAACCTTGCAAATCAAGGTTCTATTCTCCTCTGCCTTAAAAATACCCAAGGACTTGTATGGCTCAATTATGTCATCTCTTACTCTTCTAAACTCCAGTACATACAAGCCTCATCTGTCTAACCCTTCCCTATAAGACAACCCACTCCTTCCAGGTATTAGTCTAATAAACCTTCTCTGAACTGCATCCAATGTATTTCCATCTTTCCTTAAATAAGGCGACCCAGTACTGTACACAGTACTCCAGATACACAGTACTCCAGATGCAGCCTCACCAAGGTGCTGTATAACTGAAGCATAACCTCCCTACTCTAATATCCAATTCCTCCAAAATTAGATGATAACATTCTATTAGCTTTCTTAATTACTTGTACCTGCATTCTAACCTTTTGCGATTCACACATGAAGACACCTACAGCCATCTGCAGCTTAGAGCTCTGCAAAATCTTGCCATTGTTCCTACCAAAACAGACAATTTTGCATTTTTCCATATTATATTGTATGTTGCACAACTTTTTGCTCACTCTATTAATCCCTTTGTAGCTTCCATATGTCCTCTTCACAACTTGTTTTCCTATCTCTCTTTGTGTAATCAACAAATTTGGCAACCATTCCTTCAACATCTTCATCCAAGTTAATTTTTTAATTCATTCGTGGGACATGGGTGTCGTTGGCTGGCCAACATTTATTACCCGTCCTGAGTTTCCCTTGAAAAGTTGCCTTCTTGAACTACTGCAGTCCATGTGCTATAGGCAGACCCACAATATTTTTAGGGTCAGAATTCCAGGATTTTTACCCAGGGACAGTGAAGGAACAGCAATATATTTCAAAATCAGAATTATGAATGGCTTGAAGGAGAACTTGCAGTGGGTGGTGTTCCCACATATCTGCTGCTCTTGTCCTTCTAGATGGGAGTGGTCATGGGTTTGGAAGGTGCTGTCTGAGGATCTTTGGTTAATTTCTGCAGTGCATCTTGTAGATATTACACACTGCTGCTACTGAGCGTCGGTGGTGAAGGGAGTGGATGCTTGTGGATGTAGTGCCAATCAGGCAGGCTGCTTTGTCCTGGATGGTGTCAAAACTTTTGTGTGTTGTTGGGACTGCAGTCATCCAGGCAAGTGTGGAGTATTCCATCACACTTGTGCCTTGCAGATGGCAGACAGGCTCTGGGGAGTCAGGAAGTGAATTAATCGCTGCAGTATCTCTTTTTTGTAAAAAAGCTGAGGCCCTAACACCAATCCCTGTAGAGCACCTCTCATTATATCTTGCAAACCAGAAAATGACTGACTTACGTCTATTCCCTGTTAGCTAACTGACCGTGATGATTCTTAAAAGGTATCTAACCCATCCATTTTACATTCTCTGAGGAACAGAGTTTCATGTTTTCTGGGTAAACAGCAGGCTCCTGAATTTCCAGTTTGATTTCTATGGTGACTATGTAATATTGACAGTTTTTAGTCATGCTCCTCCCCATAAGAGGAACCTTTCTGTCTGTATCTGCCCTGTTACAGCTACTCTGAATTTAAAAGACCTCAATTACATTCCCACTCAGCCTACGTCTATTTCAAATTAAAGACAGCCACAGTGTGTGAATCCTTTCCTGATATATAAACCCTGCCAATTCCAGGATCAGTCTTCCAAATACTTCCTGTAACCTGCTCCAGTACTTCCATATCTTCCTTGTAATTTCTACACTTTACTTCCATAAACGGTTAACAGCAATTCCCGACATTTCGTTTGAAGTCTCTCATTTTGAAGTTCTTTTCACTTGAACGTTATCTTTTTCATGTCACTCTCCTCATTTAAAGTTTTATTCCCCGTTTTAAATTCCTTACTTTGTGGTCACATCTTGAGTCGTCAGTGACTCCTCCTGACTGTGCTGCCAGAGATGGTGTTGTTGTGCCCGATGCCCTTTTTTAAAAATTAATTCATGGGACGAAGATGTCACTGGCTCGGCCAAACATCTGTTGCCTAACTACCCAAAGGTCAGTTAAGAGTCAACCACATTGCTGTGGATCCGGAGTCACATGTAGGCCAGACCAGATAAAGACGGCAATTTCCTTCCCTAAAAGACGTTAATGAGCCAGATAGATTTCTCCAACAATGGATTCATGGCCATCATTAGACTCTTAATTCCAGATATTTTATTAGATTCAAATTCTACCATCCAGAATTCAAACCTGGCTCCCCAGAACATTAACTGGGTCTCTGAATCAAGAGTCTAGTGACAATACCACCACGCCATCACCTCTGCTGCAGTCAAACATTTTGTCTTAGAAATCAAAAAGTCATAGAGATGTACAGCTCAGAAATAGACCCTTCAGTCCAACTCGAACATGCTGACCAGATAAATCTAGTCCCATTTGCCAGCATTTGGCCCATATCCCTCTAAACTCTTCCTATTCATATACCCATCCAGATACCTTTTAAACGTTGTAATTGTACCAGCCTCCACCACTTTCTCATTCCATACATACACCACCCTTTGCCCCTTAGGTCCCATTTAAATCTTTCTCCTCTCACCTTAAACCTATGCCCTCTAGTTTAGGACTCCCCTACCCTGGGGAAAAGACCTTGGCTATTTACCTTATCTATGCCCCTCATGATTTTATAAACCTCTAAAAGGTCACCCCTCAGCCTCCAATGCAACAGGGAAAATAGCCCCAGCCTATTCAGCCTCTCCCTATTGCTCAAACCCTCCAACCCTGGCAACATCCTTGTAAATCTTCTTTGAACCCTTTTAAGTTCCACAATATCCTTCTTATAGCAGGGAGACCAGAATTGCATACAGTATTCCAAAAGTGGCCTAAGCAATGTCCCGTTCAGTTGCAACAGAACCTCCCAACTCCTACACTCAGTGCACTGACCAATAAAGACAAGCATACCAAACACCTTTTTCACTATCGTATCCACCCGTGACTCCACTTTCAAGGAACAATGAACCTGCACTCCAAGGTCTCTTTGTTCAGCAACATTCCCCAGGACCTTACCATTAAGTGTATAAGTCCTGCCCTGATTTGCCTTTTCAAAATGCAGCACCTCACATTTATCTAAACTAAACTCCATCTGCCAGGCACGGCACGGTGGCTCAGTGGTTAGCGCTGCTGCCTCACAGCGCCAGGGACCGGGGTTTGATTCCACTCTCGGGCGACTGTGTGGAGTTTGCACATTCTCCCTGCGCCTGCGTGGATTTCCTCTGGGTGCTCCAGTTTCCTCCCACAGTCCAAAAATGTGGGGGTTAGGTGGATTGGTTGTGCTAAATTGCCCACAGTGTCCAGAAGTGTGCAAGTTAGGTGGATTAGACATGGAACATGCAGGGTTACAGGGAAAGGGTAGGGGGATGCGTCTGGGTGGGATGCTCTTCGGAGAGTTGGTGTGGACATGTTGGGCCGAATGGCCTGTTTCCACACTTTAGGGATTCTATGATTCATTCCTCGGCCCATTGGCTTCATCTGACCAAGATCTCATAGTACTCTGAGGTGACCTTCTTCGCTGCCCACTACACCTACAATTTTGGTGTCATCTGCAAATTTACTAAACATACTTCCTATGTTCACATCCAAATCATTTATATAGATGACAAAAAGCAGTGGACCCAGCACTGATCCTTGTGGTCACAGGCCTTCAGTCTGAAAAGCAACACTCCACCACCACCCTCTGTCTTCTACATTGAGCCAGTTCTGTATCCACATGGCTAGTTCTCCCGGAGATCTAACCTTGCTAACCAGTCTACCACGAGGAGCCTTGTTGAACACCTTACTGAAGGCCATATAGATCACATCTACTGGACTGGCCTCATCAGTACTCCTCGTTACTTCTTCAAAAAACTCAATCAAATTAGTGAGACATGATTTTCCATGACTATCCGTAATCAGTCCTTGCCTTTCCAAATACATGTAAGTCCTGTCCTTCAGGATTCTCTCCAACAACTTGCCCACCACCAATGTCAGGCTCACTGGTCTATAGTTCCCTGGCTTTTCCTTAAATAGTGGCACCACGTTACCCAACTCCCAGTTTTCCAGCACCTCACCTGTGGCTAGCAATGAGACAAATACCTCAGCAAGGAGCCCAGCAATCACTTCCCTAACATCCCACAGAGTTCTACGGTACACATGATCAGGTCCTGGAGATTTATCCACCTTCATGTGTTTTAAAGTGCCCAGCACCATCTCCTCTGTAATATGGACATTTTTCAAGATGTTGCTATTTATTTCTCCACATTCTATATCTTCTATATCCTTCTCTTCAGTAAACATTGATGCAAAATACTCATTTAGTATCTCCCCCATCTCCTGTGGTTCCACACATAGACAGCCTTGCTGACCTTTAAGTGGTGTTCTCTCCCGAGTTACCCTTTTGTCCGTAATGTATTTGTAAAAGCCCTTTGGATTCTCCTTAACCCTATTTGCCAAAGCTATCTCATGTCCCCTTTTTGCCCTCCTGATTTCCCCCTTAAATATACTCCTACTGCCCTTATACTCCTCTAGGGATTCACTCGATCCCTGCTGTCTATACTTGACATATGCTTCCTTCTTATTCACGACCAAAGCCTCAATTTCTCTAGTCATCCAGCATCCCCTTCATCTACCAGCCTGGACCTTCACCCTAACAGGAACATACTGTCTCTGGGCTCTCATTACCCCATTTTTGAATGCTTCCCATTTCCCAGCTGTTACCTGCAAACATCTGTCCCCAATCAACTTTTGAAAGAGCTTGCCCAATACTGTCAATATTGGCCTTCCTCCAATTTAGAACATTAACTTTTAGATCCAGTCTATCCTTTACCATCACTATTTTAAAACAAATAGAATTATGGTCACTGGCCCCAAAGTGCTCCCCCACTGACAGCTCAGTCACCTGCCCTGCCTTATTTCCCAGGAGTGGGTCAACTTTTGCACCTTCTCTAATAGATACATCCACATAATGAATCAAAAAATTTTCTTATACACACTTAACAAATTCCTCTCTATCCAAGCCCTCAACACTATGGCAGTCCCAGTCTATGTTTGGAAAGTTAAAATCTGCTACCATAACCACCCTATTATTCTTTCAGATAACTGAGATCTCCTTACAAATTTGTTTCTCAATTTCCCACTGACTACTGGGGGGTCTACAGTACAAACCCAATAAGGTGATCACCCCTTCCTTACTTCTCAGTTCCACCCAAATAACTTCCCTGGACATACTATGAGGAATATCCTCCCTAAGTACAGCCATAATGTCATATAGTCAAAAATTCCACTCCCCTCCTCTCACACACCCCCACCCTCTTTCTATCCTTCCTATTGCATCTGTACCCTGGAGCATTAAGCTGCCAGTCCTGTCCATTCCTGTGCCACATCTCTGTAATTGCTATGATGTCCCATGTTCCCAACCATGCCCTGGGTTATCGGTGGATAAATATCCGGGACCTGATCAAGTGTTCCCCAGGATGTTGTGGGAAGTTAGGGAAGAAATTGCGGGGCCCCTGGCAGAAGTATTTGTATCACCTATAACCACGGATGAGGTGCTGGAGGACTGGAGGGTGGCTAATGTTGTGCCTTTATTTAAGAAAGGCTCTAAGAAGCCGCCTGGGAACTATACGGCAGTGAGTCTGACATCAGTGGAGGGTAAGTTGTCGGAGGGGATTCTGAGAAATAGGATTTACTTGCATTTGGAAAGACAAGAACTGATTAAGGATAGTCAGCATGGCTTCGAGTGAGGGAAATCATGGTCTCACAAACTTGAGTTATTTTGATGAAGTAACCTAAAAGATTGATGAAGCCAGAGCAGTAGATGTTGTTTACATGGACTTTAGTAAAGCCTTTGACAAGGTTCTACATTCGTGAATTTAAATAATTAGTAAAGTTAGATCACATGGGATTCAGGGTTAGCTTGGCAACTGGATACAAAATTGGCTTGATGGTAGGAGACAGAGGTTGGTAGTGCAGGGTTGTTTTTCAGACTGGAGGCCTATGACCAGCGGTGTTCCACAGGGATTGGTACTGGGTCCACTTTTGTTTGTCATTTATATAATGATTTAGATGGGAATGTAGGGGGCATGGTTAGTAAGTGTGCAGGTGACACCAAAATTGGTGTTATAGTGGACAGTGAAGAAAGTGATCTAAAAGTACAACGGGACTTTGATCCATTGGGTCAATGGCAGATACAGTTTAATTTGGATAAATATGAGATATTGCATTTTGGTAAAACGAACAAGGGCAGGACTTATACAATTTATAGTAGGGCTCTGGATATTGTTGTAGAACATAGAGACCTAGGGGTTCAGGTACATAATTCTTTGAAATTTGCATCACATAGACAGGGTGGTGAGGAAGGCGATTTAGCACGCTTGCCTTCATTACTCAAACCTTTGAGTATAAGAGTTGGGATGTCACGTTGAGGTAGTACAGGACATTCTGGAGAATTGTATACAGTTCTAGTTGCCTTGCTACAGGAAGGACATTATGAAATTGGAGGGTTTAGAAAAGATTTACCAGGATGTTCCCGCAATGGGGGGTTTGCGTTAGAAAAATAGACTAGGACTTTTTTCACTGGGCCATAGGAGGTCGAGGGGTGACTTTATAGAGTTTTATAAAATCATGAGAGACATACATGTAGTGAATAGCAAGGGTCTTTTCCCTAGGGTGGGGAGTTCAAAACTAGGGGACATATTTTTAAGGAGAGAGAGGGAGGAGAAAGTTTTAAGAAGAATATATGAGGGGCAACTTTATTTTCCCCACAGAGAGTGATTCATGTGTGGACTGAACTGCCAGACAAAGTGGTGAATGCAGGTACAGTTACAACATTTAAAAGGCATTCGGATAAATACATGAATAGTAAACGTTTGGAGGTATATGGGCGAAATGCAGGCAAGTGGGACTAGTTTAATTTTGGAACATGGTCAGCGTGGACTAGTTGGACTGAAGGGTCTATTTCCGTGCTGTATGACTCAATAACAATTCTCTGCTCATGTACTGAAGTAAACTTTGGTTTACATCTTTAATTTTTTAAATTCCTCTGCTCTTTGTACCTGTCTAAGAGAGCTAATTTCTAATGTATTCAACAGTGTATTACCTGTATAAGTACAACAATTGAGGAATTTATTCTCACTAACAATTATTGTTATTACAGAACTTATTCTGTATTTGTAATGCACTGCACATTTTTATAAAGAATACAAGGAATAAACCAGGAAAGTACAGCCTGGTCAGTCTAACCTTGGTGATGGGGAAACTATTGGAAATAATTCTGAGGGGCAGAATTAATCTGCATTTGGAGAGGCAGGGATTAATCAAGAACAATCTGCATGCTTTTGTTAAGGGGAGGTCGTGTCTGACCAACTTGACTGAATTTTTCGAAGGGGTGACCAGGTACGTAGATGAGGGCAATCCATGCGACAATGTCTACTTGGACTTCAGCAGGATTTTTGATAAGGTTCTGCGCGAGAGACTGACAGTGAAAATAAGACCCCATGGGATCCAACGGAATTTGGCAAATTGGATCCACGCTTGTCGCTGGAAAGAGTGGCAGGAAAGAGATGGTTATAGTCAGTAATAGTCAAGAGGTGTGTTTCTGACTGGAAGTCTGTGTCCAGTGGGGTCTCACAGGGGTTAGTGTTGGGGACCTTGCTGTCTGTAGTTTTTATAAATGATTTAGACTTGAATGTGGCGGGGTTGATGAGTAGGTTCGCAAACGATACAGAAATTGGTAGAGTGATAAATAATGAGGTGGATTGCCTTTGATTACAAAAGGCTATAGATAACAAGAGCAGAGACGGGCTGATCTGAGGCAAACGGAATTCAATCCACATAAATATGATATGACGCACTTGAGCAGGACAAACAAGGCAAGGGAATATATAATAAGTGGTAGGACTCTAGGAAGCACTGAGGATCTAATGGACTTGGTGTACATGACCAACAATCCTTTAAGGTATCAGGACAGCTGAATACAGTGATAAGGTATGTGGGATACTCAGATTCCTGCTCCTCTGATGCTGCCTGGCCTGCTGTGTTCCTCCAGCTCCACACTGTGTTATATAAGTGGGATACTTGCCTTCATTAGTCAAGACATAGAGTTTAAAAGCAGGAAGGACATACTAGGATTGCATAAAACACTGGCTAGGCAATTAGCATTGCGTGCAGTTCTGGGATCCACATTATAGAAACGATGTGATAGCACTGGAGAAGGTGCAGAGGAGATTTACCAGGACATTACCTGGGCTGGAGTTTCAGTTATGAAGAAAGAGTGGACAGACAGGGGTTGTTTTCCTTAGAGCAAATTGAGAGGGGACATGATTGAGACGTATAAATTATGAGGGGTATAGAAAAGGTAGTCTGAAGAAATTTTTCCCCTTGATGGAGGGATCAATGATCAGATGGCACAGACTCAAGGTAAGGGACAGAGGGTTGAGGGAATGTGAGGACAACTTTTTCACCCAGAGGATGGTGGGAATCTGGAACTCACTGCCCATAATGCTGGGAGAGTAGAAACTTTTATGACATTTAAGTAGTATTTAGATGTGCATTTGTGATGCCAAGGTATAAAAGTCTATGGGCTAAGTGCTAGAAAATGGGAGCAAAATGTTAGGTGGCTGTTTTTGATTTGCATGGATGTGATGGGCTGAAGGGCCTTTACCTGTGCTGTCAATCTCTGTAGAAGTCTGCTTTCTTTACTGAAGATTCCCTTCTCTTATTCTGCAAGTTATGTCAGCTCAGAAAGAACAGTACTCCATAACTTTGGTACAGTATGTCAACCGTCACATCAGCTTTTCTGGATAAAGGTTGTCCTCAGGACCCTAACTCTAGCTTTAACATTGATTCCTACCATAAAGCATGCTTCACTTAAAGTTGTCAACTTAAAGTTGTGGTGGGGTCAGATTGCAGATGGCGGAACACCAAAGACATTTTTCCCTCCCCACCCTTATCTGCTTTCTGGAGGGACCACTCTCTCCATGACTCCCTTGTCTGCTCCACACTCCCCTCCAGCCCCACCACACCCGGCACTTTTCCCTGCAGCCGCAGGAAATGCTACACCTGCCCCTACACCAACCCCCTCACCCCCATCCCAGGCCCCAAGAAGACTTTCCACATGAAGCAGATGTTCACCTGCTCATCTGCTAATGTGGTATGCTGCACCCGCTGTTCCCGTTGTGACCTCCTCTACATCGGGGAAACCAAGCGGAGGCTTGGGGACCACTTTGCAGAACACCTACACTCGGTTTGCACTAAACAACTGCACCTCCCCGTCGCGAACCATTTCAACTCCCCCTCCCATTCCTCAGATGACATGTCCATCCTGGGCCTCCTGCAGTGCCGCAACGATGCTACCCAAAGGTTGCAGGAACAGCAACTCA
Source organism: Rhincodon typus (assembly GCF_021869965.1). Taxonomy (NCBI): domain Eukaryota; kingdom Metazoa; phylum Chordata; class Chondrichthyes; order Orectolobiformes; family Rhincodontidae; genus Rhincodon; species Rhincodon typus. The sequence continues at coordinate 1,907,455 of NC_063368.1, read as the reverse complement.
TATTCCGCTTGGGAACCCTGCAGTCCAATGTATCAATGTGGACTTCACAAGCTTCAAAATCTCCCCTCCCCCTACCGCATCCCAAAACCAGCCCAGCTTGTCGCTGCCTCCCTAACTTGTCCTTCCTCCCACCTATCCCCTCCTCCCACCTCAAGTCCCACCCCCATCTCCTACCTACTAACCTCATCCCGCCCCCTCGACCTGTCCATCCTCCCTGGACTGACCTATCTCCTCCCTACCTCCCCACCTACGCTCACCTTTACTGGCTCCATCCCCGCCTCTTTGACCTGTCTGTTTCCTCTCCACCTATCTTCTCCTCTATCCATCTTCTATCCGCCTCCCCCTCTCTCCCTATTTAATTCAGAACCCCCCTCCCCTCCCCTCCCCCATTTCTGAAGAAGGGTCTAGGCCCGAAACGCCAGCCTTCCTGCTCCTCTGATGCTGCTTGGCCTGCTGTGTTCATCTAAATCTACACCTTGTTATCTCAGATTCTCCAGCATCTGCAGTTCCTGCTATCTCTGAAACAAATGTCAACAGTTGAACAGGTTCCTGGGAGACATGACTGGTAACAATGCAAAATCCATTTTCTTCATTGGTTGGGAGGCTGGAAATGATAGCAATCATAGAATCCCTACACAGTATGGAAACAGGCCCTTCGACCCAACAAATCCACACCGACCCTTGGAGCATCCCACTCAGGCCCATTCCCGACCCCCATAACCCACACATCCTTGAACACTGCAGGCAATTTAGCATGGCCAATCCACCTAGCCTGCACACCTTTGGACTGTGGGGGGAAACCAGAGCACCCGGAGGAAACCCACGCAGACATGGGGAGAATGTGCAAACTCCACACAGACAGTTGCCCGAGGGAGGAATCGAACCCGGGTCCCTGACGCTGTGAGGCAGCAGTGCTAACCACTGAGCCACTGTGCCACCCCATAAGGAGACCTCCAATTGATACCCTTTCCCCCATGTTGCCTATCTTCAGTGCAGAATCTTATCAAATACTTCCTGAAAATACTGACAGAAACAAAGCAGAGACATTCCTTTACAAAGACTGTAGTGACCCCCAGAAGAAAACCCAACTGGTTGTATTGGACAGATCTGGCTTTCACATACTGTGTCAACTCTCTCTGCTCAGCTCAAACACATTCAACAGCTCAGGTCCAGAGCCTGAGCATTTCTGTAACTTCCCCATGACTGACGTAAAACTGGTTTCTCTCCCCCTCACAGTTTAAACTACATGAGAATTTACCAACACAAAGACACAACCACATGAATCCAGATAGAAGTGAGAAATATGGAGGGCCACTCCTCAGACTTCCGCCAACTGAGCTGAATAACCTGGAATGCATGAAACAACACATCCTGCTTCTCACCTGCTGAGGGTAAACCTTCTGAATAGGAAAGTACACATTTCCATTACTGTGTCACAGCACCAACTGAAATCACAGGAAATCCCAAACAGTGCTGTACAGCCACAGACCTGTCCCCACCAGTCCTGTACCCCAGTGTTATACACTGACTGGTTGACACCTTTAGCTTCTGCAACCCCCAAAACATTTTTAATTGTAGGTTAGTAAAAAAACGGTCAACTCTCTAATGAATAATCAAAATTCAGCCACAAGTTGAAGAAACTTTGGATTTAACTCCACTGAGGTGATCTTTAATAAGCAGGAATTTGTAAATCGAAATACTGGGGGCGAGTGCAATACTGAAATGCTCATTAATGCCGCAAACAACAGGCAGCTGAGAAATAACTGACCAACACACAACCTCCAGAAAACCAAGAAAAAGCAGCACCAAAGAGTTCACAGAACTCAGTCCACTCAGTCACCAAAGCAATTAAGATGAAATTGATCTCAGAACAGTGCAAAGTGAGCTGCTCACAGCTCTTGTGCATCGAGATGTGATGGACTGAGGCATTTCAGGTCTGCAATATAATTCCAGCAAACTACTAGCCAGTCAGCACACATATCTCCCCGAGAGGGGTCTGTGAGACACCAGCATATAGATAACTCCTTGAGAGACATCAGTCTGTACAGTTATCTTCGTGATAGAGTGGGACTGAGAAACACAAAAAGTGCAAGAGGGTATGTTTAAAACTAAACCCACAGGGTGGTGAACACATGGATTCATTGGTCGAAGAGGATGCTGTAAATGACCACAGACCTGTAGCTGTCATGATGGAAATAATTTACAGGGAAAACAGAAAGGAGCCCAGGCACTGATTGATAAGGACAGAGGGCAACGTACACAACACACAAGTTATAAGGTATGAAGTCATCTTGCCAAGTAGAGACCACAGTCCTGATCCATTAAAACCCTGGATACCCCAACTTGTGGCCACAGGCCCCTTCTACACTGTCACTGGAACCTGAAAGCTCTTACGCTGTAACTAACCCTTGCACTACCTCCAGTCGGTTACTGCCACGGGAGATACAGCTCAGGGAGGAATGTTGGAACATCACTCCAGGTGGAATTACATTTCCTATTTGAGGAATAAGAAGATTCAAAAGAAGAAAAGACATGTTGCACGTGCACAGTGGCCACACTGTGTTCTATTCAGCCACTCCAACCTGTTCAGCCCTGAAATTAGACCGTAGCTGTTTTAACCCACTTTGTTCCATATTCTTTGCAACAATCTCCTGATCTTAATCCTGAATGCTCCAGGTTGATGAAATGTCCCAGAGAGATGCTCGCCTGTGTAAAAAGATTGTTTCCTGATTTCACTCCTGCATGATCAGATTTAAATGAAATTGGAGCTGAATCACAGAACAATTGCAACAAAGGAGTAGGAGGAGGCCACTCTACAGGAGTAATTTAGTCTCTCTGACCAGCCTCTTCCCCTATGCTGCTGCCTGTCTTTTCTCTTTGTATTAGGATCCAATTCCCTTTGAGGAGCCCTGACAGAGTCGGCATCGACCACAATCTCTGAAGGCACATTCCAGCTCCGAACCACTCACTGTTTGGAAATGGCTTTCCTCCTATTGCCATTGGCTCGTTGATCAGTGACCTCACATCAGGTGCCCCCCAAGTACTCAGTCCCTCTGCCAATGGCATCTGTAAGGAGCACAGCAGCAGCTCCTCCAGCCTGTACAAGTCCCTCCGTCCCTGGAACCATTTTCCACAGCTTCTAGGAAGCCTTCACCATCTTTCCCACAGCGCAGCGCCCCGAGTTGTCCTGAACATTCCTAGTGGAGGAAACAGTTTCTCTGCATCATCCCCACTAAATCTTTGTAACTTCAACCATCTTGAGCAGATCACCTTCCGAATCCCAAAGGGCAACAAGCCACGTCGGTGTAATCTATCCCTTATAATCCGACCTTTTAAGTCTTGCTATCAGTCTGGTGAATCAGCACTCACTCCACTTCCAGGCCAATACCTCTTTCCTGAGGTATCTGCATAGTTGCTCTAGAGAGGGTCTGACCAAGATTCCATCCAGCTAAATGATAACTCCTTCTGCTTTGTATACCAGGAGACAATCCCAGGTTTGTATTCAAATGTTCCCAGGGATCCTCATGACTTGTGTATGTGGCTCTGCCAGTTTCCAGTTTCTCAACATTTGGAAAATTCTCCTTCAGTCTTCCTTGGCTCCAAAATGAAGTAGCTCACATTTTAAAGTTTGAGAACTTCTGAGGAACAGAACCGGAAGTGGCACCAAACACCACAACAAACCGAGGCATATAAATAACAAACGGGACAAAACACCGATGCTTCACCAGAGGTGCACTGACGATGTTACCTAGCAGGGTGATGAAACATTTGCAACCAAACCCACCAGCTTGGCGAGCATGTCTACAACTTAGCTCACATTTTCCCACATTGTACACCATGTCTCAGTTTTGCCCACTCACTTCCATTGACGTCCTCTACAAAAGTTCCTACCCCACCTAACTTTGTGCCATCTGTAAATTTCAATGCACAACTCCTGTTCTTTCACTCAAGTGGTTAATAAACATGGAGAAGTCCATGCCCCAGAACCGAGGAACTCATGGAGGCCATTCTGGGCCATCCAGTCTGCTCAGCAATTCATGGTTGATCTACAACTTATCTCCGTGTGCTCAGGGTCACCGTGTATTCGTCCCTTACTTGAGTGCCAGAGTCATTGTGGTTTCAGAAAAGATGGAGGAGTCACTGGGGTTTGCATTCAGAGAGGTCCAGGGGAACTGTCATGACCCAGATCTTTGACACTATCAGTCACGACAGATTTTGAAAGATCAATAGAGAAATGAAACTGTTCTAAGATATTCCCCTAAGATATGGTTTGGCACGTCCACGATGACATCCCTGCACACATCCTGAATGATGGCAAGTTTCCAGACCCACTCTCAGTAATGATGGAGTTAAATGGGACTGTGTGCCAGTGCCATCCTCTTCAGTATGTTTTTCTCTGCTGTTCTCCTAGATGCCTTGCAGGATGGTAGATCAGATATCATCTGGGTGGGACACTATTCAATCAGAGATGACTCTGGACAAAGACCTCAGTCTCCAAGGAGACACTTCATAATTTCCTGTTTGTTCCTGACTGTGCACTAGTTACCGGTTCGGAACTGGACATACAATAGAGCAAGGACCTGCTCTCCTCAGCAAATGACAATTTTGGCCTTTTGTGAACTGCAGTGTCTCAGTCTTCTCCAGGAAATCTCTATCTCTAGGTCAAGATTTCAGTCCATGACCAGGACCTGTCAGCAGTGAGTGATCTCAGACAGCTCGAGAAACAATGCTGCTATGATCATGGTGTGATGGAAGTGTTGTCAAAACAACGTTGAGAACCAAAGTGTCCTCAAAGACATCAGTCAGTGAGTGAAGAGTAGTCATTGTGCTCAGCAAACTGAATGTCTATGGAAAAACAGTGCTGCCGACAGTGCTCTGCAAACATGAGACTTATACCAGTGTCACACCAAGAAACTTCCACTTGAGCTCTCTTTGGAAGCTCCTGAAGATCAGAGGTCAGGAGAAAGTACCAGACAACAAAGTGACTTCCCTCCAAGCTGGTAAGCCAAACACCTACAATCATCCCGAGACAGTGACAGCAGAGATGGGCTGGTCCAGATATTACATATCAAACTGAATCTTCTCTGGGGCTCATACCTGGAGGGTGGATGTGGGTCTGGGTGTATATTCACATGCACACGTTCATGTGTGTTTGATGCCGCTCTCTCGAAGGTCAAAGGTATGCAAAAGGAAGCACTGAACATTTTAATATTACTTTCAAATTCTGGGAGAAGTTTGTCCAGAATTGCCCCAAGAAATGATGTAACCTCTTACAGAAACAAAGTTCAGAAGGCAAGAGGAAACTCAAGGAATGGAACTCCCGAGCCAGCAACTCACTGAGAAACTCCATGGTCTGCAGTAATGCTGTCCTATTTACAGCACAGGTTTTTGGCACAAAGTATCCTCAGCAATCATCTATACACCTCACAAATCTTCATTCAACCCTTAGATGATATAGATGGTCAGCTTTACCCAAAAAGGATAAAGGTGACTGTCTGCTGAATAGAAATCTATTGAGTGCCCAATTTTAAATTAAACCCTGAACCAGCATCAAGTGCTGCTTGCAGAAGGTGACATTTAAATTTCCAGCAGCCTATTCCTGGAAAAGCTTTTCATTAAAGGTTCCAGTCTCTTACTTTATAGCCACTCACGGATTTCCTAACCTTTCAGCAAATCACACACTATCAACATCATCAGTTCCACTCACTATCTTGAAAACTTGGATTAAATTACCCCTCAATCTTCTAAATTCCAGCTAAGGTTTGTGCAATTGTTCCTCCCCAGGGGACGCCTCTTGTCTCATTCTGCTGATCATCCTTTGTCCCAGCTCTCCGTCTCCTACATCCCAGTCTCCAGCCCATGTCAAAAAGTGATCTCTGATTCCAGGGGCTTCTTTCTCTTTCATGGAACCCAATACTGTCTGGAAAACTTCCAGAAAACATCTTGTGGAGAGCCCCTGTCCACAATGTTCACAACCTCCCCAAAGGCATCAGCTCCATTAACCCAATGTAATTTATTCTTGACAAGGCCACGGTAACTCCATTATCAGCTCAGTAACTCCCACCTCAACAGCACAAAGTTGGAATAGAATCTTCCAGCACAGAAAGCAGACATTCAGCCCATTGCGCTGTGCAATGTTTTTTAATTGCTCTTTCTTGAGAGACATTTTCTTCTCTGAAGGGCAACTGCTAAGACCACTTGGAAAATTACTGTTGAATCTGTCATCTTTCAGCCAGTACATTCCAAATCATTGTAACTCAATCAAGAAACATCTTCAGCTCCACCTCAGTTTTTTTTAGCCAATTAGCTTAAGCCTCCAGTTACTGATGCCCCTGTTGGTGGAAACACTGCATTCACTTTATTAGACCCTTCATTTTGAACACTTCTATCTTTCAGTGCCTTGCAGCAGAGACAAGGGAGTTAGTTAGCTCAGTGGTTTGCAAAGCAGCGTTGCACCAACATTGCGGGTCCTGGTTCAGGTCAATGTGAAGGTCCCACCTTCTCAACCATTCCCCTTGCCTGAGGCATAGTGACCCTCAAGTTAAACTCAGCGCCAGTCATCCCTCTCTGATCAGAGGGCAGCTTACATTCCTCTGGGAGCTTTTGGACTCATGCCACAAGTGGAAATGTCTGTCCACACCCACTTTGTCAAAGACCATTCAGAAATGCATATATTTCAATTAAATCAATCTTTGAAACTCCAGTGAAAACAATCCCAGACTGTCCAATCTTTCCTCAGAAAATAACTCACTTGTTATAGGTATCAATCCGGTAACTCTCCTCTGAACTGCCTTACATCCTTGAAAGGAGACCAAAAGTGCACACAGTATTGGAGATGTGGTCTCACTACTGCCCTGTACAACTGAAATATAACATCCATTATTTTTATGTTCAATTCCGCTTGTAATAAAGACATCTCATTAGCTTTCCACCCATTCCATTCTAGTAAATCTCCTCTGAACTGCCTCCAGCACATATCCTTAAATAAGGAGACCAAAACTACATGCGTGTGTCTCTGACACCTAAGTCCCCCAACTCACCATCCCTCATCCCTTCTACTGCTTTGGTAAATCTCCCCCGCGTTCTCTTGAAGCCCTCAACAAAGATCCAAAGTACAATGCCTAGAATTAGATGCAAAATACCAGATCTGGAATTGAAACTTGTCTCAGTGACTGTGACCATGACAACCATTATTGATCATTGTAAAAACTCATCTGGTTCACGAATGTTCTATCGGGAAGGAAATCTACTGTCCCATACGTGACTCAAGGCACACAGCAATGTGGGCGACTCTTAACCGACCTCAAATGGTTTAGCAAGCCCCTCAGTTCAAGGGCAATTAAAGGTGAGGAACAAATCCCAGACTCGTTAGTGACACTCACATCCAATAAAAGCTTCTTAAAAAAAAAGTTTCATTTTTGTTAGTCATCTCTTATGCAGAACTTCAAATGTTTTCTTGAAATCTACGTGGAAATCAACAGATACTTGTATGTCAGGACTCTCTAGATTAAATGAACAAAATTCTGCATCACAGTCCACAAAGGGTCTTCCCTCAATCAAACCCACCCAGTTACACTGAGAGCACTTAACATCCCCATAGCTGACACTAACTTGGAACTAGGATTCCTATATCCCTTCCTTCTTAAATAACAAAGGAACATTAGCAGATTTCCAGCATAACAGTCCAACATCAGACCACAGACTTCTAAAAGAATGTGACTAACACTTCTGCAATTTCTTTAACTGAGAAGTTGTGTGGAACTTCACCCTCTGTTTGGAACAGAAAACAGTGGTGCACATTTCTGGTCATTATTCCATAAAAACAATAGCAAGGCACTGAAAAGTGCCCTCAGCTTATCTATCAGAATCCGTGTCCATCTCAATGAGCCCACGTTCAGTCAATACAGCAGAAAAAACACAATGGTCTCCAAATCAGAGAAACCTTTTCCATGTTGCCCTTTTATGACTCTTAATATTTCCTTTATGGAAGTTCTATTTAACACTGTTCTATCCTGTGAGGTATCATGTTATTCTAAGCTCACTTCCTCAGCCCGATCTCCCATTACACCACCAACTGCAGCTTCTGAAGCTCACCAGTTACTCTCTCAACTCGAGAGTCACACGGTCACTGACTCCGGCTCTACTCCAGAGGCCTGGAGCCTTAGTCTAGGCCAATACACACACTGTGGCACTGAGAGAGTGCCATAAGGTTAGGGACAGTGTCTTGCAGATGGGATGACCAGCCGAAACTTGACCCTCTACTGGGAGTGGGGGGGGGGGGGTACAAGCAGGAACGATCCCATCGTGCAGTTGCCCAAAGGAGACCTGATTGATTGGCTTTTCTCAAGTGATATCAGTTGGAAAAAATCCCCTTCCCTTACAGTGCTTGTTTGTGGGATCTTGTTGTGCACAATTTGGCCTCCACGAATATCACCAATGGGCTGAGGGGTGGGGTTGTGTGAAAGAGGGCATGGGAAGATAGGAGGGATGGGCTTGGGTTGGAGTTGAAGGGCCTGGGGTGGGGGAAAGCAGATTTTGAGAGAATCTGTTGGGAAAGGGAAATGGGGGAGGATGGTGTGAAGATTCTGGGATGGAAGGCTGTAGGTTTTACTTGGGGTGTGGGAGAGTTTGTCGGTCATTTGGGCGGGGGGGCTGCGCTGGTCCAAGTGGGGACAGTGATGGGCCGGGGTGGGGGGGAAGTGAGCTGGTCCGGGTGAGGTGGGGCCAGTTTCGGTCCAGCTAGGGGAGGGAGGTAGGTGTGCTGGTCCAGCTGGCGGTGCGAGGGAGGTAGG
>NC_063368.1:1837928-1848663 GCF_021869965.1 Rhincodon typus | reverse complement strand
AACCAACAACAATCCCATCACCAGCAGCAACAGTCCCATCACCAGCAACAACATTCCCATCACTAACCAACAACATTCCCATCATCAGCAACAATGTTCCCAACTCTTCCCAGCAATAATCCCATCGCCACAAACAAGAATCGGACCAATACCCAACAACACTCCCACTGCTCACAAATTAAATTCCTTCACTAACTAACAACAATCCCATCATCAGCAATAACATTTCCATTGCCAGTAAAAGCACTCCCACCTCTAACCAACAACAGTCCCATCGCCACCAACAATTTTCTAATTGCCACCAAGAACAATCTCATCACTAGGCACCAACCATCCAATCGCCAGCAACAACAATCCCATCGCCACCACAATATTCCCAATGCGAGCAACAACATTCGGATCACTAACCAACAGAAATCCTATCGCCATTAAAAATAGTCCCACCGCCAGCAACAACAAACCCATCATCAGCAATAACAATCCCATCACTAACCAACAGCAATCCCATCGCCAGCAACAATACTCCCATCACACAATAACAACAATCTCATCACGACCAAACATCATTCCCATCACTAAGCAACAACAATCCCAACACTAGCAAAAATAATCTCATTTTTAACCATCAACAATACCATGAACAGCAATGACATTCCCATCGTTAACCGACAACAATCCCATTGCTAACCAACAACAATCCCTCCATTAACCAACAACAATTCTGTCGTTAACCAACAACATTCCCATCACAAACCAACAACAAACACATCACCAGCAATAACAATCCCATCGATAACCAACAACGATCCCATCACCAGCAACAGCAATCGGACCAATACCCAACAGTCTCATAGCTAACCAACCAAAATCGCAATGCTAACCAACAACAATCCCATCACCAGCAGCAACAGTCCCATCACCAGCAGCAACATTCCCATCACCAGTATCAGCAATCCCATCGCTAACCAAAAACATTTTCATTGCCAGCAACAAAAAATGCACCCATACCCAATAACAGTCCCATCGGTAACCAACAACTAGTCCACCGCTAACCAGCAACAACCCCATCACCAGCAACAACAATCTCAATGCCAAGAGCAGCAATCCCATCACTAACCAACAGCATTCCTACGGCTAACCAACAACAATCCCATCACTAACCAGCAACTATCTAAACTCCAGCAACAACAGCCTCATCACCACCAACAATATTCCCATCACCAACAACAATCAGATTGTTTACCAACAACAATCCCATCACTAACCAACAACAATCCTATTACTAACCAAACATAATCCCAACTCTAGCAACAACATTCCCTTCATGAACCAACAACATTCCCATTGCCAGCAACAATGTTCTCATCTCTTCCCAGCAATAATCCCATCGCCAGCAACAAGAATCAGAATGATACCCACAATAGTCCAATCGCTCACCAACAACAACCCCATCACTATTTAACAACAATCCCATTGCTAACAATCAACAATCCCATCACTAATCAAAACCATTCCCATCACCAGAAATAACTTTCCCATCGCAAGCAAAAACAACCCCATCGCTAACCAAAACTTTCCCATCACTCACCAGCAAAATTCCTCTTGTTATCCAAACGTAACCCCAGTGCTAGCAACAACAACCCCATCACAAAAAAAAACAACAATCCCATCGCCAGCAACAACATTCCCATTACTAACCAACAACATTCCCATCATCAGCAACAAGATTCCCATCTCTTCCCAGCAATAATCCCATCGCCAGAAACAAGAATCGGGCCGATACCCAACAACGGTACCACTGCTCACCAATAAAATCCCATCACTAACTAACAACAATCCCATCATCAGCAATAACATTTCAATTGCCAGCAACAACAATCCCATCGCCAGCAACAATGCTCGCAACGCAAGCAACAACATTCAGATCACTAACCATCAACATTCCCATTGCCACCAAATATATTCCTTTCACCAGCAACAATAAACCCATCATTAGCAACAATAATCCCATCGCTAACCAACAACAATCCCATCACCAGCAACAACACGCCCATGTCTAACGAACAACTATCCCATTGCCACCAACAACATGCCCACCACTAACCAACGACAATTCCATTGCTATCCAACGACAATTCCATTGCTATCCAACGACAATTCCATCGCTATCCAACGACAATTCCATTACACAGCAACAACATTTCCATCACTAACCAACAACAATCCCATCGTGAACTGAACACAATCCCATCACTAGTAACAACATTTCCATCAGGAGCCAAAGAAAACCCATTCGCCAGCAACAACATTACCCTCACGAATCAACAACATTCCCATTAGCAGCAACAATGTTCCCATCTCTTCTCACCAACAATCCCATCGCCAGCACTAACAATCGAACCAATACCCAGCAACAGTCCCATCACTAACCAACAAAACTCCCATCGCCACCAACAATATTCTATATGCCACCAAGAACAATCCCATCGCTAGGCAGCCACCATCCGATTGCCAGTAACAACAATCCCATTGCCACCAACAATATTCCCAACCCGAGCAACAACATTCGGATCACTAACCAAGAATCCCATTGCCATCAAAAATATTCCCATCGCCAGCAACATCAAATCCATCATCAGTGACAACAATCCCATTGCTAACCAACAACAATCCCATCGCTAGCAACAACTTTCCCTTCATGAATCAACAACATTCCCATTGCCAGCAATAACATTCCCATCACTAACCAACAACATTCCCATCTCCAGCAACAATGTTCTCATCTCTTCCCAGCAACAACAATCCCATCACCAGAAACAAGAATCAGACCGCTACCCAACAACAGTTCCACTGCTCACCAATAAAATCCCATCATCAGCAATGACAATCCCATTGCCAGCAACTACAATCCCATCGCTCAACAAAACAATCCCATCACTAAACAGTAAACATATGATCTCCAGCAACATCAATCCCATCGCCGCCAATAGTATTCTGATTGCCACCAAGAACAATCCATTGCTAGCCAGCAACCATCCAATCGCCAGCAACAACAATTCCATCACCACCAACAATATTCCCATCACCAGCAGCAATATTCCCATCACCAGCAACAACATTCCCACCTGTCCCCAACAACAAACCCAATGTTAGCAACAACAATTGGACCGATACTCAACAACAGTCCCTTCATTAACCGACAACAATCCCATCGCTAACGAACAACAATCTCATCCCTGACAAACAACAATCCCATGCTAACCAACAACATTCCCAATGCTAACCAACAAAAATGCCAGTGCTAACAACACTCTCATCGCTAACGAATAACAATCCCATCTCTAACCAACAACAATCCCATCGCCAGCAACAACAATCCCATCGCTAACCAACATCAATCCCATCGCTAACTAACAATCCATCACTAACCAACAACAATCCCATCACTAACGAACAATCCCATCACTAACCAACAACAATCCCAGCACCAGCAACAACAAATCCCATCGCCAGCAACAACAATCCCATCGCTAACCAGCATCAATCCCATCACCAGCAACAACAATCAGATCACTTAGCAACAACAGTCTTATCATTAACCACTGACAATCCCATTGTCAGCAAGAACAATCAGATCACTTCGTAAAAACAATCCCATCACTAACCAACAACAATCCCATCGCTAACCAACAACAATCCCATTGCCAAGTAGCAACTGACTAACAATGCCCCAGTCATGCAAACACAGCATTCCCATCACCCAGCACCAACAATCCAATCATGCAGCAATAGTATTTTAATCATCTAGCAACGTATAACGGACCCTATTCTCCCTATTTGCTCATTTGCCTTATTAATACTTTAAGGGTAAAAGATTACCTATGGACACAGTAGGGCCCTTAAAGATCAATGTAGCCATCTATGTGTGGAGATGGGTGAGTTACTAAACAAATACCTTACATCAGTATTTAATGTTGAGACGGATGTAGAAGCTAGGTAAATTAGGGAAATAAATAGTGATGTTTTGAAAAGAGTTCATATTACAGAAGAGGAGGTGCTGGAGATCTTGAAACGCATAAGAGTAGATAAATCTGCGGACCTGATTGGGTGTATCCCAGAACTTTGTGGGAAGCTAGGGAAGAGATTGCTGGGCTCCTTGCTGAGATATGTATATCATCGATAGCCACAGGTGTGGTGCAAGAGGACTGTAGGTTGGCTAATGTGATGCCATTATTTAAGACATGCTGCAAGCAAAAGCCAGGGAGCTACAGACCTGTGAGCCTTTGTCAGTTATGGGTAAGTTGTTGGAGGGGATTCTAAGGGACAATATTTACATGCATTTGGAAAGACAAGGACTGATTAGGGACAGTCAACATGGCTTTGTGAATGGGAAATCATTTCTCACAAACTTGATTAAGTGTTTTTGAAGAGGTAACAAACAAGATGGATGAAGGCAAAATGGTAGACATTGTCTATGCGAACTTCAGTAAGGCATTCGATAAGGTTCTTCATGGTAGACTGGTTAGTGTAGTTAGATCACATGGGATATTTTGATACAGAACTGGCTCGAAGGTAGAACACAGAAGGTGGTGGTGGGGTGTTGGTTTTCAGACTGGAGCCTGTGACCAGCAGTGTGCCACAAGGATTGGTGCTGGGTCCACTGCTTTTCATCATTTCTATAAATGATTTGGATGTGAGTATAGGAGGCATGGTTAGTAAGTTTGCAAATGACACCAAAATTGATGGTGCAGTGGACAATCAAGAAGATTATCCCAGAGTACAACTGGACCTTGATCAGATGGGTCAATGGACTGAGGAGTGGCAGATGGAGTTTTAGATAAATGTGAGGTGTTGCATTTTGGTAAGGCAAACCAGGACAGGATTTATACACTTAATGGTAGAGCCCTAGAGAGTGTTGCTGCACCTAGGACCTAGGGATGCACGTGCATTGTTCCTTAAAAGTTGAGTTGCAGCTGGGCAGGGTGGTGAAGAAGGCATTTGGTCTTCATTGGTCATAACGTTGAATATAAGAGTTGGGAGGTCATGTTGCAGCTGTACGGGTCATTGGTGAGGCCACTTCTGGCAGGCTATATACAATCCTGGTCATCTTTTTATAGGAAGGATGTTGTTAAACTTGAAAGAGTGCAGAAAAGATTTACAAGGATGTTGATGGGATTGGATGGTTTGGGCTATAGGGAGAGGCTGAATCGGCTGGGGCCTTCTTCCCTGGAGCATCTGAGGCTAATGGGTAACATTGTAGGGTTTATAAAATCATGAGGGGCATGGATAGGGTGCTTAGCCAAGGTCTTTTTCATAGGGTGGGGGAGTCCAAAACTAGAGGTAAGGTTTTAAGGTGAGAGGGGAAACATTTAAAAGGGACCTATGGGGCAACATTTTAATGCAGAGGGTGGTGTGTGTATGGAAGGAGCTGCCAAAGGACGTGGTGGAGGCTGGTACAATTTCAATATTTAAAAAGCATCTAGATGGGTATGTGAATAGATAGGGTTCAGAGGGATATGTGCCAAATGCTGGCAAATAGGACTAGGTCAGAATGGAACGTCTGGTTGGAATGGATGAGTTGGACTGAAGTGTCTGTTTCCATGCTGTATGTCTGTATGACTTTATGACTGTATAACAACAACATTCCCATCATCCAGTAACAACATTCCCAACTCCCAGCAACAACATCCCCATATTCCAGCAACAACAGTCCCTTCCACCAAGCAACATCAATCCTGCCTCTAACCAACAACAATCCACATCATCCAGCAACAATATTCCAATCACCTTGCAACAACATTCTAATCACCTAGCAACAGAATTCCCATCAACTGGCAACAACATTCCAATCACCTAGCAACAACGTTCATATTTGTACAACTCTATTGTCCCAAGATGTATCACAGGTTTGATGTAGAACAGGAAATCAACTCTCAATTAATTACGGGTCTTAGGATGTTGTTTTATGCCTCACAGCTTGTACGCAATATCCCGTTCAGAGGCAGCCCCCTGATTTCAGCTCTGCGGGCTGAACTATAAAGACCTCAGTCTCTGTCTTACTCAGGCACTTGCACCATGCTACACTGAAGGAAACATACTTCAGTATGGAGCCTCATTGCTCAGTCCCAGCCCAGATCTAGAGGGCCTGTAACTGTAACTTAAGACAGACGCCGAGAGCTGTGAGCAATGTCTCATGAATCCTCCAGCCATCCCTCAGCTACGTTTTGTTACAGGAGTTAATTTAATTGTGTCCTCCTCAGGTACAATTGCTCCACTGACAATAAAAAGCCCTTCATTGCATCTAAGTGCAGAACAGATCAGTTTACAGAGAGAAAAGAATCCCAGATCCCAGGTATCACATCGAGGATTGCTTGGTCAAAGAGGGTGCTTGTATAAAGTTCAAGAAGGAGGACGGAGGATGTGGCAGTTTAGGGGGGTGGAATTCCAGACCTTATAGCTCACAGGAGAGGACACTGTCTGAGCAGCCATTAAAATCACAGCAGTGCGAGAGGCCAGAATAAGAGGAATGCAGAAATCTCAGAGGGTCTTGGGGCCAGAAGTGGGCCGAGGCCAAGGAAGGGACTTCAATTCAGGAATAAGGATTTTAAAATCGACGTGAGAGATTGAAGGACAGGGAGGCAATGCAGAATCAGTTATGGTGGAGATGGTGGGGGCACGGGTGTCCACGGTCCCGTGTGAGTTTGGAATGAGCTGGAGTCTGGGGAGCTTGGAATGTAGGATAGCAGGATTGTGCTGGGAAAGGCAGATCAAGAGGCGAAAACAAAGAGTTACAGTTGTGTCTAAATGGAGGTCTTTTTTTCAAGAATATACTTTATTCATAAAAAAAACTTAATATACACATACACACATAGTAACAAATGCAATTTGGTTCTGTACAGTGCCATATCAAGGAAACAAACAAACATTGGAGTTTGACTCTATCAAAACAAACCAAAGGCATTTCTTACTTGTACAAGACTATATTTACACGCATTTGAGGCATCAGGATGTTCCAATAACTGAGCAGACCCACATTTACCTTCAGCAGGAGGACCTTACACGGTGGTCTTTCCCCACTGCCCCTTGGCAGCAGCTGCCCCAAGCTTTAGTGTGTCCCTCAGCGCATAGTCCTGGACCTTGGAATGTGCCAGGCTGTAAGGCCAACCAGTTTTGGGCAGACTAATCAGTATCTTTCACTGAGTTGACAGTCCTCCAAGCACAGTCGATGTTTGTCTCAGTGTGCGTCCCAGGGAACAGACCATAGAGCACAGAGTCCTGCCTCACGGAGCTGCTCGGGATTAACCTCGACAAGAATCACTGCATTTTCCACAGAATTCCCTTGCAAAGGCACATCCCAGCAGGAGGTGTGTGACCGTCTATACTGCCTCCCCCTGCCCCTCCACGGCTATTTCAAGGGTACAGCTCGACCGGGTGTACATGAAGGATCTCACAGGTAATGCCCTTCTCACCACCAGCCAAGTGAGGTCCTGGTGCTTGTTGGAAAGTTCTGGTGATGAGACATTCTGCCAAATAACTTTGACAGTCTGCTCAGGGAACCACACAACGGGATCCACCCTCTCCTTTTCCCACAGGGTCTCGAGGACGCTACATGCTGACCACTTCCTAATGGACTTGTGATCAAAGGGGCTTTTCTTTGTATATTTCTCCACGAAGGTCAGGGGATACGGAACAGTCCAACTATTTGGAGCAAGGCCAGTCCCATCCTTCACAACACCGGGGACAGGTAGAACCTCAGTACATAGTGACACTTGGTGTTTACGTACTGAGGGTCTACACACAGAGTGATGCAGCCGCACACAAAGGTGGCCATCAGGATGGGGGCGACATTGGGCATGTCCTTCCCCCCTTTATCCAGAGTCTTGTACATGGAGTCCCTGCAGACCCGGTCTATCTTAGACCCCCAGGTGAACAGAAGATGGCTCAGGTGACTGAAATAGTGTAGTTTTGGGGAATGGGCCAGACCTGTGCTACGTACAATAACAGAGAGAGTGCCTCACACCTGATGACTAGGTTTTTACCCATAATGGAGAGGGAGCCGTGCTCCCAAAGGATCAGTTTCTGCTTCACTTTGGCGTTGTGCTCCTCCCAAGATATTGTACATGCCCAATGGAGATTTTTTTATTTCAAAAATATAATTTATTCATGAGAAATATCTCTACACATAAACTTAGTCTCAAACGCAGGTCTGTACAGTAGCACACCAAGGAAACAAACAAACATTGGAACCCAATGGAGGTGGGTGACATGACGAAGGTAAAGATGGGCTGTCTTTGTACTAATCTAGATTCATGTTTAGGAGCAGATGGCATTGTGAAACACGATCCAGGGGATTAAACCTCAGGCAGTTGTTAGAATTTGAGAAGGAGGTGGACAAAGGCTGTGTCAGGACAACAGGATACTGTGGGGCTTTAGTTGGAGGTAATTTCTGCTCCTCTGGAGCTGAATGCCCGATAAACAGTCAGACAGGTTCCAGTCAGAGATCGTGTAATCTCCACAGTGGTAATCCCTCTCTCTACCCAGTCTTTTCATCACCCCCCACTGAGAAACCAGAGAGAGGCATCCCTGCCCTGAGGCAAGCTCTCCACCTCTTCCCAGCTCACCAGTCACCATTTAAAAATGCAGTCACCATCTCATCATTCCTCTCACTCGTTTTAGAACATAGAACATAGAACAGTACAGCCCAGTACAGGCCCTTCGGCCCACAATGTTGCGCCGAACTTTTACCCGAAACCTAAGGTCTGTCTAACCTCCACCGCTACCTTATACTATCATCCATATGCCTACCTAATAGCCGCTTAAATGCCCCTAATGAGGCCGACTCCACTACCCTCTCTGGCAATGCATTCCGCGCCCCTACCACTCTCTGAGTAAAAAACCTACCTCTGATGTCTCCCCGATATGTAACTCCTTTCACTTTAAAACAATCCCCTCGTATAAGCTACCTCCACCCTAGGAAAAATTCTCTGGCTGTCTACTCTATCTATACCTCTGATCATTTTGTACACCTCTATCAAGTCACTTCTCATCCTTCATCGTTCTAAAGAGAAAAGCACTAGCTCTCTCAACCTTTCCTCATAAGACCTTCCTTCCATTCCAGGCAAAATCCTGGTAAATCTCCTCTGCACCTTTTCCAACGCTTCCACATCTTTCCTGTAATGAGGTGACCAGAACTGGACACAATACTCCAGATGTGGCCAAACCAGGCTTTTGTATAGCTGGAGCATAACTTCACGGCTCTTGAACTCAATCCCTCTATTAATGAAAGCTAACACACCATACTCCTTCTTAACAACTCTATCTACCTGGGTGGCAGCTTTCAGGGAACTGTGAACATGAACCCCAAGATCCCTCTGCTCCTCCACACTGCCAAAAATCTTTCCGTTAACCCTGTATTCTGCTTTCAAGTTTGTCCTTCCAAAATGAATCACCTCACACTTTTCAGGGTTAAACTCCATCTGCCACTTCTCAGCCCAGCTCTGCATTCTATCAATGTCCCTTTGTAACCTAGAACAGCCCTCTACACTGTCAACAACGTGACCCACCTTCGTTTTCTCATTCCCTTCTCTCTCCCATACCCCATTTCCGCTCTCGCTCTCTTTCACCACACTCTCTCTGTCTCTCATGTCCCCCTTTCTTTATCTCCTTCTCTCATTCCCCGCCCCTCACTTCTCTCACGCTCCTTGTCTCTCGTACCCTCTCTGATGCTCAGTACAGATTCCTTTACAGACAGGGTCTTGTTTGTGCTAACTCATGTCAGCATGGCTGTGTCAGAGCAGCTCAGACAGAGGGTGTGAGTCAGTCGATGGAAGGTTCGGTCAGAGCAAATTCACTTGGGATATGAGGGAAGGAGTTACAAGTGGGACAGTTTTGCTGGGAGGAGGCTGCGGGACTGGAGTGTGTGGGTGCTTTGTCCTGTGTTATATTGTCCCTCATTAGCATCGCAGTCAGGTCAGACCAGGCTGGTCACCTTGGCAACACAGTGAGATTATTGAACTCATTGCTGCCTACTGTGCCACAGTGTCCCAGTTATTCTATTGGCTGCTGTATCCCTGTGCTGTACCACAGCACATCATGTGCTGGTACATGGTTCTATTCAGTCCCTGTATTCTGTGCTTTGACATGGTCTATCACACCATACATACCCCATTTCTGTGTTGTGCTGTGCCCTCATCCTGGTATCCCATCTAGTGGCATCTGTAGCATCCAATGCCATGTCAACCAATACCACTTCCCTCAGGGAGATGTCTGCCAGTGTTGCAGCTCGACAGGCAGAGTAATTGTATCTTGGGCAAAGTAGAATCGACGGAGGACTGCAGGGAGTGGGGTCAGTTATTGTTCTTGGGCAGTTGTGCAATGAACAGTGAGGGCTCATGCCTCCCAATCATGCCCCCTGTTTCCACTCTGTGACAGTGATGAAAAAACCATACAGGCCTGCAGGGGGCACACTCAGATGATGTAATGAGAAGTGAGGGCTGAAGGAGGCATTCCTAGGTTTGGGTATAATGGGCAGTGAGGGTTGTAGGGGGCACTCTCAGGCTGGGATGTAATGGGCAGTGAGTGTTGTAGGGGGCACTCTCAGGCTGGGATGTAATGGGCAGTGAGGGCACAGGGGGCAATTTCAGGCTGGGGTGAATGTGCAGTGAGGACTGTAGGGGGCACCCTTGGGCTGGGGTGTAATGGGCAGTGAGGGCTGTAGGGGGCACTCTCGGGCTGG
>NC_063368.1:1834119-1837918 GCF_021869965.1 Rhincodon typus | reverse complement strand
TGGGGTGTAATGGGCAGTGAGGGCTGTAGGGGGCACTCTCGGGCTGGGGTGTAATGTGCAGTGAGGGCTGTATGGAGCACCCTCGAGCTGGGGTGTAATGGGCAGTGAGGGCTGTATGGGGCACCCTTGAGCTGGGGTGTAACTGGCAGTGAGGGCTGTAGGGGACACTGTCAGACTGGGATGTAATGGGCAGTGAGGGCTGTAGGTAGTATTCTCGGGCTGGGGTGTAATGGGCAGTGAGGGCTGTAGGTAGTATTCTCCGGCTGGGGTGTTATGGGCAGTGAGGGCTGTAGGTAGTATTCTCGGGCTGGAGTGTTATGGGCAGTGAGGGCTGTAGGTAGTATTCTCGGGCTGGGATGTAATGGGCAGTGAGGGCTGTAGGTAGTATTCTCGGGCTGGGGTGTTATGGGCAGTGAGGTCTGTAGGGGGCACTCTTGGGCTGGGGTGTAATGGGCAGAGAGGGCTTTCAATTATCATTTTCTTTAATGTTTTCTCTCAAATTTAATCTCTGTCTGAGCATTATCTTCGAGGCAGGAGGTCTCAGAACACCCCCTGGTTCCAAGAATGTCTTTGAGCTCAATTAAAAATCTTTTCAGAGGTATGTTGGAAGGTTTCCTGAGGTTAATTTAAAATATGACTCAGAGACTGAGTGGGAATTAGTAGTGAGACAGGCTGCTTCCACTGTTAAGACTATCAAACGAACAAGGAAAGTGTTTCTCCACAGATCATTTAATGTCACTGGTCGCACATCCATAATTACAGTAACAAGGCTGGTTTTCTCTGAGTTTGGGAGGTTAATGGGTAACAGAGTTGTAGCATTTAAGATGATAATGGAGTTGACGGCGTATGTAGAGGGAGGTTATTTCCTCTTGTACAGGGAGTCCAAAATGAGCCTAAAATCAGAGCCAGGTTATTCAGGGGTGATGTCAGGGAGTGATTCTTTTCACAAAGGGGTGTGGAAATCCTGAACTCTCCATCCTTTCTTTTCCACCCCAAAAGCATTTTGTCTTTCATACAACCTCCACCACAATCTCGTCATCAAAATGTGTCACAGTCACTGTCCATTCCTTTCTCCAGTATCACCATAAATATACTGGCATTATTTCCATCTAGTTCATAAGAGCATTAGAAAAAGAAGCAGGGTAGGCCATTTTCCCCCTCAAGCTTTCCCTGCCAATTAACAAGTCATGGTATCATCGAGATATACAGCACAGAAACAGACCCTTCGGTCCAACTCATTCATGTTGACCAGATATCCTAAATTAATCTTGTCCTATTTGCCAGCATTTTGGCTCATACCCCTCTAAACCCTTCCTATTCATACACCCATCCAGATTCCTTTTAAATATTGTAATTGTACCAGCCTCCACCATTTCCACTGGCAGCTCATTCCATATATGCACCACCCCTGCATGAAAAAGTTGCTCCCTTAGGTCCCTTTTAAATCTTTCCCCTCTCACCTTAAACCTATGCCCTCTAGTTTTGGTCTCCCCTACCCTGGGGAAAAGACCTTGACTTTTCAACCTATCCATATTCATGGCTGATCTGCCCCAGCCTTCATCTTCTCTTTAGTGCCAGCTCCTCAGAGCCTTCAATATTTCCAACATCTATCTCCCTCCTCTTTAAATACTTGCAGTGATCTAGCCTTCATAACTGTCTGGGGTAGTGAATTCCAGACATTCACTTTTCTCTGGAAGAATAACCTTCTTCACTTCCAAGTGTGCCCTTATTCTGTAACTACATTCCCTAATTTGTGATTCCCCTCCACATGGAAACAATTTCTCAACATGAGAAATTTCCTGAGAAGCTCCATCAGAATCTTATATGTTTCAGTAAGATCACCCCTCATTCTTCAAAACTGTAGTGAATAGAAGTGGAAATGGTCCATTATTTGGCCCCTCCAGCCTGTACTGTCCTTTAATGTGTCTCCTCCTATAGCTCCATTGTTCTCCAGATCCCCCAATTGGCTCACGGCCCCAAAATTGATTCGTTTAAGTTTGGTTTGTTTTAATAATAAATTCCCTTTTTATAAAAATTGTAAAAAGAACATCACATTACAATTCAACTTTGATATCATGTAAACTATTTGTGAATGAAAGACACATTTTATCAAATCTTTGTATCTTGAACCCATCTGGACAATTCACTGGAAAGCCAGTATAATGGGAAAACCAACTTTAACATTGTATGAGAGGAGAGTGCTCATTGATTAGCAATTGGACTCTGGTGAAGATATTGCCATGGAGAATACCTCAGTTAGTGATATCTGGCAGTTAACTGCTAATTATCATCAACCTATACATTTTTCATAGAATCCCTACAGTGTGGATGTAGGTCATTTGGACCATTGAGTCCACACCACCTCTCTGAACATCAGCCCACCCAAACCCACCTCCCCTACCCTATCCCTGTAACCCTGCATTTCCCATGGCTAACCCACCTAGCCTGCACATCCCTGGATACTATGGGCAAGTTAGCGTGGCCAATGCACCTAACCAGCACATCTTTGGGCTGTGGGAGGAAGCTGGAGCACCCAGACAAGACCCACAGAGACATGGGGAGAATTTGCAAACTCCACACAGACAGTCGCCCAAGGCTGGAATCAAACCCAGGTCCCCTGCACTATGAGGCAGCAGCGCTAACCACTGAGCCACTATACCATCCCATTCTTTTGGCAATGCCTGTACCAAACAGAGTCCACTTAGTAACATGAATAGAGCTGTCCTTCTCAAGGCCAGACTGAAGTTCACAGTGGTCTAGGGGAGACAATTGCAAGATTGTGAAACAAGGACTCATTCTCAGACTTGATATGGCTGACTCCTTTTTGAGAGAGAGTGCCAGAGTGTCCTCTGCTGTCCAGTTGGGGGATAGCAACCCCGCAGCATCACTTCTTCAGAGTCACTGAGACGGCCTCACATGCACCACACATCCAGGTTTCTTCAAAATTTTCACCTCATGGGGAGTATGGAGAAAACTACATTTCAATTTTTTGTTGCAGAAAGATAAGGGGTTTGTCTCAACTGCAAACATGAATTCATCTGAGAGAAAATAAAATCCAAATAAATAGAGATCAGTTAAAAGATCATTGAAAACTGCCAAGCAGCAGAGCTAATGAATAAAAATTCTTCTTTGCCCTTTTAGTTAAGGAGTGGAGTTAGAGATGGACAGACCAGACCCCAAGTCCTGACTGTCAAGGGGAGATGACAGGCACTGGGGCTGAGCTAAGTGACAGGGTTTACCTCACACTGGTCTTGTGTTTGCCTCTGCTGAAGCCTGTCAGGAAGGGGCTTCCTCCTCTTGCTGTCTGTGTTGTGGACAAGTTTTACATTTGGGAGGAGGAACGTGAAGGTGGATCACTGTTGCACTCACCCGCCACACAGTCAGTCACCCAGTCACATTCCAGGTCACCACCAATGACACTGACCAACCCAACCCCACCCATCCCAACATACACCACCCCCCACCAAAGCCCAGGCAATTGCTCAGTTACGTGCGCTGATTTATGTGCACACAACGAGGTGTTCCTGGCTCATCACCCAATCCGACTCCAGGCTTGATGCTGTACAACACTGCAGGTGGAAATAGGTCTGTCATTGTGCAACACTAAGTTACAGCACTAGTGGGAATATGTCTGTTCCTACATAACACTGGGGCACAGTACTAGTAGGGACAGGTCTGCCACTATATAACACTGGGGTACAGTACTGGTGGGGACAGGTCTGCCACTATATAACACTGGGGTACAGTACTGATGGGGACAGGTCTGCCACTATATAACACTGGGGTACAGTACCGGTGG
>NC_063368.1:1821950-1834109 GCF_021869965.1 Rhincodon typus | reverse complement strand
TGGGGACAGGTCTGCCACTATATAACACTGGGGTACAGTACCGGTGGGGACAGGTCTGTCACTGTATAACACTGGGGTACAGTACTAGTGGGGACAGGTCTGCCACTATATAACACTGGGATACAGTACCGGTGGGGATAGGTCTGTCACTGTATAACACTGGGGTACAGTACTGGTGGGGACAGGTCTGCCACTATATAACACTGGGATACAGTACCAGTGGGGACAGGTCTGTCACTGTATAACACTGGGATACAGTACTGATGCAGACGGGTCTGTCACTGTATAACACTGGGGTACGTACTGGGTGGGGACAGGTCTCTCACTGTATAACACAGAGGTACAGTACTGGTGGAGACAGGTCTGCCACTGTATAGCACTGGGGTGCAGTACCAGTGGGGTCAGGTCTGTCACTATATAACACTTGGGTACAGTACTAGTGGGGACAGGTCTGTCACTTTATAACACTGGGGTATGGTACTGGTGTGGACAGGTCTGTCACTGTATATCACTGGGGTACTGTACAGGTGGGGACAGTCCTATCACTGTGTAACACTGGGATACTGTAATGGTGGGGACAGGTCTATCACTGAGCAACACTGGAGTACAGTACTGGTTCAGACACGCCTGTCACTGTATAACACTGGAGTATGGCACTGATGGGGACAGGTCTGTCACTGTATAATACTGGAGTGCTGTATTGGTGGGGATATATGTGTTATTCTATAACACGGGTATAGTACTGCTGATAAAGTGACTGTCACTATGTAACAGTACCGGTGGGGACAGGTCTGTCTCTATATAACACTGGGGTACACTACTGCTGGGGACAGGTCAGTAACAATATAACACTGGGGTGCAGTAACGGTAGGGACAGGTCTCTCTCTATATAATGCTGTTGTTCACTACTAGTGGGGACAGGACTGACAATGTCTAACGCTGGGGTACAGTATTTGTGGGGACAGGTCTATCACTGTATAGCACTGGGATGCAGTACTGGTAGGAAAAGGTCAGTCACTGTATAACACTGAGGTGTAGCAATGATGGGAACAGGTCTATTACTGTATAACACTGGGGTGCAGTATTGGTGGGCAGAGGTTGGTTGGTGTATAAGACTGAGGTACAGGACTAGTGGGACAGGTCTGTCACTGTATAGCACTGGTGTACAATACTAGTGGAGACAAGACAGTCACTACATAACATTGGATTATACCACTGGTGGGAAGAGGTGAGTTACACTATAACTCTGATGGAGTTCCCAGAGGGAACAGGTGTGTTACCGTACAATGCTGGGATAGAGCACTGGTGTGCACAGGTGTGATTGTGTAACTTGAGGCATTTTAAGTGCTTTTTTGAGTGGGATGTGGGCGTTGCTGCCTGGGCCAACATTTCTTGTGCATCCCTAGTTGCCCCTTGAGAAGGTGCCTACTTGAACTGCTGCAGTCCACCTGCTGTGGGTTGACCCACAATGCCATTAGGGAGGAAATTCCAGGATTTTGACCCAGCGACAATGAAGGAACGACAATATATTTCCAAGTCAGGATGATGAGTGTCTTGGAGGGAAACTTGTAGGTGATGGTGTTCCCATATATCTGCTGCCCTAGTCCTTCTGGATGGAAATGGTCATGGGTTTGAAAGGATTATTAATGAATTTCTGCAGCACACCTTATAGATAGTACACACTGCTACTGAGCATCGGTGGTGGAGGGAGTGAATGCTTGTGGATGTAGTGCCAATCAAGTGGACTGCTTTGTCCTGGATTGTGTCAAGCTCCTTGAGTGTTATTGGGCTTGCACTCATCCAGGCAAGTGGGGAGTATTCCAACACACTCCTGACTTGTGCCTTGTAGATGTGGACAGGGTTTGGGGACGGAGGTACTGAGTTACTTGTCACAGCATTCCTAGCCTCTGGGCTATTCTTGTAGCCACTGAGTTTATGTGGCAAGGTTTCAGTACTGGGGTACAGTTCAGGTGGGGACGGGTCTGTCACTGTATAATACTGGAATACAGTACTGGTGGGGACAGATCTGTCACTGTGTAACAGTGGGTACAGGAGTGGTGGGGACAGGTCTGTCAATGTCTAACACTGGGGTACAGTACTGTTGGGGAGAGGACTAGCACTGTATAGCACTAGGATGCAGTACTGTTGGGGTCTGGTCTGTCACTGTATAACACTGGGCAACAGTGATAGTGGGGACAGATATATCACTATATAACATTGGGATGAAGTGCTGGTGGGAGCAGGTCTGTCACTACGTAACACTGGGATACAGTAGTGGTGGGGACAGGTCTGTCACTGTCCAACACTAGAGTACAGTAGTGGGGTGGACAAATCTATCACTGTATAACATTGGGGTATATTACTCATTCGGGTCCTGTGACCCTTCCTCAAAACTGTGAACAAAACTGTGTTCTGAGGAAGGGTCATCGGACCCGAAATGTTAACTCTATTTTTTCCTTCACAGATGCTGCCAGACCTGCTGAGCTTCTCCAGCAACTTTGTTTCGGTCACTGTACAACACTGGGGTACAGTACTAGTGAGGACTGGATTATAGGACAGGTAGATCGCATACACTATAACGCTGACATGGTGTACTAGAGGAAACAGATGTGTCACTGTATAATACAGGGATAGCGTACTGGTGGGAACAGCTGTGATTGTGTAATTCCAAGTTTTTAAAAAAATTTTTTGTGTGGGATACAGTACTGGTGGGGACAAGTCTGCTACTGCATAACACTGGGTTACAGTACTAGTGGAGATGGGCCTGTCATTGTGCAACATTAATTTACAGCACTGGTGGGAATGTGTGTGTTCCAATGCAATTGTTTGTTAGCTTGCCAAGCCAGTTGTTCTGTGCTGTGCAGACATTTCGTTACCATTCTAGGCAACATCATCAGTGCAACCTCTAATCGAAGCATTGGTGTTCTGCTTCCTTCTGAATTTATCTGATCCTCTGGTATGATGGTCTTGTCACTTCCGGTTTTGTTGTTTTAGCAGCGGTCTGTACATGGGGTCTGTTTCTATGTGTTAGTTAACGGAGTCCCAGGTTGAGAACCAGGCTTCCGGAAATTCCCTTGCATGTCTATTGTTCACTTGTCCCAGTATAGTCACTTTGTCCAAGTCAAACTGATGGCCTTCATTGTCTGTGTGTATTCAGACAAGTGAATATTGGTCGTGTCTTTTCACTGCCAGCTGGTGTTTGTGTATCCTGGTTGTCAGTTTCCTACCCGTTTGTCCAATGTGATGTTTATGGCACTTACAGCCTGGGATTCTGTTGGTCTTGTTTGCCGTCGGTGTAGGGTCTTTGGTCTTTGATAACATTTGGCACAGTGTTGCTGTAGGTTTGTGTGCAATCATGATCTGATGTGGTCTTAGGAGTCTGTTAATCATTTCTGATATATTTTGATGTAGGATAGCGTTGTTAGTGTCTTCTGTTGTACCGTGTCCTCTGACTGTTTTTTGTTTTGTAGGCAATTGTGGATGAAACTTCTTGGGTATCCGTTGTTGGTGAAAACTTTGTGCAGGTGTTCCTCTTCCATTCTCCGGAGTTCTGCAGTGTTACGTGTGATGCGGCTCATTTAAATAGTGTCTTAATGCAGCTCTGTTTGTGTATGGTGGGGTGATTGCTATTGAAGTTCAGGATTTGGTCCGTGTGTGTGGCCTTCCTGTATACTCGGGTCTAGAATTCACCGTTAGTCGGTCTCTCTACCATTATGTCTAAGAATGGGAGCTGTTTGTTGTTTCCTACCCTCTCTAGTGAAATTTATGTTTGCGAAGATGTTGTCGACAAGTCGGTGGGTTACTTCTACTTTTGTGCATTTGATTATTACAAATGTGTCATTCACGTATCTAACCCACAGTTTCAGTTGGATCATAGGAAGGACTGTGTGTTTCAATCTCTGCATTACTGCTTCCATGATGAGCCCTGAGATGGGTGATCCCATCAGTGTGCCGTTGATCTGTTTGTATATCTGTTTGAACATGAGGTGCTTTGCGAGGCATAAATCTAGCAGTTTCAGCAAGCTGTCCTTGCTGATGTTGTTGCCAGTGTTCAGGGTCAGTGCTCCTGATCCACCTAAATAGTGTGGCTAGCGTCTCTCTGGCTAACGGTACGTCAATAGTGCTGTAACACTGAAGGAAATCATGATTGCATCCTTCTCGATTTTTGTGTCCTTGAGCTGTGTGAGAAATTCTTGGGCCGATTGAGTCTGGGGATCTGCTAATCGGGTGTTTGAGTCTCTGTTGTAATTCTCTCACTATCTTGTGTGTAGGTGTGCCCAGTGAGGAGACTTGGTATTCCAGGTTTGTGTATTTGGGGTGTCTGTAGAAGCAGAGGGGTGCTTGAGCCATCTGGGTTCATGCTGACATAGTCAGTATTGGTGATGTCTCCTGCATGTTTAAGTCTCTTGAGTGTCTAGGTTGTCCTGTTTCCTAGCTTTGGGGGACTAATGTCACCTGTTGGTATGGGTTTGTATTTGCGATAGGTGCCTGTGCTTTCTCGATGTAGTCTGTTTTGTTCAGAACCATGGTCATTCATCCTTTGTCCGCTGGTAGGATTAAGAAGTTTTTATCCTTCTTCAGTCTTTCTAAGACCTTCAACCGCTGTGTTGAAGGTGTCTGATTTGTGTTTACGGTTAAGTGCTGGGACTACCGTTTGTCTGATGGCCTGTTGAATTTCATCGGTGAATCCATTGGTTTTCAGTGATGGCTCCAGTGTTGCTAAGAAATATGTTTTTCTTGCATCCCTGTGCTTGTAGTTAAGTCCACTTATCAGGATGGCTTTTTCTGTGCCTGTGAGTTGTCTTTTTTTTTCTACTTATTTGTGGGATGTGGGCGTCGCTGGCTAGCCAACATTTATTGCCCATCCCTAGTTGCCCTTGAGAAGGTGGGGGTGAGCTGCCTTCTTGAACCACTGCAGTCCTCCTACTGTGGCTTAATCCACAATGCTATTAGGGAGGGAATTCCAGGATTTGACTCAGCGACAGTGAAGGAATGGCGATATATTTCCAAGTCAGGAAAGTGAGTGACTTGGAGGGGAACTTGGAGGTGATGGTGTTCCCATGTATCTGATGCGCTTGTCCTTCTAGATGGAAGTGGTCATGGGTTTGAAAGGTGCTGTCTAAGGATCTTTGGTAAATTTCTGCAGTGCATCTTATAGATAGTACATACTGCTGCTACTGAGCGTCGGTGGTGGTGGGAGTGAATGCTTGTGGATGTAGTGCCAATCAAGTGGGCTGCTTTGTCCTGGACGGTGTCAGTCTTCTTCAGTGTTGTTGAGGCTGCACTCATCCAGGCAAGTGGGGAGTATTCCATCACACTCCTGACTTGTGCCTTGTAGATGGTGGACAGACTTTGGGGAATCAGGAGGTGAGTTACTTGTCGCAGTATTCCCAGCTTCTGGCCTACTATTGTAGCCACTCTGTTAAGTGGTGAGTCTAGTTGAGTTTCTGGTCAATGGTGACACCGAGAATGTCAATTGTGGAGGATTCAGTGATGGTAACACCATTGAATGTGAAGGGGCACTGGATAGTTTGTCTCTTATTGGAGATGGTCATAGACTGGCATTTGTGTGGCATGAATGTCACTTGTCAGCCCAAGCCTGGATATTTTCCAGATCTTGTTGCATTTGAACACGGACTGCTTCAGAATCTGAGGAGTCACAAATGGTGCTGAACATTGTGCAATCATCAGCGAACCTCCCCACTTCTGACCTTATAATGGAGGGAAGGTCATTGATGAAGCAGCTGAAGATGGCTGGGCCCTAGGACACTACCCTGAGGAACTCCTGCAGAGATGTCCTGGAGCTGAGATGATTGACCTCCAACAACCACGACCACCTTCCTATGTGTCAGGTATGACTCCAACCATCAGAGCGTTTGCCCCCTGATACCCATTGATTCCAGTTTTGCTAGGGATCCTTGATGCCACACTTGGTTGAATGCAGCCTTGATGTCAAGGGCTGTCACTCTCACCTCACCTCTGGAATTCAGCTCTTTTGTCCATGTTTGAACCAAGGCTATAGTGAGATCAGGAGCTGAGTGACCCTGGCAGAACCCAAACTGGGCGTCACTGAGCAGGTTATTGCTGAGCGGGTATAGCTTGATAGCACTGTTACTGACACCTTCCATCACTTTACTGATGATCGAGAGGAGACTGATGGGGCGGTAATTGTCCGCGTTGGATTTGTCCTGCTTTTTGTGTACAGGACATACTTGGGCATTTTTCTACATTGTTGCGTAGATACCAGTGTTGTAACTGTACTGGAACAGCTTGGCTAGGGGAGCGGCAAGTTCTGGAGCACAAGCCTTCAGTACTATTGCCGGAATGTTGTCAGGGCCCATAGCCTTTGCAGTATCCAATGTCTCAGGCCATTCTTGATATCACGTGGAGTGAATCGAATTGTCTGAAAACAGATATCTGTAATGCTGGGGACCACTGGAGGAGGCTGAGATGGATCATCCACTCAGCACTTCTGGCTGAAGATTGCTGCGAATGCTTCAGCCTTATCTTTTGCACTGATGTGCTGGGCTCTTCCATCATTGAGGATGGGGATATTTGTGGAGCCTCCTCCTCCAGTGAGCTGTTTAATTGCCCACCATCATTCACAACTGGATGGGACAGGGCTGCAGAGGTCAGATCTGATCCGTTGGTTGTGGGATCGCTTAGCTCTGTCTATCACTTGCTGCCTTCACTGTTTGGTGTGCAAGTAGTCCTGTTTGGTGGCTTCACCACGTTGACACCTCATCTTCAGGTATGCCTGGTGCTGCTCCTGGCATGCCCTCCTGCACTCTCCATTGTCTGTCGGATAGGTTCCTTACTCATGTGTCTGCTTTGTTCGTGTCGTCCCGGTGGATTAGTCTGGTTAGTTTGTCCTGTAGGCTCAGTCTTTCTCTTGTTCTGGTTCTCTGTTTTATAGTGTTAATGGTTTGTTTCAGTGTTGTGGTCCACCGTTGGTTGGTTGAGTTCTGGTAGCAAGATTTTTGACGCACAATTTCCCGTGCATATCTGTGAGGCGGTTGTGGGCATCTGTGATCATTGTCCATAGCATCCTGCAGCCGTTTAGCTTTGCTGCTCATTCTGCTTGTGGGTTGTTTAGTGGTGGTTTGTATTTTACGCAGTGAGGCAGTACCCGGTTCCTGAAGCATTCATGTAGGAAGTGGAGTTGTTCGTGGGTAGCACTTTGTCGGATGGCATAGGCTTCCAATTGTCAGGCCTGTATTAGAGTGTTCTGCCATAGGTTTTTAAGGTCTTAGTGAAAATTTGTTCCTATATTACACTGGGGTACAGTACTGGTGGGAAAGGTCTGTCACTGTGTAACACTTGTACTACTGGTGATATATAGTTATTCTATAACACAGGTATAGTACTGGTGACAATGGGATTGTCACTGTATAACACAGGGACACAGTACTGGTGGAGATGGGTCTGTTACTGTGCAACACTACGCTACAGTACTGGTGGGGAAGTGGGCGTTCCAATACAACACTGGTGTACAGTAATGGTATGGACATGTCTGTCATTGTATAACGCTAGGGAACAGTACTGGTTCAGACAGGTCTGTCACTGTATAACAATAGGATACAGTTGAGGTAGGGACAACTCTATCATTATGTAACATTGGGGCACAACAAAACAAGTGTACAGTAATGGTGGGCAGTGTGTCAATGTATAACACTAGGATACAGTAATGATGGGAACAAGTCTGTCACTGTATAACACTGTGGGACAGTACTCGTGGGGACAGGTCTGTCACTGTATAACACTGGGGTACAATACTGGTTGGGACAGGTCTGTCTCTATTTAACACTAGGGTACACTACTGGTTGTGACATGTCTGCCACCATATAACACTAGAGTACAGTACTGGTGGGGACAGGTTTGTTGCTGTATAGCACTGGGATACAGTACTGGTAGGGACAGGTCTGTCTCAGTATAACACTGGTGTACAGTACTAGTGGGGACACTAGTCACTATATAAAATTGGATTTTATGACTGGTGGGGAGAGGTCAGTTATTCTATAATGCTGATGTAGTGTAGTAGAGGGAACAGGTGTGTCACTGTAAAATATTGGGATACAGTACAGTTGGGCATAAGTGTGATTGTGTAACTGTAGGTTTTCTAAATTCTTTTTTCTGTGGGATGTAGGCGTTGTGGGCTGGGCCAACATTTATTGCCTGTCCCTGGTTGCCCCTTGAAGAGGCGGTGGTGAGGTGCCTTCTTGAACCGCTGCAGTTCATCAGCTGTGGGGTTGACCCACTATGTCATTGGGGAAAGAATTCCAGGATTTTGACCCTGTGACTGTTAAGAAATAGTGATATAATATGGAAGCTTTAGAGAGGGTGCAGAGGAGATTTACCAGGATGCTGCCTGGACTGGAGGGCAGGTCTTATGAGGAAAGGTTGAGGGAGCTAGGGCTTTCCTCATTGGAGAGAAGAAGGATGAGAGGGGACTTGATAAAATGATGAGAGGCATAGATAGGGTGGATAGCGAAAGACTTTTTCCCAGAGCGGAAATGGCTATCACAAGGGGGCATAATTTTAAGGTGATTGGAGGAAGGTATAGGGGAGATGTCAGAGGTAGGTTCTTTACACAAAGAGTGGTGGGTGCGTGGAATGCGCTGCCAGCGGTGGTAGTAGTATCAGATACATCAGGGACATTTAGGCAACTCTTGGAAAGACACATGGAGGATAGTAAACTGTAGGGTATGCAGGGTAGTTTGATCTTAGTCTGATAATAGGTCAGCACAACATTGTGGGCCGAGGGCCTATACTGTGCTGTACTGTTCTATGTTCTATATGTTCTAAATTTCCAAGTCAGGATGGTGAGTGGCTTGTGGGAGATCTTGCAGGAAGTGGTGTTCTCATTGTACCTGCTGCCCTTGTCCTTCTAGATGGAAGTGAACGTGGGTTTGGAAGGTGCTGTCTGATGATGTTTGATGAATTTCTGCAGTGCATCTTGTAGATAGTACACACTGCTGCTACTGAGCGTCGGTGGCAGAGGGAGTGAATGCTTGTGGATGTGGTGCCAATCAAGCAGGTTGCTTTGTCCAGATGGTGTCAAGCTCCTTGAGTGTTGTTGGGGCTGCACTCATCCAGGCAAGTGGGGAGTATTCCATCACACTCCTGACTTGCACATGGGGATCAGGCTTTGGGGAGAGAGGAGCTGAGTTATTCGCCACAGTATTTCTAGTCTCTGACCTGTTCTTGCAGCCACTGACTTTATGTGGTGAGGTTTAAGAACTGGTGGGGATAAGTCTGTCTCTGTCTAACACAGGGGTGCAGTACTAGTGGGAATGTGTGTGTTATTGAAAAACACGGGTATAGTAATGATGGCGACAGATCTGTCACTGTATAACACTGAGGTGTGGCACTGATGGAACAGGACTATTACTGTATAACACTGGGGTACAGTAGTGGTGGGCACAGGTCTGTCGCTGTATAACACAAGGCTACGGAAGCTGTGGGGACAGGTCTTGTGTTACACTGGGCTACAGGAGTAGTGGGGACATGTCTGTCAATGTCTTACACTGGGGCGCAGTGCTGTAGGGGACAGGTCAATCACTGTATAGCACTGAGATGCAATACTGGTTCGGGACAGGTCTGTCACTTTGTAACACTGGGGTACAGTGATAGTGGGGACAGGTGTGTCTGTATATAACACTGCGATGAAGTATTCGTGGGAACAGGTCTGCCGCTATATAACCCTGGGGTATAGTGCTGTTGGGGACAGTTCTGTCATGTATAACACTGGGGTACAGTACTAATGGGGACAGGGCTGTCACTATATAAGACTGAGATGCTGTGCTGGGGGATATACGTGTTTTTCTATAATGCAGGTATAGTACTGGTGGCAATAGGACTGTCATTGTGTAACACTGGGGTATAGTAATGGTGGGGTCAAGTCAGTCATTGTATGACAGTGGGGTACAGTACTGGTAGGGACAGGTCTGTCTCTATATAGCACTGGGGTGGAAGCTGGTGTGATTGTGTAACTCTAGTTTTTTTAAGTTTTTTTTGTGTGGTATACCGTGCCAGTGGGGACAGATCTATCCCTGTATAATACTGGGATGAAGTACTGATGGTAACAGATGTGTCATTATCTAGCACTAGGGTATAGTTCTGGTGGGTACTGGTCTGTCACTGTATAACACTGGGGTGCAGTAGTGATGGGGACAGGTCTGTCACTGTAGTACACTGGGATGCAGTGCCAGTGGAACAGCTCTGGCAGTGTATAACACTGGAGCACAGTACTGGTGGAGATCGGCCTGTCATTGTGCAACATTAAGTTACTGTACTGGTGGGAATGTATGTGTTCCTACACAACACTAGGGTACGGTGCTGTTGGGGACAGGTCTATCAATGCATAACATTGAGATACAGTCCCGATGGGGAAAGGTCAATCAGTTTATAATACTGGGGTACAGTACTGTTGGTGACAGGTCTATCACTGTATAGCACTGGGATGCAGTACTGGTGGGGACAGGTCTGTCACTGTATAATACTGGGATGAAGTAGTGGTGGGAACAGGTCTGTCACTATATAACACTGGGGTATAGTATTGTGGGGGACAGGTCTGTCACTGTATAACACTAGGGTACAGTGCTGGTGGGAACAGGTCTATCACCATATAGCATTGGGGTACAGTACCGGTAGGGACAGGTCTGTCACTGTCTAAGACTGAAATACAGTTGTGATGGGGGCACTGTATAACATTGGTGCACAACAATACAAATGTATGGTAATGGTGGCCAGTGTGTCAATGTATGACATTGGGATGCAGTACTAGTGGGGACAGGTCTGTCATCATATAAATCTGGGGTACAATAGTGGCGAGGACAGGTCTGTCACAGTGTAACACTGGGGTGCTGTACTGGTGTGGATATATGTGCTATTCTATAACATGGATATAGTACTGGTGGTGACAGAACTGTCACTGCGTTACACTGGGGTACAGTACTGATGGGGACAGATCTGTCAGTGTATAGCACTGGGGTACATTTGTTGATGTTGACTGGTGTGTCACTGTGTAACACTGGAGTACAGTACCGGCAGGGACAGGTCTGTCACTCTATAACACCAGGGTTACAGTACTGGTGGGAGTCTGTCACGGTATACCACTGGGATACAGTTGTGGTGGTGGCAGATATATCACTATATAACAATACAAGTGTATAGTAATGGTGGGCAGCGTTTCAATGTAAAACACTGGGATGCGGTAATGCATTTCCTGGTAGACTAGTGGTTAGGATTTGGCACTCTCACCGCCATGGCCTGGGTTTGATTCCTGATCAGGGGACGCAAGTCCTGCCTGTGGCCATACTAGTAGGAAAATGCATGATCTTGTTTAATCTTAGAAACTAAGCAGACTCAGGCCTAGTTAATACTTGGATGGGAGACCACCTGGGAATAGTAGATGCAATAGGTATCTCTTTGGGGCTTTATTTGTGACAGGCAGCATATCGGTGCAGGCTTGACGAGCCTGTTCCTGTGCTGTAATTCTCTTTATTGATGGGGATAAGTCTGTGGGGAAATATGTGTTATTGTATGATACAGGTATAGGACTGGTGGCGACAATTCTGTCATTGTGTAACAATGGGGTACACTACTGGTGGGGACAGATCTGTCACTGTGCAGCACTGAGGTGCTGTAGTGATGGGAACATGTCTGTCACTGTAGAACACTGGGGTACAGTACTGGTGTGGACAGGTCTGTCACTTTATAACACTGGGTACAGTACCGGTGGGGACAGGTCTGTCACTTTATAACACTGGGATACAGTAGTGGTCGGGACAGGTCTGTCACTGTATAACACTGGGATACAGTGCTGGTCGGGACAGGTTTGTCACTTTATAATGCTGGGGTACAGTACAGGTGGGGACAGTCCTATCACTGTATAACACTGGGGTACTGTCATGGTGGGGACAGGTCTGTTACTGGAAAACACTGGGGTACAGTATAGGTGGGGACAAGTCTGTCACTGTATAACACTGGGCTACAGTACTGGGTGGGGACAGGTCTGTCACTGTATAACACTGGGGTACAGTACTGGTGGGGACAGGTCTGTCACTTTATAACACTGGGGTACAGTACCGGTGGGGACAGGTCTGTCACTGTATAACACTGGAGTACAGTACTGGTGGGGACAGGTCTGCCACTGTA
>NC_063368.1:1803437-1821940 GCF_021869965.1 Rhincodon typus | reverse complement strand
TACTAGTGGGGACAGGTCTGTCACTGTATAACACTGGGGTACAGTACTGGTGGGGACAGGTCTGTCACTGTATAACACTGGGGTACAGTACTGGTGGGGACGGGTCTGTCACTGTGTAACACTGGGGTACATGACTGGTGGGGACATATCTGTCACCAAATAGCACTGGGGTGCAGTAGTGATGGGGACAGGTGTGTTGCAGTGTGACACTGGGATACAGTGCCAGTGGAGACACGTTTGTCACTGTATAACTCTAGGGCACAATACTGGTTCAGACAGGATTGTCACTGTATAACACTGGGGTACAGTACTCGTGTGGACAGGTCTTTCACTGTACAACACTGAGGTACAATAGTGGTTGGAACCCCAGTGTTACACAGTGACAGAACAGGTCTGTCACTTTATAACACTGGAGTACTGTAGTGGTGAGGATAGGTCTGTCACTTTATAACACTGGGGTACTGGAGTGGTGGGGACAGGTCTGTCACTGTATAACACTGGGGTACAGTACTGGTTGGGACAGGTCTGTCACTGTATAACACTGGGATATTGTTGGTGGGGACAGGTCAATCATTATATAACACCTGGGCACAACAATCCAAGTGTACAGTAATTTTGGGCAGTGTGTCAATCTATAACACTGGGATGCAGTAATGATGGGAACAAGTCTGTCACTTTATAACACTGTGGGACAGTATTATGGGGATAGGTCTGTCACTGCATAACACTGGGGTACAGTACTGGTGGGGATATTTCTGCCACTGTGTAACACTGAGGTAGAGTACTGGTGAGGACAGGTCAGTCACTGGATAACACTGGGTACAATACTGGTGGGGACAGCTCTGTCGCTGTGTAACACAAGGGTACAGTACTAGTAGAGATAGGTCTGTCACTGTAATGCTGGGTACAGTACTGGTGAGGACAGGTCTGTCACTGTATAACATTGGGGTACAGTAGTGATGGGGACAGATCTGTCCCTGTACAACACAAGTGTACAGAACTTTTGTGTGACTGCTTGGTTTTAGCAATTAGGGATTACAATTTCTCCGACAGGATTCGGGTCAGAACACCTCATTATTTTCAACAGTAATTGAATGTAATAGTGATTAAGAACGTGAGGTCAAATAATGACAACATTTCACAAGCAATTTTGGCAGTTGATATCTGTATGAAGGTGCATAAGTATGGAATTCAATAGTGTGAACCCCTGAAGTTCTATCTCATATAATGTCAGGGGAACCAGAATAAAAGCCAAAGTTTACATTGGGATATGCCATGATGGCTGAAAGTAGTAGGATAGATTATGAGGCAAATCAGAAGTATGCAATTCTGGTTAAGCTTGTCAACTGGATACATAATTGGCTTGACGGTAGGAGGTAAAGGGTCATGGTGGAGGGTTGTTGTTTGGGCTGGAGGCCTATGGCCGGCCGTGTACCACAGGGATCGGTTGCTTATACTTTATATAAATGGCTTGGAAGTGAATTTAGCAAACATAGTAAGTTTGTGAATGTCACCAAAATTAGTGGTATAGTCAACAGTGAAGAAGGTTATCTAAGATTACAAAGGGATCTTGATCAATTAGCCTAATGGACTGAGGAATGGCAGATGGAGATGATCTGGATAAATGTAAGGTATTGTTTTTTGGTAAAATGAACAAGGGTAGGATTTATACAGTTAACAGCAAGGTCCTAGGCAGTGTTGTCAAACAGAGAGACCTGGGGGTTCAGGGACGTACTTCTTTGAAAGTTGCATCACATAGATAGGGTGGTCAAGAAGGCATTTAGCACGTTTGCCTTCATCGCTCAGACCATTGAGGATTGGAGTTGAGATGACTATACTGATGTAGGTGTGTGTGATACTATACAACTCTGGGGTAAAGTACTGGTGTGAACAGGTCTAACACTGTACAACACTGGGGCACAACAATACAAGGATACAGTAATGGTGGGGAGTGTGTCAATATATAACACTGGGGTACAGTACTGATGGGAACAGATCAATCATTGTACAACACTGGAGTACAGTAGTGGTGGGACAGGTCTGTCACAGTGTAACACTGGGGTACAGTTCTGATGGGGGCAGGTCTGTCACTGTTTAACACCACAGTACAGTTCTGATGAGGACTGGCCAATCACTGTAAAACACTGGGGTACAGTACTGGTGGGGACAGGTCTGTCACTGTATAACACTGGGGTACTGTACTGATGGGGAACACTGGGGTACAGTACTGATGGGGACAGGTCTGTCACTGTATAACACTGGGGTACAGTACCAGTGGGGACAGGTCTGTCACTGTCTAACACTGGGGTACAGTACAGGTGGGGACAGGTCTGTCACTGTAAAACACTGGGGTAGAGTACCAGTGGGGACAGGTCTGTCACTGTATAACACTGGGGTACAGTACTGGTGGGGACAGGTCTGTCACTATATAACACTGGGGTACTGTACTGATGCGGACAGGTCGATCACTGTATAACACTGGAGTACTGTACTGATGGGGACAGGTCAATCACTGTAAAACACTGGGGTGCAGTACTGATGGGGACAGGTCGATCACAGTATAACACTGGGATACTGTACTGATGGGGACAGGTCTGTCACTGTAAAACACTGGGGTGCAGTACCGATGGGGACAGGTCGATCACGGTATAACACTGTGGTACTGTACTGATGGGGACAGGTCGATCACAGTGTAACACTGGGGTACAGTACTGGTGGGACCAGGTCTGTCACTGTGTAACACTGGGGTACAGTACTGGTGGAGACAGGTCTGTCACTGTGTAACACTGGGGTACCGTACTGATGGGGACAGGTCAGTCACGGTATAACACTGGGGTACTGTACTGATGGGGACAGGTCGATCACTGTAAAACACTGGGGTGCAGTATCGATGGGGACAGATCTGTCACTGTAAAACACTGGGGTACTGTACTGATGGGGACAGGTCAGTCACTGTAAAACACTCGGGTGCAGTACTGATGGGGACAGGTCAATCACTGTAACACTGGGATACAATACTGGTGGGGACTGATTGATCGCTCGATCACAATTTCATGAGTCACATGTGATGGTAACTGCTAAGTTTCTCACAGCTTTCGTTCTGCCTTTGTCTTTCTGTCCTTTTGTCCTTTATGTCATTGGAAAATGTTTCCTTGAATAATTTCTGTTCTAATCTAGTCAAACTCCTTGGGGATATAAAACTGGGCTGTGTGTGTCAGAAACTCTATTTTTTCCCTGCTATTTATACACCTATGGCTGCAGATTCAATGAATTTCCTCTCATCTAAGTCTGAATACAGTTTAAGACATAACCAGCTTCGAGACCCTTCCTTCTGTGTCAGATGAACGATCTGGTCAAAACAGCTGATGCCAAGTAAAAGGCATCACTTGGGCCTTTACTCCCTCCCTCTTTCAGAAGGTCAGATGGTGAAGGATAAAACTGGAGTCAATTTGTACATATTTATACATGTATTTACAGCATTACAGACATGCACCTCCTCATCCAACTACAATGATTTCTGCCTCTATCTATGTACAGGTAAATCCCCATTTAAAACCCACTTGCCATCTGCAATTAAATACAATTAAACCTGTGTTGTACAAGACACTTGTTAGACCCCACCTGGACTATTGTGTACAGTTATGGGTGCCACATTCTTTTTCTTTATTCATTCTCAGGATGGGGGCATCACTGGCTAGGCAGCATTTATTGCCCCATCCCTAATTGCCCAAAGGGCAGTTAAGAGTCAACCACATTACTGTGGGTCTGGGATCATGTGTAGGCCAGACCAGGTAAGGATGGCAGTTTCCTTCCCTAAGGAGTATTAGTGAACCAGATGGATTTTTCCTGACAATCAACAGTGGATTTACAGTCATCATTAGATTCCTAATTCCAGATATTTATTGAATTCAAATTCCACCATCTGCCACAGCAGGATTCAAACCCAGGTCCCCAGAACATTATCTGGGTCTCTGGATTAACAGTCCAGTAACAACACCACTAGGCCACTGCCACCTCCTCTGATGTGAATGCATTAGAGAGAGTGCAGAAACGGTCTGCAAGAATGGTTCCAGGAATGAGAAACTTCAGTGGTGAGGATAGATTGAAGAAGTTAGGACTGTTCACTCAGGGTGGAATGGTTGTTCAGTGGTTAGCAATGCTACTTCACAGTACCAAGGATCTGGGTTTGAGCCCAGACTTGGGTGGCTGTCTGTGTGGAGTTTGCACATTCTCTCTGTGTCTGTATTAGGGCTGCTTTACTGCAGCTATTCAGGCCTTGGTGACACCACACTTGAAGTACTGATTTACAGCATAGAACATGGAACTGTACAGCTCAGGAACCGGCTCTTCAGCTCATGATGTTGTGCTGAACATGACGCCAAATTAAACTAATCCCTTCTGCCTGCCATTGGTCCATATCTCTCTATTCCTTACATATTCATGTGCTTATCTAAGTCTCTTAAATGTTCCTTTTGCATCTGCCTCCACCACCAGCTCTGGCAACGGGTTCTAGACTCCTACCACATTCTGTATAAAAAATTGCACCCCCCCCACCTTAAATGCACGCCCCCTAGTATTAGAGATTTCAACTCTGGGACAAAGATTCTGGTCGTCAAGCCTATCTGTGCATCTCATAATTTTATGGAATTCTATCAAGTCTCCCTTGAGCCTCTGCTGCTACAGAGAAAACAAACCGAGTTTTTCTAGCCTCTCCTTATAGCACATACCCTCTAATCGGGGGAGCATCCTGGTAAATCTCTTCTGCGCCATCTTCAAAGCCTCCACATCCTTCCTGTAATGTGGATGGCGATTTGATTGATTTCTTGCTGTGCATATACCAAGATATAATGAAAAGTATTGTTTTGCATGCTTTACAGACAGATTGTACCATACAAAGTGCATCAGGGTAGCAGAACAGAGTGCAGAATACAGTGTTACAGCTGCAGAGAAGGCGCAGGGAGAGAGAGATCACAACTAACATTTGAGAGGTCCGTTCCAAAGTCTGTTAACAGCGGTTACTGGTCTCCTTATTTAAGAAGGAACATAATTGCGTTAGAGACTGTTCAGAGAAGGTTCAGTCAGCTGATTCCTGGAAATGAGGGGTTCTTCTTATGAAGAAAGGTTAGGCCTGTATCCATCACAGCTGAGAACATTGAGAAATGATTTTATTGAAATATAGAAAACCCTGAGGGGACTTGACAGGGTGAGCACTGAGAGGATGTTTCGCCTTGTAGGAGAGACTTGAACAAGAGGGCATGATTTAAAGAGAAGGATTCTCCCAATTTTAGGTGGAAACAAAGAGGGGTTTTTTTTTGTCTCTCAGGGGTCCATTTGTCTATGGACTTGTCTTTCCCAGAAAGGGTCCTTAAATACATTTAAGGCTGAGATCGGTAGATTCTTGACTAGTAAGGGAGTCAAAGGCAGGCAGGAACGTGGGTGTGAGATCTCAATTAGATCATGATGTAGAGGCACTGGTGTTGGATTGGGATGGACAAAGTCAGAAGTTCACACAGCACCAGGTTGCAGTCCAACAGGTTTACTTAAAATCACAAGCTTTTGGAGCAGTGCTTCTTCTTCAGTTGAAGAGACTTCACCTGACAAAGGAGCAGCATTCCAAAAGCTTGTGATTTCAAATAAACCTGTTGGACTATAACCTGGTGTCGTGTGACTTCTGACAATCAGATCAGCCACAATCTTTTGAATTTAGGACAGCCTCGAGGAGCTGAATGTTTCTTAATTCATGCCTGCATAGGCCTGACTTGCCATGTTAAATTTCAATGGATTTCAGATTTTACCATCCCACCCAATAAGAAATAATCAACATGCATCATGAAAGGGCTGAGGTGGATGATGCCAGTAATGTGGTGTGGTTTGTTTTCACTGAGTTTCAGCAAAACCGACCTCACTGCATGTTATGTTGAGACCATTATTATTTTTCTTATGTTTTTCTCATTTTTTCGGTTTGGAACTATAAGTTGTAGGTGAGAATTGAACTGAAAAAGGGAGGATAGAACAAAAGACTGATGTTTGCTGTAGGAACTGGCCTGGAGAGATAATGTAGGTTAAGTACTGTTGTAAGAACACTGTAGATGAATTGGCACCGGGGTAGGATGTTGAATTAGTCAATCAAGAGAGGGCCAGCATTCTACAAAGAATATGAAAAAGAGAAAGAGAAACTAAAGGGTGAACTGGTTTTAGCTGTTTTTTTTTAACCGTGGACAGAGTGTCACATTGGAAGCTGCAGGGCTGGTTGTTTGGGTTTGCTCTCTCTAGTTATTCTCCAGTTACTGACTCGTTTAAACCCCTGGGTAAAGAACCTCAGTCAGTAAGATATCAGGAAAAATTTTCAGAGGCCTGTGGAAGTTGTATACGTTGACTGGTGACTTCAGAATTCAAGCCCGGTACAATCCACTGTGCCTGTAATACAACCCATTGGATTTCATGAAGGCTTGGTATTTATTGTTGAAACAATTATCAAACTGGCAACTTACAATTCTTGCATTTTTAAAAATGTAACCCTTAACTGTTGTGTCTGTTGGTGCACGAGTGAGGTTGGTGATCAAAAAAGATTGGGCTTAGATCATAGACATCAATTAGATTGTCTTGCAGCTCATTTGTGTTCTGCTAAAGTTACGTTTTTATTAATAAGTTGTTAATTTTGGATAATATTGTAAACTTAGCATCCAAGATCTGTTATTTGTAAATTAGGAACAATTGAGTGTGTTTGGGGGTCTGCAAATGTTTTAATTTCACTGTGTTACAACTCCAGTAATAGGGAGGTTGATCTAGTTTGGCCTCCTATTTCTAGGTTGTAACAGTTACCATATCCAAGATCATTCTTCAGGCCACAAGGAGGTTTCAGTTTCCCTGCATCACTTCAGAATCATCTCTTTCTGAAAAATGTCTCTGGGAAATCATTCAATCCTTTTTGAGTTTGAGCTACACTCCCATGAAAATGTGGCCAAAAGAGATAAAAAGGCACTTGAGATGCTGTTCCCAGCTGTGGAAGAGTCCATTTTAACATCTGTAAAACTTGTCAAATCCCTAAGAACTTGTTTTTTAGGCTCATGAAGGAGCCCCATCTGCTATAACTCCCTGATCTGGAGCTCAAAGTGAACTCCAAACCCCTATTCTTTTCCATCTTACTAGTTTTGTCTCATGTTTTTTGACAGCTCCAAAACCTTCACAAATCATGAGGCCCTCTGCCTCTGGTTCAGTTTGAAACTGGTCAGTGAGCTTCCTTTTCTGATGAAGGGTCTAGGCCCGAAACGTCAGCCTCTCTGCTCCTATGATGCTGCTTGGCCTGCTGTGTTCATCCAGCCCTGCACCTTGTTGTCTCAGTGAGCTTTCTTTAATTGTTTCATTATCTGCTCCACTCAGACTCTGGCCTTGAACTACATGTTTGTGTCTCAGATGCCTGATAGGAGATATCCTTGTTCATCACCAATGCTCCCATACTCACACTCACAGTCACTCTCACACTCACCGACTAACTCACTAACACTCACACTCACTCTCACATACTCATTCACTCTCACATTCACTCACTCTCACATTGACTCACACATACACACACTCTCATATTCACTCACTTGCACATTCACATTTACATCCACTGTCACATTCCCTCACAGCCTTAGTCTCAATATTCACTCTCACACTCACTGTCTCACTCACACTCACACTGACACACTCACTCTCATATTGACTCCCTCACACATTCACACGCACACTCACTCCTATACTCACTCTTGCATTCACTTACTCACACTCACTCACACACTCACTCTCACTCACTCATGTTCACATTCACACACTCACTCACACACTCTCACATTGACTTCCTCACACACACACTCTCATACCCCCATTCACACACTCACTCTCAGATTCATTCACACTCCCACTCACTCAGACATTCATGCTCACACTCACACTCACTCTCACTCATGCTCACACACACTCACTCTCACACTCTCATATACCTTCACTCACTTATTCACTCTCACATTGACTCACACACTCACTCAGTCACAGATTCACTCACACCAACACTCATGCCCACACTCACCCTCACTCACACCCACATACTCTCACATTCATTGGCACACAATCACACTCACACCCACACTCCACTCACTCACTCTCACACTCACTCTCACTCATGCCCTTAATCAATCTCACACTTACTCTCACAGGCAATCTCACAGCCCCTCTCACACTCACACACCCACACTCACTGTCACACTCACTCATGGCCATGCTGTTTCTGGAGTTTTGCAGTCCTATTGATTGTGACATTGTCTCTCTGTATTTCGCAGTGGGGTGGATTCTGTGTGTGCTGTAACTGGACAGTTTGCTGCTGGCCTCTGGGAAGCTATTATTATGTGCAGTTAACTCTCAGCCAGTTGCTGGGTAATTACTGGATCAGGGAAAGTGCTGGGACATAATGACAGTGGTCACGTGAGAGAGACTGGAGCCTTGGAGCTATACTCTCCCACTCCGTGTGTCTCCTGATTCAGGGCTGTCATCAACACTTCAGCAAATCCACAGAGAAACACTCAATCCTGAAATTGTTCAGTCCTTGATGTAAAAGCAGATAAAACCGAATCAGCAATCATTCCACCAGAATTCATTATTGTCTAGTAATTTAAGCAGGAAGGCAGATTTAATTGAATCCCTACACTGTGGAAGCAGGCCTTTCAGCCTATTGAGTCCATACCGACCTCCCAAAGAGCCTACCCCCCTTCCTATCCCTGTAATGCCGCATTTCCCACAGCCAATCCACATAACCTGCACATCTTTGGACTGTGGGAGGAAACCGGAGCACTCAGAGGAAACCCACACAGACATGGGGAGAATGTGCAAACTCCACACAGACAGTCACCCGAGGGTGGAATCAAACTCGGGTCCCTGGCGCTGTGAGGCAGCAGTGCTAACCACTGAGCCACTGTTGCCGCCTGATTGCATTCCTATAGTGCCTGGACCAGCCTCAGGTCCTCCTGCAGTGCTTTACAACAAATGAAGTACTTTTAAAGTTTGGTCACTGTTGTAATGTAGAAAACATGGCCAATTTTGTTCACTGCAGAATCTCATTAATACCAATGAGACAAAGATCATG
Organism: Rhincodon typus; assembly: GCF_021869965.1. Taxonomy (NCBI): domain Eukaryota; kingdom Metazoa; phylum Chordata; class Chondrichthyes; order Orectolobiformes; family Rhincodontidae; genus Rhincodon; species Rhincodon typus. The sequence goes on along the minus strand of NC_063368.1, from coordinate 1,812,819 downwards.
TCATATTGGTTGAGGGATACCTAATGACCAGCTGACTGTGGCTCCTATGTTTGCTCTCCCTCGAATTGTGGCCGTGGGAACTTTCACACCCACCCGTGGAGATGGGGGAGGTGGAGCTATGTCACCTTAATGTCTGACTGGACCAGGAGACAGTATGCGATCACAGTGAGCCAGAATAGCCTGATGCCCCACATGCGCATCCCTGCCCATCAATATTGTCCGCTTGATCCAGGAACATGAGGATGCCACTCAGCCCCTTGGCTCTGTTTCACCATTTAAGTATATCCTGGTCAAGCAAATCCTTCGGGTCATTGCCTCTGCTAACCTTTAGCATCCAGCCTATACGGGAATCTATCAACATCTGTTTCAAATTTCACAAATAGATCCTGGCTCAGAAACCAGGAACGTTCTGAAAGGGAAATGTGAAATGTTTTCTCATCTTTAAATGTCATGATTAAATGCTGTGTTTCAATGTCAATGTGTTTTGTAATGCAGTGATTCATCACAGGGAGCTGTCCTGCAAATGTGAGCTGGCCTTTAATTGACAAGTGCTGTGTCATTGTTGTCATGTTCTGTTCAGATTGTCAGAAGTGCCATTGTGTATTTGAAAACATAAAACCAAACACCCTGTCAGCTTCTGCTGTCATTTCACATTTGCATTTATAGCAATTGATGGTCCAAGCTGTTTGAAAATAAATCCCAGCTTCTCAATGTTGGAAATGCTCTCTGCTGTGCTCCCCTCTGTTGATTGATCCGCGCTCTGTTCTGAAATGGAAATGGGCACTTCCTGTTCTATCGTTTTCAGGGAATGTATTTGAAAGCAATTGTATTAACACCTGTGACCATTATGAATGCTCGTCTGGGTTTCAAATCTTTTGTTGACTTCATAAGACTTTGATTGGATCACCCCTTAACCTCCTAAATTCTAGAGTAAACAGGCCTAATCTATATAATCTATCATCATATTTCAACATCCAGAGTCCAGTATCATTCCTGTAAATATCTGTTGTACTCTCTCCAAGGCCATTCTATATTAGTACTTCCAATCTTCAAGCGATCTATTTCACCAGGAATAACTGGAAGTTTTAAGAGGCTGTAATAGCAGAATACACTCTTGTTGTGGTTTCTTTATTTCTTTATAAAGTTTGTAGTCACCTAAAGGGCTATAAGTTGTTTTGCAATGGAGTAGTATATTTTCTTTCCAATATCGATGATAGTGTATTTAAACCTAGGGCATTATTACATTGATAGAGGCTCAGTTTATTCCCCCAATCATTTTAAATACATTCCCACATTGGGGAATACATTGGGGTCTGTGCATTGTGTATACTGAGTGAGTGACTATGGGGAATCTGAGGGATCTGATAAGTCATACAAATGGTGGGGTGAGAGCTGAGAGTTAGAGGGCTTTCAAATAGTGTTGGAAGCTAGGAGGTTGTGTTGAAGAATTGATGTGGATCTTGTTGAGATAGAAGACATTGCTGTGATCATATTGAATGTTGGAACAGGCTCGAAGGGCTGAACGGCCTACTCCTGCTCCTCGTTGCTATGTTTCTACACCCACCCTCTACACTGAAGAAATTCTTCCTCATCTCAGTACTGAAGGGTCATTAATTCACTCTGAAGCTGTGTCCTTGGGTCTTAGTCTCTCCTTTAAGTGGAAACATCTTCTCCATGACTACTCTATCGAGGCCCCTCAGTATTCTGTAAGCTTCAATCAGATATCCCCCCAGTTCTTCTAAATTCCATCAAGCATAGACCAGGAGTCCTCAACTGCTCCTCATATGACAAGCCGTTCATCCCCAGAATCATTGTTCTAAACCTTCTCTTTTTTATTCATTCATTTGCAGGATGAGGGCATCGTTGACCAGGCAGCATTTATTGCCCATCCCTAACTGCCCAGAGAGCAGTTAAGAGTCAACCACATTGCTGTGGGTCTGGAATCACATGTAGGCCAGACCAGGTAAGGATGATAGTTTCCTTCCCTAAAGGACATTAGTGAACCAGATGGGTTTTTCCAACAATCGGTAATGGGTTCATGGTCATTATTAGATTCTTAATTCAAGATATTTTATTGAATTCAAATTCCACCATCTGCCTTGGTAGATTCAAACCCAGATCCCCAGAACATTATCTCGGTCTCTGGATTAGCAGAGCAGCGATAATACCACTAAGCCATCGCCTCTCCCATTCGACACCTGTCATTGCCAGCACATCCTTCCTTAGATACAGGGCCCAAAATTGTTCATCATATTACTTATATTGCTTCTGTCTTGCCTTGCTGTTAAGCATGGACACAAAGGAAATAGGTATGTTCTGGTTGTCAGCAGGTCTCTGTCAAGGCAGGGTGCGGGATGTGGTGGTGGTGGAGGGGATAACTTTCACTCAGGAGACCTGGCACCATGGGTCAAGGGCAGTCTCCCATACCAGTCCAGGCCCTAATTGGGGCACTCAGAATCAGGGTCCTCTCCTCATAAAGGATGAGGAGCAAAATGATGATTAGCACACCTCCCATCTTGAATCTTTCAGTCCGATTGTGGGCTGTTTCCTTCCTGGAATGAGAGAGAGAGGCAGAGATTAAGGGAAATGGAAGTGGGTGACTCTGCTGTTCATTTTGATGTAGGTGGAGAGGTGTCACAGGGCATGCCGGGTTAATGGCATTAGGGGTTGGGGTGGGTGACAGCGAGTGAGGAAAGATGTTGCAGGCAATAGTGAAGGGGTAGAGCATGAACCTTGGTGGGAGATGGATACAACAGCAGAGATAGAGTGAGGGTGAGGCATCTGAGAAAAGACGGTGACAATAGCATTAGTGGAGTGACGAACATTGACTGTCTTCCTATATAGTGATGGTCATTCACATGGCAACGTCGGACCAGGCTAGCATGGTCTGCTGTTGTGACCTCCACTGCTGGTCCTTGGGGGAAGAGGGAATCCTGTGTCTTCACCATCTTGTCCAGCAGGACCTCCAGGTTCCTGCCCACAAAGTGGTGAGCCAGGTTTTCCTTATCTGCCATGTCTGGGGCAAATGTCAGCAACTGTGCAGGGCAACTCCAGACTAACAGGGCTTGTCTGGGTGCTCAGTGGGCTTTTAAAGATGATGCTGGTGCATAGGATGCTGGTGATTTGCAGGATGTCTGGTGAGTGATGAGATGTTCCAGGAACAGCATACGGTAAGATGGGGTGGAAACCTGAAGTGGAAATCCAAGTGGAAACCTGAGATGAAACTCTGGTAAGATTCCACTTTCTGTGTAAGACCTGATCACTATCTTCCAGAACAGCTGCTTCTCAGCTCTTCAAAACTTCATGCTTATTGAAATAACTCTGGGGAATTACTGAAATACTATTACAGAATTCTTCCATAGGCATAATTTCCTTCACATTCTCAATATTTTTCTCTAACATCAGTGCGTGAAACCATTGGTCACTCAGCATTTTCTTTCTCTTGCAAATTCTACAAACGTCTATTTGGGTTTCTTTCTTATAATCCTAACTTTTAAGTGATAAGCTTCAGAAAGAACCTCACAAGCGGTCAGTATTGCCTATTTAACAGCATCCAAGTCCTTGCCTTGCCTTTTTGTTCTTTGCCCCTTCAGGCTTACAGTGTGCCTGTCTTGCCTTGTTGTTAGACACTGACACAGCCAGACAGCTAGTCATGGTTGTCAGCATTGATCAGTCAAGGGGTGGGTATGTTGCCACATGACATTGTGTGACTTCAATCTCACACCTGCACCAGCCCCTGCAAGGGGAGGTGTTGGCCCAGTGGTATCTTTGTTTGGATTAGTAATCCAAAAACCCAGGTGATGTTCTGGGCAGCTTGGTTCAATTCACACCTCAGCAGCTGTTAGAACTGTAATTCAATAAATATCTGGAATTAACATCTAATAATGACCATGAAATCACGTTCAATTGTTGGAAAAACCCAACTGGCTCATTTATGTTCTTGAGGGAAGGAAGCTGCCATCTTTACCAGATGAAGTCCCACTTTTACAATGAAAATAACTTCCATCATGTTGTGTGGCCCTATCACTGTGCTAAATGGGACAGACTTCACACAGATCTAGCAGCTTAAGACTGGGCATCCATGAGGCGCTGTGGGGGCAACAATAGCAGCAGAATTGTACTCCAGCACAATCTTAACCTCATGGACTGCCATATCCCCAACTCAACTATTACCATCAAACCCTGGTTCAATGGAGAGTGCAGAAGGATTTGCCAGGAGCAGCACCTGAAAATGAGGTGTCAACATGGTGAAGCTACCAAACAGGACTACTTGCACGCCAAACAGCATGAGCAGCAAGTGATAGCCAGAGATAAGCGATTCCACAACCAACAGATCAGATCTAAGTCTGCTTTCATTAGTCAGAACTTGAGTATACAAGTTGGGACATCTTGTTGCAGCTGTACAAGACACTGGTGAGGCCACCTTTGGAGTACTGTGTGCAGTCTGGTCACCCCACTATAGAAAGGATATTATTAAACTAGAATGAGTGCAGAAAAGATTTACTAGGATGCTACCTGGGCTGGAAGGTTTGAGTTATAAGGAGAGATTGGATAGGCTGGGACTTTTTACTGTGGAGCAGAGGAGAGTGAGGCATATAAAATCATGAGAGGCATAGATAAAGTAGATAGCCAACAGCTTTCCCCCATGGTACAGGAGCCTAAAACTAGGCAGCATAAGTTTAAGATGAGATGGGAGAGATACAAAAGGGTCCAGACGGGCAACTTTTTTCACACAGAGGGTGGCGAGTATCTGGAGTGGGCTGCCAGAGGTAGTGGTGGAGTTGAGTACAATTTTGTCATTTTAGAAACGTTTGGACAGGTACACGGATGGGATAGGTATAGAGGGATACGGACCAAACACAGGCAAATGGGATTAGTTTAAATTGTAAAAACTGAGCAGCATGGGCAGGTTGGGCCGAAGGGCCTGTTTTCATGCTGTAGACCTCTGTGACTATGACTCTGCAGCCATAGAGATATATAGCATGGAAACAGATCCTTCAGTCCAACTCTTCCAGACATCGTCCTGCCACATCCAGTTGTGAATGGTGGCAGACAATTAAACAACTCACTGGAGGAGGAGGCTCCACAAATATCCCCATCCTCAAATAGTAGGGGACCCCCAAATCAGTGCAAAAGATAAGGCTGAAGCATTTGCAGCAATCTTCAGCCAGAAGAGCCAAGTGAATGATCCATTTCAGCCTCCTCAACTGGTGTCCAGCATCATAGATACTTCAATAAATATGACTTACTTCATGATATAAGAAACGATTGGAGGCATTAATTTTTCATCAAACTGCTAACTTCATCGCTTTACGTCAAGGTTTGTAAAATCTTGTTAAAATGTATGTAAACAAATAGGGCTCATTATTTCTGCAGCATACACATGAAGAAAGATCATGTCTTCTCTCCTCAAAAAACAAAGTACAACACAAATTGAACGCAAAGTTAGACATTACTCCTTACAGTCTGTAATCAGCTAGGACACCCTGACCTCAGGCTCCGGAATTTCAGGCCAGACTGCTCCAGCGTAGATCCCTGTTTATATTCTCAAAATGTGAGCGTCACTAACAGGAATTTATTGTATGTACACACATGTCCATGTGAGTGAGTGAATGAGTGTGTGTGTGTGAGTGTGCACGTGCACACATGCACACACGCATGTGTGTGACTGTGCATATGCATGAATGTGCTTATGAGCATGTGTGAGTGCATGCATGACTAAGTGTGAATATGATGGTCCACATGTGAGTGTGCACATGTCCATGTGAGTGTGCGTGGGTGATTGTGTGTGAGAGTGCATGTGTGAGTGTACATGTGTGCAAGTGTGAGTCTGTGTGAATGTGAGTATGCTTGTAAATGTGATTGAGACTGTATTTCTGTGTGAGTGAGTGTGAGTGCATGCGTGCTTGCAAGTATGAGTGCGCATGTGTGTGTGAGTGAATGTGTGTTCATGTACATGTGAGTGTGTGTGTGCTTGTAAGCATGAAGGTATGTGAGTGTCCATGTGAGTGCTAGTGTATATGTGAGTGTGAGTATGCATGTGATTACACGTGTGAGTGTGAGTGTGTGTGTGTGTACTCATGTCCACGTGAGTTTGTATGCTTGTGCGTGTGAGTGTGAATGGGAGTGTATGCGTGCATGTGTGTGCATGAGTGTGAGCATACATGTGCATTTTTGTCTGTGCATATGAATGTGTGTGAACGCACGAGTGTAAGTGCATGTGAGTGTAAGTACGTGTAAGTGTGTCTGAGTTTGTATGTAACATGAGTGTGAGTGTGTGTGTACCTGTGAATGTGCATAATTGTGTGTGTGTGTGTGTGTGTATACACGTGAGTGCCCGAGTATGTGTGTACTAATGTGCAAAACATTTGCCTTTGTTTTAGTACTTTGTATTCAGCCACTAAATCACAGAATCAATATGATGCATAATAAGGCCATTCAGCCCATTGTGCCAGTATTGAATCTTGTGCCTTTTCCCCATATGCACACCATTTCTATCCAAATAACTATCCAATGCCCTCTCAAATGCCTCAATTGAACCTACCTCCCCCACATTTCCAGACAGTGCATTCCAGACCTTGACTTCTTGCTAGGTGAAAAAGTTTCTTTTCTCGCCTTACCCTTTCTGCTTTTGCACATCACTTTAAAATAATCTCATTCTGGTAGAAGCTGACCCTGGAGACACCAGGTGCTGAAGGTAGTGTTTGATCACAAACACCAGTTAGCTCGAGTGACCTTTTCTCAGAGACTGACTGTCATTGTCAGTATTCTCAGAGAGTTAAATGGGGGTCCATTCAGTTATCAGACCCTCCTGGTGCCTTAAATGCATATAAGTGTAGTCTGGTTCAAGGAAGTGATGCTTTTGGTTTGTTTGGATAGAGTCAAACTCTAATGTTTGTTTGTTTCCTTGACATGCTACTCTACAGAACTGAACTGTTTTGTGACTACACAGACACACACTACACACACACACACACACGCACGCACACACACGCACGCACATATGCACGCACGCACACATACGCACACATAATCTTTTACATATATATAAGATTTTTTTATGAATAAAGTATATTTTGAAACATAAAAGAAGTTGCAGCTGGGTCTGGGACCCAGTAGGCTCGATGGTTTGTGTGACAATGTAATATGAATAACCTCACTCCCACATTCAGTAAACAATGAGCAGCTGCCCTGATATACAATTTAACACCACAAGTGGCAAAATATCCATTTAAATGTCGCAATATTAATGCGCTGGAAGTCAAGTCCCACTATTCCAGAGTCATCACAAAGGTTAAAGAATTTTAAAAGTATCCAATATCCTCAATTTCCCTGTGTTTCAGTGCCAGGTTGACAGAAAGCACTGACCAGGTTTCCATGCTGAACGATCTGATTGGGTTTGATTTTGAAATCCCGTTTGTTATAAATAAATATATGGCAGTTGCAAGTAAATAATTGTGAACGATTGGTGAATAACTCTACCGGTTACAATTCTAACCCCTTATAAACTCTTACCAATAAATAAACACATCCATACAGAAAAGAAAAAGAAATAAGGTTGTGGGCAGTGAGAGATACTGGGAAGGCAGATGAGTGATTCCAAGTTACAGAGATGATTCTTATTATTATGGGATGGTCAGATCACTGCTCCTCGGTCATCCTTTCCTAGATTCAACACAGTGGGGAGCTGGAGGAACACAGCAGGTCAGGCAGCGTCAACAGAGCAGGAAAGTCAACATTTCGGGTTGGGACCCTTCATCAGGACTGGGGAAAATAAACAAAGAGAGGAGTGGTGGAGCTGGGGGAAGGTAGGGGGGATGGTGATAGGTGGTTGCAGGCAGGGTATAGTGGAGATAGGTCAGTGGGAAGGATGGGGCAAATGAGTGGGAAAGAAGATGGACAGGGAGTGGCAGGTCAAGTAGGCAGGATGAGAGGGCCTGTTGGACATGGGATGAGTCTGGGGGGGTGGGGAGATTTAAAAACTGGTGAATTCTATGTTGAGGCCATCGGGTTGTAGGCTCCCGAGGCGGAATATGAGGGGCTGCTCCTCCAGTTTGCAGGTGGGGTCATTGTGGCACTGGAGGAGGACCAGAATGGACATGTCACCCAGGGAGGGGGTGGGGGGGGATGTTAAAATGGTCCCCACCTACTCCTACCACACCCGGTATCTTTCCCTGCAACTGCAGGAGGTGCTACAGCTGCCCCTAACACCTCCCCTCTCACCTCCATCCAAGGTCCAAAACAAACTTTCTATATTCGACAGGGGTTCACCTGTACATCCTCCAACATGGTCACCCCAACACCATCATCCTTTCCCAGATGCTTTCTCTGGTTTGCAAAAGGCATAGGTACGCTAGTTCAATTATAACAAGTCTGTCTTTCATGAAGTGAAGAAAGTGACAACTCCTTCCAACTGGAATAGCCTCATGGTACCAGTGAAACAATCCTGGAGACCAAGATTCCAATGGATCTCAAAGATTTAAAGAGATTTTGCAATCCCATAGCAACCTTTGCTGCAAGGCTTAGCACTTTACATCAGTTTTCTCTTCAGTTCTGACAAAGGGTCAAAGGGGCGGCACGGTGGCTCAGTGGTTAGCACCACTGCCTCACAGTACCAGGAACCCAGGTTCGATTCCAGCCTTGGGTGACTGTCTGTGTGGAGTTTGCACATTCTCCCTGTGGCTGCTTGGGTTTCCTTTGGGTGCTCCAGTTTCTTCCCACAGTCCAAAGATGTGCAGGCTAGGTGGATTGGCCATGCTAAATTGCCTGTACTGTTCAGGGGTGTGTGGGTTATAGGGGATGGGTCTGGGCAGGATGGTCTAAGGCCAAAGGGCCTGTTTCCACACAGTAGGGGTTCTATGATTGAAAGGATTCAAAACATTAATTCCTTTTATTTTTTCATTCATTTGTGGGATGAGGGCATCACTGGCTGGACCAGCATTTATTGCCCGTCCCTAGTTGCCCCCCTTGAGAAGATGGGGGTGAGCTGCCTTTTTGAACCGCTGCAGTCCACCTGCTGTGGGTTGACCCATAATGTCATTAGGGAGGTAATTCCAGGATTTTGACCCAGCAACAGTGAAGGAATGGCGATATATTTCCAAGTCAGGATGATGAGTGCAATTAGGCTGCAGGGTTCCCAAGTGGAATATGAGTTGCTGTTCCTGCAACCTTCGGGTAGCATCGTTGTGGCACTGCAGGAGGCCCAGGATGGGAGGGGGAGTTGAAATAGTTTGCGACTGGGAGGTGCAGTCGTTTAGTGCAAACCGAGTGTAGGTGTTCTGCAAAGCTGGGACACCTACGCTTGGTTCACACTAAACAACTGCACCTCCCCGTCACGAACCATTTCAACTCCCCCTCCCATTCCGCAGACGACATGTCCATC
>NC_063368.1:1793928-1803337 GCF_021869965.1 Rhincodon typus | reverse complement strand
CCAATGGTATCAATGTGGACTTCACAAGCTTCAAAATCTCCCCTCCCTCTACCGCATCCCAAAACCAGCCGAGCTCGTCCCCGCCTCCCTAACCTGTCCTTCCTCCCACCTATCCCTTCCTCCCACCTCAAGCCCCACCCCCATCTCCTACTTACTAACCTCATCCCGCCCTCTTGACCTGTCCATCCTCCCTGGACTGACCTATCTCCTCCCTACCTCCCCATCTACACTCACCTTTACCGGCTCCATCCCCGCCTCTTTGACCTGTCTGTCTCCTCTCCACCTTTCTTCTCCTCTATCCATCTTCTATCCGCCTCCCACTCTCTCCCTGTTTATTTCAGAACCCCCTTCCCCTCCCCCATTTCTGAAGAAGGGTCTAGGCCCGAAACGTCAGCCTTCCTGCTCCTCTGATGCTGCTTGGCCTGCTGTGTTCATCCAGCTCTACACCTTGTTTATGTGGTGAGTCCAGTTTTGTTTCTGGTCAATGACAGCACCCATGGTATTGATAGTAGGGGATTCAGTGATGATAACACCATTGAATGTCAAGGGGCGGTGGTTATATTGTCTCTTATTGGAGATGGCCATGGCCTGGCGTTTGTGTGGTGTGATGTTGTTTGCCACTTATCAGACCAAGAACAGATACTGTCCAGATCTTATTGCATTCTGTCTCTCTCTCCACAGATATTGCCAGAGCTGCTGAGTTTCTCCAACATTCTCTGCTCTTATTTCAGATCTCCAAAATGATTTAACTTCCCAAGTTGGACAGTTATTGCAGATTGCATTAGGAAACTATGACATTATTTTTCCAAAAAGATGAAATGAGTCATCATTTTGTTCATGATTATTGGACTGATTTTAAGATTTTTGTCCTGCAGCTCCACTTACTTGATGGCAACTTTTTAGGCAGTATTTTGTTTTACTCCCTATTTTTATACTCCATTCCCTTTGAAATAAAAGCTAACACTCCCTTTGCCTTCCCTATAAACAGCTGAACCTAGATCCTGGCTTTTTGTGATATACGCACGAGGATTCCCTTACCCCTCTGTGCTGCAGATTTCTACAGTCTTTCTCCACTTAAGTAACCTGCAGCTGCTCTATTCTTTCTGCCAATGTCACAACTGCCCAGAAGAGCAACAACACAGACTCAATAAGAGAGTCCATCATCTTCACAAAGTGGATGCTATCATTGATGAACAGTAGATGGATGTAGTGAAACAATACGAGGAGCCATTGTGAACCATGACTAGAGTTTTGGGTGACCCCCTGGGGAGAACTGACCAGATAAAGCTGAAGCTGAACATGGAGAAGCTGCAATGGAAGGTGTTTGAAGTCACATACACAGCTCATGCATTGACAGTGAGAAAACTACTGAGGCCAGGAATATGTAACACAATTTCTACTTTTGCTGTTCATTCATGGGATGTGGGTGTCACTGCCAAGGCCAACAGTTATTTCCCATCCTTAATTGCCCCTTGAGAAGGTGATGGTGATCTGCCTTCTTGAATTACTGCAGTCCTAAAGGTACTATTTGGGGTGGTGCTTCTGTGAATCATAGAATCCCACAGTTGGGAAGCAGATCATTCAGCCCATCAACTCCACACTGACCATCCAAAGGGCATCCCACCCAGACCCACCCTCTACACTATCCCTGTAACTCTGCATTTCCCATGGCCAATCCACCCTAACCTGCACATCTTTGGACCGTGGGAGGAAACCCACACAGACACAGGGAGAATGTACAAACTCCACACAGCCAGTCGCCCGAGGCTGGAATCGAACCCAGGTCCCTGGCACTTTGTGAGGCAGCAGTGCTAACCACTAAGCCACCGTGCAACACTTCCATTAGCTGGGGTGGTGCTTGTGGTGGCTTCCTTGTTGTAACCTCACCATTCAGGAAACCTGTCACCTATCTTTCTTAGATCCAAAGTGGATGACCTCATATTTTCAGAACATTCGTGCACGTCCAGTCCGGGGGCATGGTTCCCCAATTTATTCCCATTTCAGTCGGGATACCCAACATAGTCAAGGTGAAGAGCAGGAACTGGCTCCCCTTCTTTTGTCACCTGACACCCCCTTAGCTGGTCACAACAAGGTCAATTTACATACAATTTCTCCCTTCTGGATGCCTTTCCCCCAGACCTAGTGAAGTGATATTTTAGAAAGAGCCAATTTAACTAGCTTCTCTTCAGTTAATGAAAGAGTGAGTTCATTTATTATTAAACATGAAAAGAAATAATAAATGTATCCCATTTACACACAGATTGGAAATAAGGTGAGTCCAAAAAGCTGAGTGAAATGATATACGAATCTATCTCTGGGTTGTTTATGAGGGTCAAATGATGGGACATTGCAGTGTTTATATTGGGTGATGCCTGTAACATGGATATTGGTAGCTGCACATTCGATTTTGAGGTGCTTAGCTTTGCAAATTAGCTGAAAGCCCTTTGTTATGTTCCCTTTCCACTGCAGCTTCACTTGCAGCATTACAATGAGATTTTATTTTCCTTTTTACCTGCAGTGCAGGGGTGTTTAATTACTGCCTTCAAACTGTCATCTTCACAGTACACTAGTCCAGTAGCACGCACAGCCCAGGGTAGAAACTGTTTTTTAATCACAGGAGATGGGAGGTGGGTGTAAAGTACGTGAGTGAGAGCTGAGAGAGTGAGCGACCAAGCAGCCCTGAGATGCGGTCCGGTCTGTGAGCTGCGTGTGTGTCCCCCATGTACCTGCAGTGTCTTTGCTGCAGTCTTACAGGGAGAGGTACCAGTCTGCTCTAATGCTGAAAAACATCCATGCCCTGTAAGTGGATGGGAGATATGCCATGAGGGGCGGTGAGGCTGGTACATTGTGGCTGTGGACAACATGCAGCCGGTACCCATGGAGTGAGTCTGGAGACTGGAGATCCCAAGGAGCTGGACTTGCCTGGTGCCTGCTCTGACTTCCAAATCGGGGATTCTCGGAGTCTGGTTTCTGTCCGGTGGGTGCGAGAATGTCAGCCTGCATTGAAATGAAGCGAGATGAAGTAGTAATCAAGTGGATCCCTGCTAATCTGTCTCTCGCCTCTCACTGGGAATATCTTCTTCAATGTCCAGGACGTCCTGGAAAATGCAGCTTCTTGCTCCTGCTGTCGAGAAGGGCCTCACTCAACATCTGACCCACATTACTCCCCATTGCCCATGTCACTCAGGGCCTGGGAAGATCCCGCAGCCACTGCCAGAGACAGGTACAGCAGGAGGATAGCAAATGTTGTCCCCTTGTTCAAGAAAGGGAGTAGAGACAACCCTGGTAATTATAGACCAGTGAGCCTCACTTTGGTTGTGGGTAAAGTGTTGGAATGGATTATAAGAGATAGGATTTATAATCATCTAGAAAAGAATAATTTGATTAGGGATAGTCAACACGGTTTTGTGAAGGGTAGGTCGTGCCTCACAAACCTTATTGAGCTCTTTGAGAAGGTGACCAAACAGGTGGATGAGGGTAAAGCGGTTGATGTGGTGTATATGGATTTCAGTAAAGCATTTGATAAGGTTCCCACGGTAGGCTATTGCAGAAAATACGGAGGCATGGGATTGAGGGTGATTTAGCGGTCTGGATCAGAAATTGGCTAGCTGTAAGAAGAGAGAGGGTGGTGGTTGATGGGAAATGTTCATCCTGGAGTTCAGTTACTAGTGGTGTACCGCAAGGATCTGTTTTGGGGCCACTGCTGTTTGTCATTTTTATAAATGACTTGGATGAGGGCATAGAAGGATGGGTTAGTAAATTTGCGGATGACACCAAAGTCGGTGGAGTTGTGGATAGTGCGGACAGATGTTGCAGGTTACAGGGGGACATAGATAAGCTGCAGAGCTGGGCTGAGAGTGGCAAATGGAGCTAAATGCGGAAAAGTCTGAGGTGATTCACTTTGGAAGGAGTAACAGGAATACACAGTACTAGGCTAATGGTAAGATTCTTGGTAGTGTGGATGAGCAGAGAGATCTCGGTGTCCATGTGCATCGATCCCTGAAAGTTGCCACCCAGGTTGATAGGGTTGTTAAGAAGGCCTACGGTGTGTTAGGTTTTATTGGTAGAGGGATTGAGTTTCGGAGCCATGAGGTCATGTTGCAGCTGTACAAAACTCTAGTGCGGCCGCACTTGGAGTATTGCGTACAGTTCTGGTCACCGCATTATGGGAAGGATGTGGAAGCATTGGAAAGGGTGCAGAGGGGATTTACCAGGATGTTGCCTTGGAGGGAAGATCTTATGAGGAAAGGCTGAGGGACTTGAGGCTGTTTTCATTAGAGAGAAGAAGGTTAAGAGGTGACTTAATAGAGACATACAAGATGATCACAGGATTAGATAGGGTGGACAGTGAGAGCCTTTTTCCTCGGATGGTGATGGCTAGCACGAGGGGACATAGCTTTAAATTGAGGGGTGATAGATATAGGACAAATGTCAGAGGTAGGTTCTTTACTCAGAGAGTAGTAAGGGCGTGGAATGCCCTGCCTGCAACAGTAGTAGACTCGCCAACCTTAAGGGCATTTAAATGGTCATTGGATAAACATATGGATGATAATGGAAGAGTGTAAGTTAGATGGGCTTCAGATTGGTTTCACAGGTCGGCGCAACATCGAGGGCCGAAGGGCCTGTACTGTGCTGTAATGTTCTATGTTCTATGTTCTATGTTCTGTGGAGACAGTTAATGATGCTGCTGGATGTGGAACATCTGGCAGGTAGTTAATGTATGTGAAGTGAATGTTGATGAGCTGCATTGAGAGCAACAAAGGAGCTGGTGGAAGGAGCAGCGTGAGGAGGTGGGAGAGCTTTGCAGCTCATTATATCAAGTGGATGTAAATAACCTGAATAAATGGGTTTGAGTGAACTGTTCAACACCCTTATATAATGGAAAAAACAGAGAGAGGGAAACAAGTCAGAACTGGAGTGACAGACAGAGAGGGAGAGAGACAGCTAGGAAGGGAGAGAGACACATAGAGAAACACAGAGACACACAGAGAGATACAGATAGAGACACATACAGAGTGACACAGAGAAAGACATCGAGGGAGAGACACAAAGTGACACAAGGAGACAAACACAGGGAGAGAGACAGAGACATGTGGAGAGATAGAGAGAGAGACACAGAGAAATACAGAGAGACACACATGAAGTGACAGAGAGAAAGATATACAGAGAGACAGCCAGGGAGACAGCCAGGGAGAGACACAGAGTGACACAGGGAGAGATGTAGAGGGAGACGTGAAGAGAGAGAGACTCACAGGACAGACACTGAGAGAGACACAGAGAGAGACTCACACGGAGAGACATTGAGTGGCATATGGAGCGACGCAGTGACACAGCGTGAAACACAGTGTGAAAAACACAGGGAGACAGAGAGAGAGAGAGAAAGAGAGTGAAATGGAGCAAAACAGAGATGGACAGAGGGACCACAGACAGAGAAGAAGAGAAACAGAGAAAACGAAAGGTACAAAGAGACATATGAAGAGACACAGAGACAGGAAGAGAGAAAGATGGAAACAAGTCAGATATGGAGAGAGAGAAGAAAATAAAGAGACACAAAGCCAGGATGGGTGGGGTGGGGACAGGTGAGGGGTGTGAGAGAGAGAGAGAGAGAATTATAGAGGCAGGAAGGGAGAGATGCAAAAACACAGATCAACAAGGAGATATGCAGAGAGAGAGATGAGGAGAGAGATGCAGTGAAAGGGAGAGACTCACAGAAACAAACAGATGCAGAGAGAGCGAGAGAGAGGAACATACTGTAAGAGAGAGAGTGACAGGCAGAGAATCTCATTTATCATTAAAGTGCCTCAGGGATTCTAACAGAATTGGGTGGTGACCTGTTGCAACACAACAAGAGAAACAAGAACAAGAACAAGTGTACATCCTGTTCACCTTCAACACTGAGGCACTCAATCAGCTTCCCACCATCACCACCACTCAGCTTCTTGTTTAATAATTCAGTCTGTACCCATATCCCTGATCCTTCACTGTGGCTGGGTTAAAATCCTGGAACTCCCCGCTAACTGCACTCTGGGTGTAACTGCACCCTAAGGACTGCTCAGGAAGGCAGCTCCCCACCACCTTCTCCTGGGCAATGACAGCTGGCCAACAAAGATAGCCTCATCCTATGAAAGAACTTTTTTAAAAATGGTCTCTGTTCAACCCATCCCTTTGTCAATCCTTTCAGTTCTCTTACTTTATGAAGGACTGTGGATGTTGTTGCTGTTATTGGTGACAGGAACATTGATGTGTTCTTTACACAGGGGGTGAGCATTGTCCCAGATATCAACACTGTTGGATATACTCCTCAGGCCTCAGAGAGATGGCACTGAGCTATGAAAATGAACAAAAAAAAACCATCAAATAAAACCGAGAGAATAGAACTGACCCAGCAATGTGGCAGGTGCTACATGAACATGAAGAGAGTGCTCCTTTGCCACTGAGAGCAGGGATTGAGTTACAATCATTCATCACACATCATTCAGGCAGTTTGGTCTACCTACTGAGCAATGTAGATATCATTGTGTGTTGATTGTACTCTCTGAGCTCCTGCTGTCTGATGCTGAATGATCTGTGCTCAGCAAAGGACTGTTGATACCTGTTTTTACACTGATATCCCCACTGCGATGAATTTCGGGCATGACATGGCACTGAACTCTTCTTCCATTACCTTCTTCTCCATTTCTTTGGTCAGGAGTCCTCTCCCCACCACACAGACCCTCTTATCTGTCTCCGGTACACCCTTCCATCTGGACGCCACCCTTTGGCCTTTAACTGGCACTTGACCAGACATCAAGGGCTGTGCCACCCCTCTACTCACACCTTCCGCTCCTCCCCAACACTGTCAGCATACCACAGGGACTGTTCCCCTGTGACATCCTGCTCCACTCCCCTGTCAACCCTTACACTTCCTCACTCCCCCATAGTACCTTCCCATGCAATTGCCCATTCACCTCCTCCCTCCTCAGTGTCCAACGCCCCAGGCACAACCTCCAGATGGAGCAGTGATTCACTTGTACTTCCTTCAACCTGGTCGACTGAACTCGCTGCTCACAATGTGGTCTCCTTTACACTGGTGAGACCAAACACAGACTGGGTGACCATTTTGCAGAACACCTCCTCACTGTCAGTAGGAGTGACCCTGAACACCCAGTTGCTTACTAATTCAATACACCGCCTCGCTCTCATGTTAACATTTCTGCCCTGGGCTTGTTCCAACGAAGCACAATACAAACTCGAGGAACAACACCTCATTCTCCGCTGAGGCCCTTTACAGCCTCAAGGACTCAACATTGAATTCCATGACTTCAGAGCCCAAACACTGTCTGCCAGTTTGATATTTTCCATCTCTTTCAGTCAGAGCTGACATTTATTCTGCTATTAACACTCTCTAGAGCAATGCTTCATTGCTTCTCTACAACCATGAGCACTCCCTTTGCTTTTGATTCTGTGATACATGTGCTCCCTAATCTCCCTGCCCTCTAACCTTCCTGTAACCTTCCCTCTGTTCCCCTAGCTCCACCCCAACAGCATAAAACCCATAACTTTCTCTACTCTTAAAGAAGAGACATACTGGACTCGAAACATTAACTCCGTTTCTCTCTCCACAGATGCTGCCAGGTCTGCTGAGTTTTTCCAGCTTCTTTGTGTTTGTTTCAGATTTCCAGCTGCTATGGATTTTTCTTTTAATGCTGAAGGTCTGAAGTGTAACTGAGACCTGGTGGTAGAGAAACAATTTGATAAATGACAAGAGAAAGAGGTCAATCAATGTACAATGTTGATTTGACACTAGTGTTGTCAACAAGCAACAATCCAGCTAACACCCAAGGGCTGTTCTGACACAGAAGTGGTGTCCCTGCATCTAAAACAGGACACCTGTGCTTCAAGTCCCACCTGCTCCAGAGGCTGTCATAGCATCTCTGGACGGGTTGATTAAGAAAGATCTCCAGCTAATGCCCTGTTGGAGCCTGTCATTAATGAGGGCACATTCAGCAATGGAGAGAATTAGCTCCCAGCAGTGCTATTTAACCTGACTATCAGCCTTTACTGGTTGGCTCACTCCTGTCACTGCTCTAGGCAAGGTTAGAGGTTTTTTAAGCATCACTGTCTATAGCTGCCTGGCCAGGCGGCACCTCTTTGGCATTTAAAAACAGAAAGGCACCAGGTTGGGCAGTGGTACAGGGGTGGGCAGCCTCACCACTGCCTTGAGAATTCAAAGGGATTAGGGGGTGAGAAGTGGGTTGTGAGGAGAAGGATTGGATCTGACTATATCAGTTGCTTTGGTGGTCTTAGCCCCAGCCAAAGGACTCAGGCCTCAGTTGTGGTCTCTCCAGCCATGGTGAATGTTCTCCATCAGGGTGAGGGAGTCCTGGGCACACACTTCCTCCAGTTCTCTGTCACCTTCTCCTGCCTGGAAGAGGGAGGTGTATCTATGGTGGGAGAGGAGCAATATGTTTGGGTGATGGGGCTGTCATGGTCAAATAGCTGCCTATTGGCATGGGCTCTGTATTGTGGATGAACGTTTTCCAGCCTTGGTAAGCAACATAGACAACAGGAGCAGGAGAAGGCCATTCAGCTCTTTGAGCCTGCTCCACCATTCAAGATGATCACAACTCTTCCTGCTGTCT
Organism: Rhincodon typus; assembly: GCF_021869965.1. Classification (NCBI taxonomy): domain Eukaryota; kingdom Metazoa; phylum Chordata; class Chondrichthyes; order Orectolobiformes; family Rhincodontidae; genus Rhincodon; species Rhincodon typus. The sequence goes on along the minus strand of NC_063368.1, from coordinate 1,794,716 downwards.
CCCCCTTACACTTTGATCCCTAAGAACTTCATTAAACCCCTTCTTGAAAGTGCATGATGGTGAAGTGAAGCATGTGAATGTTCACATCAAGGTCTGATGAATAGAGATTGTTGGTGGGTGAGGGATGGAGATGTGGTAAATCAAACAGTTTCTAAGGTGAATTGTAGATGCATTGACTGATCATGAGTACCTGAGTGAGATCATTAAACTTCTTCCTGTGCAGTGTACAGGTCTTTGAGAGCAATGATACTGAAATTGGTTGCCACTGATTCCACTGTCTTCTCAACATTTGTCTGGAGAGTTCCTGGTTACCTGTCAATACAGGACCTTTTTCCTGCTACCCAGCTTCTGTTCCAAATATCAGTGCAATCATAGAGTCATACAACATGGAAACAGACCCTTCGGTCCAACCTATCCATGCTGACCATGTTCCCAAAGTAAACCATCTGCCTGTATTTGGCTCATATTCCTCCAAATGTTTCTTATTCGTGTACTTATCTAAATGTCTTTTAAACGTTATAACTGTACCTGCTCCACCACTTCCTCTGGCAGTTCATTCCACACACAAACCACTTTGTGTAAAAAAGTTGCCCCTTCAGGTCCTATTTAAATCTTTCTCTGCTCACCTTAAAAATATACCCCCTTGTTTTGACTACCCCACCCTAGGGAAAAGACCTTCATTATTCACCTTATCTATGCCCCTCGTGATTTTATAATCTTCTTTAATATCGCCCCTCAACCTCCAATGCTCCAGTGAAAATAGTCCCAGCTCTCCTTATAACTCAAAC
>NC_063368.1:1778110-1793528 GCF_021869965.1 Rhincodon typus | reverse complement strand
GACCCTTCTTCAGAAATTTCTGAAGAAGGGTCTAGGCCCGAAACGTCAGCTTTCCTGCTCCTCTGATGCTGCTTGGCCTGCTGTGTTCATCCAGCTCTACACCTTGTTATCTCAGATTCTCCAGCATCTGCAGTTCCTACTATCTCTGAAATCTTTTCTGAACCCTTCCAGTTTAATAATATCCTTACTATCACAGGGCACACTCTCTGCTGTGTTGTGCCCTGACAGAATGGTTTACGTTCCCTTCTGCAACCATTTCCAGCATCTGGTATAGCTAGAATACAGCTCACCTTTGGGAGGTACAGACTTGCTTTAAGCAATACTGGTGTCTGACAAACCCGCGCTCCCGCTGAGATGTGCAGTCACTGAGCAACACAGGCAGCTAGCATGCAAATCAGCAAGCCACATCAAATCTGCATGTTGCTGGCATCAGAAGCAATTAACTCTGCTTTGCAATATAGGCTCCTGGTATCAAATCCTGTTGAATATTACAGCCTCTGTGTGTATTACCAGGAATGGGACACTGTGTCTCTTACAGCACTACACATAAGTATCTTATTCCCAGTAATATAGATAGAATATCTCACTCCTGGTATGCACACAGACTATGCCATTTTTGGAGTGTGCAGTGTATCCCATTCGTGGCAATACACAGGGGACTCCATTATAGAGTATACACAATTTTGGGTATTGTCGAGTTGTGTTCCGACAAAGAGAAAAGGAATTACAAACAAATCCAGAACTTCCTGGATGCCAAAAGAGGTAGCAACAAAATGAAGCAGAAAGGATACTGATAGTGGTTGTGAGGAGCAGAATACAGTTGCAAATCGGTAGAGACAGTTCAGCAAGGAATGGAAAGTGTGAGAAGAGACTGGCAATTAACATGAAACACAATCCAAAAGTCTTCTGTACACATATAAGCAGTAATATGAAGCGTAGACCTGATTAGGGGAGGCAATATCCTAATGGTACTATCACTTGCCTATTAATCCAGATAGTGTTCTGGGGGCCGAGTTTCAAATCCCACCACGGTGGCAGATGGTGGAATTTGAAAAGTATTCTAGAATTAAGACTCTAATGATGACAATGAATCCATTGTTGATTGTCAGGAAAAACCCATCTGGTTCACTAATATCATCTAGGAAGGAAACTGCCATCCTTACCTGGTCTGGCCTACATGTGACTCTAGACCCAAAGCAATGTGGTTGACTCTTAACTGTCCTCTGGGCAATTAGAAATGGGCAATAACCAGTGATGCCATCATCCCATGAATAAATAAAGAAATTAGGCGCAATAAGGAGGATTTACACATGGATACAGGGGCATGGCTGGTACTAGATGAGTATTTTGTGTCTGTCCTTATCAACGAAGGAAATGTGACCAGGTCACAATGAAAGGAGGTAGTTCAAACATTTGATATGTTAAAAATTCATAATGAAAATCTAATAGATAAGCTGGTTATGCTTAAAGCAGACAAGTCATCTTTAAGATGGTGGCAGGGGCATAGCAGCACAGTGTCCGGGCTCCTCAGCCCAGGAGTCCAAAGATCATCTACTCCGTTTGCTTTTACAAGCTTCTTTTTTTTTCTCTGTTTCCAATTAGTATAGTTAATAGTAAAACATCAAAATTCATCTTAACTTCATTTAATGACTTATCCAGCAATGGGTAGCTTCCGGCGTTCTGGAGTGGTGATCTTTTCCTGGAGTGGCGGACTTTTCCCGATATGGTGGTCTTGGCCCTGCGGAATGGTCTCCTGTCATAGCGGTTTTGTCCCGATGTTGAGGTCTTGTCAGTGGTCTGGCTCAATCCCCAGTGAACACTTCCTGCCCAGTGTTCTGACAGCCCGGCATGGCATCTTCGTCCAGGTTGGCGGTCTTTTCCCGGCAGTGTTTTCTTCGGCAGATGCTTGCAGCCAGGCATTCCGATTGTCCAGCGCAGCATTTTCCATCCAGGCTGGCGGTCTTGTCCAGTCCGGGGTTTTTCTTCAGAGGAGGCTTTCAGCCTAGGTTTTCGCGGTGAGTTGGTTTCGTCCTGCCGTTTGTTGGTCTCATTCCGGTTGTGTGTTTTGAATTTTGATCAGCTTCCTCCAAAAACCAGGGGGAGCCATGAAATGGACTGTGATGAACTTTTATCTTAAATTTACTTTTTATTGTTACTTATGGGTTTACTTATGACTTCTGTCATTAATACAGGTGCCATGGTAAGGTGACTTCTGACACATTTCGTTGTATTTTTCTTGTAAAAGCACACATGACAATAAATTCTAAATTCCTCAGAACCAAATGAGACACTTCCATGGATTCTGAGAAATGTTGTTTGAGGTTAATGAAATCTGCCATCTTTACCTGCTCTGACCAACATGTGAGCCCAGACCCACAGCAACTTTGTTAACTTTTTATAAGGATGAGAATAAATTTTGACCCCACATCTCACATGCAAATAAAAGAAAAGAAAAGTAAAGCAGCATCACAGAAGCAGGAAGGCTGACGTTTTGGGCCTAGACCCTTCTTCAGAAGGGTCATTTCTGAAGAAGGGTCTAGGCCCGAAACGTCAGCCTTCCTGCTCCTATGATGTTGCTTGGCCTGCTGTGTTCATCCAGCTCTGCACCGTATTATCTCAGATTCTCCAGTATCTGCAGTTCCTACTATCGCTAAAAGAAAAGTAAAGATGGAAATTGCAGAAACACCACCCGCAAAGTTCCAAACTTCCTGAGCCAATGGTTTGGTGCCAGAGATTGGAGAATTGAAAGAATGGTGTAATGATAAACCAAGCATTAACAATTTAGCCTGAGTGATGGGCAAGCTTTTCAAAATTATAAATTAAGGACAAAATTAATTGTCATTTGGGCAAATGCCCTTAATTGATGAAGACCAATGTGAATTTGCCAAGAGAAAATTGTATATAATGAACTTGCTGAGATTTTTGGAAGATGACAGAGAGGGATGATGAGGGTAATGCTGTTGACATGGTATAACATGGACTTCCATAAGGCACTTGACAAGCACTGTATGACAGACTGGTGAGCAAATTTAGAGCTCATGGAATGAAAGGAACAGTATCAATGTGGATGTGAAATTGGCTGAGTGACAGGAAACAGAACATTGGTGAACAGTATCTTTTCACAGTGGAGTAGCGTTTGTAGCGGAATTCCACAAGGACTCAGTGTTTGTACTCTTTTCCTGATATATACTAATAACCCAGGGCACCGATATGAAATTTACCATGCAGTGTGGACTGTGAAGAGGACAGTGTAGAATGTCAAAAGGGCAAACACTATTTGTTGGAATGCGTGGCCAAGTGTTTCATAAAATTTCATGCAGATAAGTGTGAACTAATTCATCTTAACAGAAAGAAAGCAAAAAGACAATAGAGTACAATTTGAAAGAGGGATGAATGAGCAGAAGAACCTTGCAGTATATATGTTATACATATATAAGACATTGAAGGGGTCAGGACAGGTTGACATAGAGTTTTATAAGACTTACAACATCCTAGGCTTTATTAATGCAGGTATTGTGTGGAGAAGCAAGTTATGATAAAGTGATATAAAACATGGGTTCACTTTCAACTGGAGTGTTGTGTCCAGTTCTGGGCACTGTAATTTAAGAAGGATTGTAAAGTATTGGAGAGAGTACACAAAAGATTCACAAGGATCAACCCCTTCAATTATGGGGAGAGATTGAAAAGGCTGGTACAGTTTCCCTTACAGAACAGAAGGCTGAGAAGAGATTAAAGTGTTCAAAATCATGAGGCTTTCTAAAAAGAAAATTATTCATTCATGGGATGTGGGTGTCACTGGCTGGCCAGCATTTATTACCCATCCCCAGGTGCCCTGGAGAAGGTGAAGTGAGCTACCTTCATGAACTGCTGCCGTCTAGAGCTGTGGGTTGACCCACAGTACCATTAGGGAGGGAATTCCAGGATTTTGACTCAGTGACAGCGAAGGAACTGCAATAAATTTCCCAATTCAGGATGGTGTGTGGCTTGGAGGTCAAATTTGCCAGAAACTTGCAGTGTTCCCATGTATCTGCTGCCCTTGTCCTTCTAGATGGAAGTGGTCACGGGTTTGGAAGGTGCTGTCTGAGGATGTCTGGTGAATTTCTGCAGTGCATCTTGTAGATAGTACACACTGCTGTTACTGAGCGTCGGTGGTGGAGGGATTGGATGCTTGTAGACACATCACATAAAGAGAAACTGTTCCCGTTGGTGGAAGGATCAAAGAGGATACAGATATGTGGAGATCATCAAAAGAAACATAAGAAGAAAGGTTTAACTTAAAGGGAGGTGCTGGCCTGATGGTTTTATTGCTGAACTGCTAATCCAAATACCAAGGTAATATTCTGGGCCCATGGGTTCAAATCCCACCATGGCAGATGTGGAATTTGAATTCAATAAAAGTCTGGAATTAATGAATCCATTGCTGATTTCTGGAAAAACCCATCTGTTTCACTAATGTCCTTTCGGGAGGGAAACTGCCATCCTTACCTTGTCTGGCCAACATGTGACTGCAGATCCACAGAAATGTGACAGATTTTTAACTGCCTTCTGTGCAATAAATTCTGGCCTAGCCGGTGAAGTCTACATCCCGTGAGTGAATTTTAAAAATAGATGCAGTGAGTGTGTAGGATTAGAGATGCACTGGCAGAATCTGGGCAATCAACTGAGACTTGCAAAATTGCACAATTGTATAGTTACCTGAAAGGGAAGAATGTATGGGGCTACAGGGAGAAGACAGAGAGATATCACTAGTCGAGCTACACCTACAGAGGACTGACATAAACACAATGGCGTCTTTCTATGTTGGAACTATTTCAAAATCAGGGACAGAAGAAATTTAGTGGAATATTTCCAAGGATGTGGGATTCTGGTAACTGGAAGAGAGTGGAGAAACTGGAGTTGTCTTTCACGGAACACAAAGATGACTAAGGAGATTTGATAGGCATTTATTGTCAGGAAGGATTGGAGACTGAGGAAATGAAATGAAACCAATATCAGGGTGACCCTGATTTAAGATGGTGGCAAAAGTAACAGAGGACACATGACGGAATACTTTTCTGCACACGTGGCTAGGACCGGAACACGCTCTCTCATAGGATGGGGGAATACAGACCCAAAAGTCATCTTCAAAAGGAAATTAGAGGAAAATTTGATTGAGATAAAAAAGGACAGGAATATGGGGAGAGAGAACAAGAGTGAGATACCCTGGATTGTTCTGCCTAAGAGCTAGTGCTGATTTGATGGGCCAAATGGGCTCTTTCTGTATTGTATCAATCATTGATTACAGGAAACTGGGCACTCTAAGTACATCTGGGAAGGCAGCACAGTGTGTAGATTGCCTGCTTCATGCCAGGCAACAGTGAATAAGGATAAAACTGGTGACAGAGCTAAATTAGAGCAAGGCTAATTAGAACAGTATTAGGGAGGAACTGGAGAAATTAGACTAGGGGTGGCTGTTTGAGCGTAAATCCACATCTGTCATGTGGGAGCCTATTAAAAGCAAGAGTTCAGGAGTAGGATGCTCCTGTGAGGATGAAAAATAAGGATGGCACAGATTCAGGAAACCTGAATGACAAGAAATATTGAAAGTTCAATCAAAAGAAAAAAGAAGCATATGTCACCACTCTACGAAGAATGTGGTGGCTTTGGAGAGAGTATGGAAAGGTTTATCAGGATGTTGCCTGGTATGGGGGATTTTAGCTATGAAGAAAGGTTGGATAGTCTGGGTTTGTTTTCACTAGAACGCAGGAGGTTGAGGGGTGATCTGATAGAAGTTTATAAGATTGTGAATGGCATGGATAGAGGGGAAAGTATGAGGCTTTTTCCCAGGGTGGAAGGGTCAATTACTAGGGGAAACAAGTTCAAGGCGCGGTGGGAAAGTTCAAAGGAGATGTGCGAGGCAAGTTTTTCACACAAAGGGTGGTGAGTGCCTGGAACGTATTGCCAGAGGAGGTGGTGAAGGCACACACAAAAGCAGCTTCCAACAAGCATCTGGATGAATGCATGAATAGGAAGGGAATAGAGGATCCTGTAAGTGAAGACGGTTTTAGTATGGAAGGGCAAAATGTGTCGGCGCAGGCTTGGACAGCCAAAGGGCCTGTTCCTGTGCTATATTGTTATTTGTAAGGTTTAGGAAACTGAAATCAGACAAGGCCTTTGAGGAATATGAACGAAGCAGAACTTAAACAAGGAATTAGGAGGATTAAAAAGGGCTATGAAATCTCCTTAGCAAATAGGCTTAAGGAGGATCCCAACACATTTTATATGCATATTAGGAACAAGAAGGTAGCTAGGAAAAGGCTACTCTGGGACAAAGAAGGGATTTCATGAATGGAGGCAGAGGAAATGGGTGAGGCCCTTAATGAGTACTTTGTATTGGTTTTCACCAAGGAAAAAGAGGTGGATGATGGTAAGATTAGGGAAGAGTATGTTTATATTCTAGGCCATGTCAATATTAAGAAAGAGGACATGTTGAGTGTCCTGGAAAACGTTAAGGTAGATAAGTCTTATTTGTGAAAAGGGTCCTCCTTGCTGAGGTTATCAAGCAGCAGACATCTGCTGCCTGCAGGATTTCCCCAGCAGTGGGTACTTTGACGTGACTTTCTGGAGTGCAAAGCAATGCGAGTGCCTCCTGAAAGTATTTGAGGAGAAAGGAGGTGAGGGTCCCCTCTCGGTCCTGTCTGCAGCACCGATTTCCGTGCTACCTGCACAGAGAAGTCAGATGGTCACCATCCATATGTACAATCCCTGTGTGCCAGCAGCAGATGTCCTGACCTTCCTGGGATGGTATTTAGGGCAGCAACGTGGCTCAGTGTTTAGCACTGCTGCTTCACAGCACCAGGGACCCTGCTTCGATGTGGAGTTTGCACATTCTCCCGGTGTCTGCGTGGGTTTCCCCTGGGTGCTCTGGTTTCCTCCCACAGTCCAAAGATGTGCAGGTTAGGTGGATTGGCCACGGGAAATGCAGGGTTATGGGGATAGGGTAGGGGGTGTGTCTGGATGGGATGCTGTTCAGAAGGTCAGTGTGGTCTCGATGGGCTGAATGGCCTGCTTCCACAATATGGATAATCCAGGAAATCATAGGCCAGTGAGCCTTACATTAATGGTAGATAAGTTATTGTAGAAAATTCTGAGGGATAAGATTTACTTGCATTTGGAATAGAGCAGACTTAATAGGGATAGTCAGCATGGCTTTGTGCAGGGTCTCACAATTTGCTTGAGGTTTTTGAAGAATTGATGTAGATGATTGATGAGGGAAGGGAAGTGGATGTTGTCTACATGGACTGTAATAAAGCATTTGACAAGGTCCCTCATGGTAGGCTGGTCCAGAAGATTGTCACAAAGGATCCACAGTGAGTTGGTAAGTGCTTACAAAATTGGCTTGGTCACACAAGATACAGAGCAGTTGTGAAGAAGCATTTTTCTGACTGGGAGTCTGTGAAAAGTGTTGTTCCGCAAGGATCAGTGCTGGGACTTCTGTTGGTTGCAACATATATATAAATGACTTGGATGAAAATGTAACAAAAACAGAAATTACTGAAAAAACTCAGCAGGTCTGGCAGTATCTGTGGACAGAAAGCACAGTAAATGTTTTGGGTCCAATGACCCTTCTTCAGAACCCAAAATGTTAACTCTGCTTTCTCTCCACAGATGCTGCCAGACCTGCTGAGTTTTCCAGCAATTTCTGTTTTCCTTCTGATTTCCAGCATCTGCAGTTCTTCATTCTTTTGGATGAAAATGTAGGTGGTCTGTTTAGTAAATTGGCAGATGACAAGAAAATTGGTAGAGTTTGTGGATAGTGAGGCAGGTTGTCAAAGGATGCAGTTGGAAAGTTGGGGGGAGAAATGGCAGATGGAGTTTAATCTAGACAAGTGTGAGGTGATGCATTTTGAAAAGTCAAATGCAAGAGGAAATTATACCATAAATGGAAGGACCTTTGGGAACACAGAAGGATCTTGGGGTGCAAGTCCATAATTCCCTGAAAATGGCAACACAAGTGGAGGTGATAGTAAAGAAGGTGTACATCATGATAACCTTTATCAGTTGGGACACTGGGAATAGAAGTTGGTAAGTCATCTGCAGCTTTATAAAACTTTATTTTGGCCACATTTGGAGTATTCTGTGCAGTTCTGGTTGTCGCACAATAGGAAGGATGTTGAGGCTTTGGAGAGCATGCGAAAGAGGCTTAGAACATAGAACTGTACAGCACAGGAACGGGCCCTTTGGCCCACAATGTTGTGCCAAACATGATGCCAAATTAAACTAATCCTTTCTGCCTGCCATTGGTCCATATCCCTCCACTCCTGGCATATTCATGCACTTATCTAAAAGTCCCTTTAATGCCCCTATTGTATCTGCCTCCACCACAACCCCTGGCAGTGCCTTCAAGACTCTTACCATTCTCTGTGTAAAAAATTTGCCCCTCACATCTCCTTTGAACTTTCTCCCTCTAACCTTAAATGCATGCCCCCTAGTACTAGACATTTCAACTCTGGGAAAAAGATTCTGACCATCGACTCTATGCACCTTATAACTTTATAGACTTCTATCAAGTCTCCCCTCAGCCTGTGCCGCTCAAGAGAAAACAATCCGATTTTTTCCAGCCTCTCCGTATAGCTCATACCCTCTAACCAAGGCAGCATCCTTGTAAACCTCTTCTACACCCTCTCCAAAGCCTCCACATGGCAATGTGGCAACCAGAATTGAACACAATATTCTAAATGTGGCTAACCAAAAAATTACAAAGCTGCAACATGGCATCCTGACTCTCATACTCAATTCCCCAACCAATAAAAGCAAGCATGCCATACACCTTCTTTACTACCCTATCTACTTACGTGGCCATTTTCAGGGAGCTATGAACTTGAACCCCAAGGTCCTTCTGTACATCAATGCTGTTCAGAGTCCTTTTCGTTAACATTTGATCTCCCAGAGTGCAGCACCTCACACATACCGAGATTAAACTCCATCTGCCATTTCTCTGCCCATATCTGCAACTGATCTATATCCTGCTGTATCCTTTGACAACCTTCTACACTATCCACAACTCCACCAATCTTTGTATCATCTGCAAGCTTACTAACCCATCCATTTACATTTGCATCTAAGTCATTTATGTATATCACAAACAGCAGAGGTCCCAGTAAGGAACTCTGCAGAACAGCAGTAGTCATGGACCTCCAGCCTGAAAAATACCCTTCCACCAATACCCTCTGTCTTCTATGGGCAAGCCAATTCTGAATCCACATGGCCAAGTTACTGTGGATCCCATGCATCGTAAACTTCTGGACGAGCCTACCATGAGGGACCTTGACAAAAGCCTTACTAAAATCCATGTAAACAGCATCCACTGTTCTACCCTCATCGATCACGTTCATCACCTCCTCGAAAAATTTAATCAACTTAGTAAGACATGACCTGCCCTGCACAAAGCCACGCTGACTGTCCCTAATTAGGCCATGCTTTTCCAAATGTGCATAAATCCCATCCTTAAGAATTCTGTCCAGTAGCTTCCCAACCACTGATGTGAGACTCACTGGTCTGTAGTTTCCTGGATTATCCCTATTTCCCTTCTTGAACAGAGGAACAACATTAGCTACTCGCCAGTCCTCTGGGACCTCTCCAGTGGCTAGTGATGATACGAAGATCTTGGTCACGGCCCCAGCAATCTCCTCTCTTGCTTCTCTCAATAACCTGGGGTAGATACCATCGGGCCCTGGGGACTTATCCACCTTAATACTCTTCAAGAGATCCAACACACTTCTTTCTTGATCTGAAAATGCCCTAGCATATTAGCATGCTCCACGCAAATCTCTTTATCCTCCACATCCTTCTCCTGGGTGAATACCAATGCAAAGTACTCATTTAGGATCTCACCCACATTCTCTGCCTCCAAGACGAGTTCCTTCCTTTATCCTTGAGTGGTCCTACCTTCTCTCTAGTTATCCTCTTGTTTTTAATGTATCTATAGAATGCATTGGTGTTCTTGTTAACCCTACTTGCCAAGGTCATTTCATGGCCCCGTCTTGCTCCTAATTCCCTGCTTGAGTTCTTTCCTGCTTTCCTTATATTCCTCACAGGCCCTGTCCAATTTTAGCTTCCTAAACCTTACATATGCTTCTTTTTCCCTTTTGACTAAATTCACAATTTCCCTTGTTATCCAAGGGTCCCTTGCCTTGCCATCCTTATCCTTCCTCCTTACTGGAACATGCCGGTCTTGAACACTCCCCAACAAGTCTTTAAACAGTTCCCACATGTCAAATGTGGACTTGCCTGATAACAGCTCCTCCCAATAATACTCCCTAGCTCCTGCCTAATACTGATGTAATTTGCCCTCCCCCAATTTAGTACCTTCCCGCCAGGTCCTGACTTATCCTTGTTCATAGCTATCTTAAAACTTAAGCAGTTGTGATCACTGTTACCAAAGTACTCTCCCATTGAGAGGTCAGTCACCTGGCCAAGGTCATTAGCCAATACAAGGTCCAGTATGGCTTCTGCTCTAGTTGGGCTATCCACATACGGTTTCAAGAAACCCTCCTGGATACACTTAACAAATTCTGCCCCATCTAAGCCTCTTGCTGTAAGGGTGTCCCAGTCAATATTGGCGAAGTTAAAGTCACCCCCCATGATGACAACTCTGTTCTTATTGCACTTTTCCATAATCTGCCTACATATTTGTTCCTCAATCTCTTGGTGACTGTTGGGAGGCATATAGTATAATCTAATCAGAATGATTGCACCCATTTTATTTTTGAGCTCTACCCATATTGCCTCAGTGGATGAGCGCTGCAGTATGTCCTCTCTTGAGTGCAGATGTAACATTGTCCCTGTTTAGTAATTCAACTCCTCCATCTCTCGAAAATCTGGAAAGTTGAGCAGCTAGTCCTGTCCCTCTCTCAACCAAGTCTCTGTAATGGCCACAACATCATAGTCCCATGTACTGAACCAGGCTCTAAGCTCATCTGTCTTACCTTTAATACTCCTTGAGTTAAAATAAACACAATACAGCCCATCAGTACCATCGTATTTATTGACGTGTTTTTTCTTTCTGATTTTCTTTCTGGTCCTAATAGCTACCTTCCCCTCAATACCTCCGCTTCTGACCTGCTGCTCTGGTTCCCAGCACCCTGTCACTCTAGTTTAAACCCTCACAGGTAGCACTAGCAAAACCTCCCTGCGAGGGTATTGGTTCCTCTCTAGTCTAGGTACAACCCGTCCCTCTTGTACAGGTCACCCCTGCCCCAGAAGAGATCCCAATGATCTAAGAACCTGAATCCCTGCCCCGTGCACCAGCTCCTTCACCACACATTCATCTCTCCTATCTTTCTATTCCTTGCCTCACCAGCACATGGCCAGAGATTACTACCCTCAGGTCCTGCTTTTCAGCATCTTTCCTAACTCCCTGTACTCACTCCGCAGGATCTCATCCTTCTTTCCACCTATGCTGTTCACACCAATGTGCACCATGACCTCTGGCTGCTCACCCTCCCCCTTAAGAATTTTGTGCGACTGCTCAGAGACGTCCTTGACCCTGGCACCAGTGAGGCAACACAGCAACCTGGAGTCTCGGACCCAGTCACAGAAATGCCTGTCTGTGCCCCTAAATAGTGAGTCTCCAACCACTATCTCTCGCTTGGATTTTGCCCAACCCTGCTCTACAGTAGAGCCAGTTGTGGTGCCTCAGACCTGGCTGCTGCTTTTACACTCTCCTGAGAGGCTATCCAATACAGTACACCTGTGAGAGAGGGGAGTAGCCACTGGAAACTCCGCACTGCATCTCCTGGTGGTCACCAATCTACCTAACTGATGCTCTGGTGTGACCACCTCCCTGGAGGGGAGGATGTTGCCTGGATTGGAGTGTATTGGCTCTAAGGAGAAGTTGAACAAACTTGATTTGTTTTTGTTTGAACGGTGGAGGCTGCATGGTGACCCGTTGAAATATATATTGTAAAATAATAAGAGCATGGATAGTATGGATAGTCAGAGTCTTTTTCCCAGGGTGGAGTTGTCAAATGCTAGGAGGCATAGGTTTAAGGGGAAAGTTTAAAGGATATGTGCAAGTTTTTTACACAGAGGGTGGTAGGTGCGTGAAATGTGCTGCCAGGAGAGGTACCAGAAGCAGATACAATAGCAATGTTTAATAGCATTATTATTGGCTCAGACAATGGTGGAACTGAAGGGCATGTACCTATGCTGTATTGTTCTATATTCTATGTTAAAGTTACAATGTCCTACAAGCCCTTGAGACACACCTCTGTTACAGAGCATCAGTGAGGGAGAGAGACGGGTGTTTGTGAATCTGGTGCCAATCAAATGGGGGCTATTTCATCCTGGATGGTATTGAGTTTCTAGAGTGCTGCAGGAGCTGCACTCGTCTTTCTATGTGAAGAGAATTGTGTCCTTGTGTTAGTGTGAACAGCTGTTCACTGTTCTGACACTGAATGAATATGCAGTTGAGTGAGAGATGCTGATGGGATCCCTGACTGTGAGTCCAGCTGGTTATTCGGACAATCACCGAAACAGTCACACACTCAGATCCTTGCAGTTCAGTTACTAGTGGTGTACCGGAAGGATCTGTTTTGGGGCCACTGCTGTTTGTCATTTTTATAAATGACCTGGATGAGGGCATAGAAGGATGGATTAGTAAATTTGCGGATGACACTAAAGTCGGTGGAGTTGTGGATAGTGCGGAAGGATGTTGCAGGTTACAGAGGGACATAGATAAGCTGCAGAGCTGTGCTGAGAGGTCGCAAATGGAGTTAAATGCGGAAAAGTGTGAGGTGATTCACTTTGGAAGGAGTAACAGGAATGCAGAGTACTGGGCTAATGGTAAGATTCTTGGTAGTGTGGATGAGCAGAAAGATCTCGGTGTCCATGTGCATAGATCCCTGAAAGTTGCAACCCAGGTTGATAGGGTTGTTGAGAAGGTGTATGGTGTGTTAGGTTTTATTGGTAGAGGGATTGAGTTTTGGAGCCATGAGGTCATGTTGCAGCTGTACAAAACTCTAGTGCGGCCGCACTTGGAGTATTGCGTACAGTTCTGGTCACTGCATTATAGGAAGGATGTGGAAACATTGGAAAGGGTGCAGAGGGGATTTACCAGGATGTTGCCTGGTATGGAGGGAAGGTCTTATGAGGAAAGGCTGAGGGACTTGAGGCTGTTTTCGTTAGAGAGAAGAAGGTTAAGAGGCGACTTAATAGAGACATACAAGATGATCACAGGATTAGATAGGGTGGACAGTGAGAGCCTTTTTCCTCGGATGGTGATGGCTAGCATGAGGGGACATAGTTTTAAATTGAGGGGTGATAAATATAGGACAGATGTCAGAGGTAGGTTCTTTACTCAGAGAGTAGTAAGGGCGTGGAATGCCCTGCCTGCAACAGTAGTAGACTCGCCAACTTTAAGGGCATTTAAATGGTCATTGGATAAACATATGGATGATAATGGAATAGTGTAAGTTAGATGGGCTTCAGATTGGTTTCACAGGTCGGCGAGGGCCGAAGGGCCTGTACTGCACTGTAATGTTCTATGTTCATTCAGGAAATGGAGCTCCATTTGTTTTCCGCCCCCTCAAATCCTGTGTTACCTGAGGGAAAGGGAGACTCACATGGATAATTCAACGCAAGAGCCAGATCAACATTCAGGTCTGCGTTTTAATACCCTCCAGAGACTGAACTACCCTTAGCTCTGTAACCTCCTTCAGCCCCTACACCCCTCCCAATCTCTGTAACCTCCTTCAGCCCCTACACTCCCTCCATGTCTCTGTAACCCCCTCCAGTCCCTAAAACAGTCCCTATCTCTATAACCTCCTTCAGTCCCTACATCCCTCCCGTTCTCTTAACATTCTCCAGCCCCTGCACCACCCACTTCTCTGTAAACTCCTTCAGCTACTACACCTCTCCCTATCTCTGTTACCACCTCCAGCCCCTACACCTCTTTCCATTGCTGTAACCTCCTCCAGTCCCTGCACACTTTCCTATCTCTGTAACCCCCTCCAGTCCATACACCTCTCCCTATGTCTGTAACATCCTCCAACCTTTACACCCTGTCCCTATCTATTTAAGCTCCTCCAGTTTCTACTCTCCTCCCTACCTCTCTAACCTCCTGCAGCACCTACACCCCTCCCTATTACTGTAATCTCCACCAGGCCCTACACCAATTTCTATCTCTGTCACCTCCTCCAGTCCCTACACCCCTCCATACCCCTGTAACCTACTTCAGCCCCTAGACTTCTCCCTATCTCTATCAGTACCCACACACCTCCCTATCGGTCACCTCCTCCAGTCCCTAAACCCCTCCCTCCCTCCCTATCTCTGTGGCTTCATCCAGGCCCTACACCACCCCACCTGCACACACCACCCCTACCATCCCCTCCCTCAATCTCTGTAACCTCCTCCAGGTCCTAAACCATACCTGGTACACCTGTAACCTCATCTAGCCCCTGTCTCTGTAATCACCTCCCGTTCCTACACCCTTTCCTCCTGTTTAAACTCAACTAGCCTCCACACATCCCTACCTCTATAACCTCCTCGCGTCTCTACAATCTACTTTGTGTCTATAACCTCTCCAGACCATACATCCCTCCGTACCTCCCGAATCTCCTCCAGCCCTTACGCTTATGCCTAGTTCTGTTACCTCCTCCAGTTCCTAGACCCTTCACTATCTCTATCACCTCCTCCAGCACGTACTCCATCCCTACGACCCTCCCCTCTCTCAGTAGCCTCCTCCGGCCGCTACATACTCCCCTATCTCTGAAACATCCTCCAATCTCTCGCTGATCGCTTGCGATTCATAGTGTTTTGCGTATTCATGATTTTAAATGGCTCCCCATTGATGGTTCCCTTTCCAAACCTCCCCCTCCCCACTTGTGAGGTCTTTCCAGTTTCTCTGCCACGTGTATGCACGGGAGCACTATGGAAATGCAGGTTGTTGTTGTGAGAGTTGGTCGGTGAGAGAAGTGTGGCCAGTGTAATAGGGAGGGTCTTGTTTCAGACCCGCCCCTGTGCTGGGAGCTGAGGCCAGGAGCTGCTTACTGAGCAGAGCTGGAGCCATTCGGGCCATCTTCAGCGAGCAGCTGCCAGGATTCTGGCTGAAGGTGACATGGTCCCCGGGCACTGAGCTCCATTCCCCGGAGCCACCTCCCTCCTGCTGCCGGACACCGGGGACAGGGGCCGAAGCTCCGTCGCAAGAAAGGTTCGTCTGTCGCTGCGCTGCATTTCCAGCGCCCCTTCCCCGTCCCCCAAACCCGATAACCCTCCCGCGATCCCGGTCCCTGTTTCCTCCTTGCCCTCCCTGCATACAACCCTTCTTTTTATCCCCGACCCCCTTCCCCTTCCTTCCGAAACACCACCTCTCACCAGAAATCTGAGATCGAGCAGAAAATTTAGCAAATACTCAGGTCGATCTCTTATTCCACGCCCC